>NC_088623.1:621243-926865 GCF_036013475.1 Columba livia | reverse complement strand
AGCCCAGCAGGGGTCCTACTGATGACTTGGACATGGAATCACACACTCCCACATCACATTGCCCCCCGGAAGGGCCCAGAACATCCCAAAAGGGAAAGGATACCCGCCCCCAGGGGCTGGGGGTCTGCGCTTTGTCACCCTGCTTGGTGAAGCACGTCAAGGGCTTTCACAGTGACCTCCACATTGGAATTTCCCCTTGGAACAAGTGTCTCTGACTTCCTGCTTCACCAGTGCCCAGGACAGGAACCTTGTCCGCTCATTCCCTGCGTGGTCTCCTCAGTGACGGACTTGAGCAGGGCCTGTAACACCCTCAGAAACCTGGAGGTTTGCTGCTGACTTTTACTTCTCTAGAGGCGTGTTCCATCTTTAAGGATCTGCAGTTCAGGAGCTGGCACCACAGGGCTCGTTGAAATGCAAAACACCCTAAGGAGCCAAGTCTGGGCAGAATTTTCCTTTTGTCTTCAGATCTTCTGTGAGATTCCAGGAGGGCAGTCAACGTGAAAACATGTCAAAGTAAAGAGGCAAATTGAATAAAGAGCTTGATTTTGAAAGGCAAGTTCTGCACTGATCCTGATGTGTTTGGGCTACAGGAATGTCTTCAAGCAGGGTCTGCACCACCTTGACCCCTGTGGGTGGCCGGGCACAGCCACCCCAGCAGGGAGCATTCCCCACCTCCGAGGCTGAGACAGTCGGGACGCAAACCTCTGCAGTGCCCACTGGTTACAGGCCTCCAGGCAGAGTGTGACTCATTCTGCATGACCCTCCAGCCCCTATCAGCTCATTTTGCTCCCTCTACCCACCCCTGCAGTTACCAAGCCTATGGGAGCTTTGGCCATTCCCTTAAATACCTCAGATGTAAGGAATTTCAAAAAGGAAATGGGGACCACGTTAGATGATCCTTTCGGAGTAGCCGAAAAGCTGGATCAATTCTTAGGTCCCAACACTTAGACCTGGGAAGAAATACAGTCTATTTTAGGAATCCTGTTCACCGCTGAGGAAAAGGGAATGATTAGGCAGTCTGGAATGAGAATTTGGGAAAGGTAAAATCAGGCCGGACCCCCTCGGATCAAAAGTAGCCAAATACAGACCCCCACCGGGATCATCAGCAACCGCAAGGAAGGCAGAACACGAGGGATCTGAGGACGTTAATTACACAAGAAACAAGGGAAGCAGTTCCCAGGGGACAAAATATTAATTAAGCATTTAACGAGCAGCAGGGGAGGGATGAATCTCCAACAGAATGGTTGGAGAGATTAAGAAAAAGCTTACAGATGTACTCAAGAATTGATCCGAACACCCCAGAGGGGACTGCGCTTCTCAGGATGCAATTTGTAGCAAAATCATGGGGAGATATAAGGAGGAAGTTGGAGAAGTTGGAAGACTGTCAAGACAGGGGACTGGAAGAGTTGCTTAGGGAAGCACAAAACGTGTATGTTAGGAGGGATGAGGAAAGACAGAAGGCAAAAGCTGAGATCCTAGTGGCAGCAGTAAGGGAAAGTCAAAAGAACAAGACCCTGTCCCGAGAGGGGAAGGGAAACGGACCAGGGAGGGCACCGAGGGGACCACCTCCCCAAGAAAGAATTACCGGTCCTATTTGTTACTACTGCAATAAGAGGAGACACATCCAAAGGAACTGTCGTAAGCGAAAGCAGGATGAAAAAAATGTTTAAAGAAGAATAGGGGTGTCAGGGGCTGTACCGTCTGGGGACTCAACCATCAGCAGAGGCCTTGACAAAACTATTAATAGGTTCCCATAAAGAAGAAGTTCTATTTTTAGTAGACACGGGGGCTGAAAAGTCCACTGTTCAAAAACTCCCCAAAGGAGTAGAAAAAGAGAGAAACTATATATCAGTAATACGGGCAAAAGGGGAGCCTTTTAGGGTACCCGTTTTGAAAGATGTGGAGACTGAAGTGGAAGAAAGAATCTGCCTTGACGATTTCTGCTCCCCGCGGCAGAATATAATTTATTGGGAAGGGATTTGATTTTGAAATTAAATTTGGGAATTCAGAGCCAGCGGAATACCTTGCAAGTCAGCTTATATACTCTGACGCAAGAGGACGAAGAAGCTATTGATCCTATAGTATGGTATAGAGATAAGGAGAAACGAAGAGTAAAGGTAAAAATCTTAGTAGCTGCAGTGAAGGAGTAATGGTTTGAACTTCAGCAAGCAGAGAGAGAATTAGCTGATAACAAGTGAATCACAGAAAACTTGCAGAACAGCCTGCAAGATGCTTTTTAGTACTAACATTTTTTCTTTGTAGGTATCTGTTTAAATGGTACAGTAAGATCACAGATCGACCCAAAATGTACATTTTGTGATGATGAGCAATTTAGCTCTTAACTGTGTGAATGTGGTGATAAGGTTTTGTGTGTGATAGCCGTTACTTTTCTTTCTAGCATGCCAGCTTTATTCCAGCATCCAGACTTGCGCAACTCTGTGATAGGCTGTGTCTCATCTCGGTGTACTAAATTTGGCTTTTCTTTCGTATGCACACCGAGTAAAGAATCCTGGTGTTTGGGATAACAGCTGTGTCACCCCAGATGGGACGCTAACAGAAGCCGTGCCCAGTCCAGCTTGCTGGAGCAGCGGGGGGGCGGGTGCCGATGGGGCTCCAGCCGCACTGACCTGTTTTGTCAGGAGACCCAGCGGTGCCTCCACCTGCTGAGCAGTGAGCGGCTCAAGGGCGCAATGCTAAAATCGAGATATTGTCTTGAATGCACGGAATTGTGATCTCTTTGTATATTTGAACTTGGTGTGTGGTTTGCGTGTCTGAGCTCAGTATTTTAATTTGCATATTTATAGTTGGTACCAAAAGAATTTTGTTTGGGGAGATAATTACAAAATGAGAACCGGTTCCATTATTAAAGTACCACCGCGCTCCCCCTTAAGATGCATCTGTACACAGGAGAGTAAATTAGTGGGGGAAGTGCTTTGAATGTGAAATTCTGGGTTAGCTGTATTGCAGTTAGTGTTGTTCTGCGGATAGACTGATTTGGGTCAAAAATTAATGTAAGAAATTATAAAAGGGAGGAGCTGAGGCATGTAACTATTGCTCAGCTAATTGAAATTGCATATAAAGTTTATAGTCACAGGAATTAAAGGAAGAGAGAAAGAGATTTTAAATCAGACTTTGCCTTTAGGGTTTCCAATTCATAACATAAAACCCGGGGATAAAGTACTAATTAAAACCTGGAAAGAAGAAACTCTAACCCCACGATGGGAAGGACCTTTTGTTGTCTTATTAGCTACAGAAACAGCTGTTCGGACTGCAGAGAAAGGATGGACACACGTCTCTCGAGTTAAAGGACCACTGATGGAAGAAAGAACCTGGAAAGTAACTCAAGGAGTGGGGGAATTGAAATTGAAATGGCACAGGATTGGTGATGTAACCACTATCAGTATTATTAATATGAATGTCCAGTATAAATGGAAATGAGAATGGTTTAATAGTTAAATGTGTCGAACCAAGCTGTATATGTAATTCCTTTTTATATTCAAGGTTTAGGTTGTAATGGACTGTGGTATAAGCATATCCACACAGGGAGCTTACCAACAGGATTGTGTAATAAATGTCTAAAATAGAAGATAAGGAAACCAGAGCTCGGTTGAGGATTCCAGTCGCCACTGGAAGAACAGAAAAAGAATAGTGAAGAATGGTGGGAGGTGTTTACTAAAGGGGTGAATGGGAATTTAGGGAGTCCACCAGTGTTAGGAGGAATAGAGTGTAGAAAGAGAAATCAAATTCCGTGTTGTCCTGTTGCTCCTGGGAAGTGAAGGCCAAGAGCTGGGAAACGATAACAAGTCGCCACGGTAACGGCAGAACTAGGAAAGGCGGGGACACCACCCTTGCTGCCGAGAAGATGATGAACTCGGCTGCCGCTGCAACCTGGTCGGCCGGAGAGGCAGAGGGTGTAGAAACCTGGACCTGATCCTCTTGCTAGGAGCGGGGACTTAATTGTTCCCAACTTAGCCTGGCTAATCCCTGTACCAAGTGCGACGAGCGCGTGAGAATAGGAGGACTAACCCAATATGTTCCAAATTATCACGCTCATATTAGTTCTGGATGTTATGATAGAACAAAATTGGAGAAGTGTGAAATCCAAGGGCAGAAGTTATGGGTAGTAACTAACCCAGGGAAAGGTGGACTCGGTGTGGGCTCTGTCTCCTGCCCCAGGGGAGAACAGAATATCTGTTTTACACAAGCTGGTGTGTGGGGCTATTCAGATGGAGCGGGAGTGCAAGATCAGTATAAGGAGGAGTTAGTTAAGAGTGCCACTCAGGAATTAAAAAGAGAGCAAGAGAAACAGAAATTGGTACCGAGAAGCAGTGATTGGTATGAAGAAATAAGGCAAAAAGAGAAGGGATTACAATTACCAACAGCAGGGAAAAACCTGTTTATAGATCTTATGGAAAAGATAGCCCGGGAATTAAATGTCACCTCATGCTGGATATGTGGGGGGTCTCAAATGACTGAATACGTTGGACGAACCCCTTGTAAGTTAGTGTTGCGGGCAAATTCATCAAATACCTCTATTCCTCCCACTTGGTGGCCAGGTCCACGTAACAGATATTGGTCTCAAAATTGTAGCCTGGTGGAAGAAAATGGGGTTCATGATAGTATGTGCATTTCTGGGTTTACTGTCTGTGCCATGTATGATCCCGTGCTTTATTCGGTTAATACATTCAGTAGTCCAAG
This sequence comes from Columba livia, assembly GCF_036013475.1. Classification (NCBI taxonomy): domain Eukaryota; kingdom Metazoa; phylum Chordata; class Aves; order Columbiformes; family Columbidae; genus Columba; species Columba livia. The sequence goes on along the minus strand of NC_088623.1, from coordinate 922,167 downwards.
GCATGCAAATCTGTGGGGGGTCTCAAATGGCAGAACAGTGGCCTTGGAGAGGAGAGAGTGTAAGCCCAGAAGGATTACTAGTATGGATCCAGCCACCTGGGCCCAAGATGGAAGCTGGGGATACCGTACCCCAATATATATGCTAAGCCGAATTATTCGGTTGCAAGCAGTGATTGAAATAACAAGCAACCGGACAGCTGAGGCACTGAATCTCATAGCGAGACAATTGTCTCAAACCAGAGCCACAGTGTACCAAAACTGGGTAGCCTTAGATTATCTTTTAGCTGAAGGGGGGGCTCTGTGGGAAATGGAATACTTCTGAGTGTTGTTTGGAAATAGATGATAATGGGGAAGCCATAATGAAAATAGCAGAAGAGATAAAACGAGTTGCACACGTACCAGTACAGAAATGGAATTCTATACTTACTAGCCACTGGTGGGATAACTTGTTTGGGGGAGCCTGGTGGAAGAAAATAGTGTTATAAATAAGAGCCAATCAATCGATTCTGAGTCAATCAATCGATTTTATTTAGCAAGCGGTAATTAGGCAAAACAGCGCTGGGTGACCGGGGGAAGCTCAGTTCCACCAACAGGCACACCAAATCAACCTTTCGTATGTGCTTATATACGTTATGCGTTCGTTTACGTGCTGGGAATTTCCGCCTCTGGAACTTTTGTTATCTGTTGCAACATCCGAGCGCTTTGTTATCTGTAACACCATCTGGGAGTCCTATTATCTGTGGCACCATCCGGGAGTCCTGTTATTTATGGCACCACCTGGTAGTCCTGTTATTTATGGCATTGTCTTTAACTACTACTACAAGGTTCTACAAAACATAATCAAACTCGCACAAGCACAGTTACTGCTTACAATAATATGCATAATACAATTGAATCCTACTCGATTTGTTCAACATTAACAATTTTGACCATCACTTATTACAATTCCCCCCTTTTTTTTTTACTCATTTATTTGTTGATCAAATCGAGTTACCGCTTTTCGGGCTAGTAAGGTTATTTCAGCTTCTTCATCAGTTCCATGTTTCTGTAGCAACATAAGGTGTACCCGCTCTATACGGTTTTTAACTAGTCTAATAAGTCGATTTAGGATACAGGGTCCAAAGGTTAGGGTGAGTAATAATATCATCAAGGGTCCAGCTACTGTGGATAGCAATGTAGTTAGCCACGGAGACTGAATAAACCAAGACTCGTACCACCCTTTTGCAGCTTCTCTTTCCCTTTTTCTCTGTTCCAGTCTCTCCCTTAATTTTGCCATCGAGTCTCGGACTACCCCTGTGTGATCTGCATAAAAACAGCATTCTTCCTTCAAGGCTGCGCATAGTCCACCTTGCTGTAAGAAAAGGAGATCCATCCCTCTCCTGTTTTGCAACACCACTTCAGATAGTGAGGTTAGAGACCTCTCTAAGGCGGTTATGGAGTTTTCAATTCTCTCTAGGTCCTCATCTATCGCAGTCTTCAAGGAATTGAATCCTTGATTTTGTTGAACAAGTGAAGCTATCCCTGTTCCTGCTCCGGCTACCCCTAACCCTAGCAACGTAGCTAGAGTAATGGCTGTAATGGGTTCCCGTTTGGTACGATGGAGCCCTGTATCCCAAATATCATACATTACATTTTCTTGATGATACAATATCCTTGGGATGATGGTAACTAACATGCAATACTCTCGGGAACTGTTGAACACCTTTAAAGACACACATGGAGTAAGTCCCGTCCTGGAACATATCCATTTTGTTCCATTCGGAGGAATAATATATCCTGTGGTTTCATTAAGGCTCAGTACGATATTCCCACAAAGTGGTCTCTTGGAATTTGGTACTCTACCTATACAAGTCCCTAACCCAGTTACATGTTGCATAGTTATCCCTCTTTTCTGCTTTTCCCAAGGACATTGAATAGGCACAGACTCCTTGCTTATGGTATACCGACGATTATCCCCTATAGCTTCATAAAAGGGTGGATTAACATTATAACACAACCAGCAACCCATGGTTAAGTTGGGTTGCGTATAGTTTAGAGTTTGATAAGCAGCCAGGATAATTCCCCATAAAGGATTCAAAGATTCCGGGGCTTCAATATTCAGAGAGTTCAAGGCTTCAGTGACAGTTTCCTTTATTACTATTATATTCTCCCTCTCTACTGTCTTTGTCTCCCTACCCAGAGGGGGAGGCGATTTTACTACTGGATTGGGACCTATCGCTCGAGAGGTCGGTTTAACTTCTTCTTTCTTTATGAGAAACATGCCTCCTCGATCAGCACCCGGTTGATAATATCGCATTCCCCAGGTTTTTCCAACAAACCATCCACTATGTTCAGGATCTGTTACGTTAAGGAATATATATTCACAGTTGCCATCGGGTGGGGTGTACCCGCGGGGAGCTAATTGTAGGGAACTCCTTTCTCCCGAGGGAGGAGTGCACCCTGCAGGTCCCCATCCAACCCTTAAGAACTTATCAGTATTTGCCCGAGGAATTGGCCAGTTTGAAGCAATCATTTCACACCCCCAGTAAGTGCAGTAATAATGTCCTGGGGTATTACAATACGAGGGTCCTGTACTGGGGCACATATAAAACCCTATTTTGTTAAAGCATGGCTCAATTTGAACTAATTGGCATAAGGTTACAGTAAAAGAAGGTGACCCTGATGTGGTCTGTTGTTGTATTATCGTTTGGTCCTCCCATCGATAGAGAGTCCATTTAAAAGGTTGGTGGGAACTCCCCTGGTTTATTGCTATTATTACCGGTAAGGTAAGGAGGATTAGGGAGAGCAACCCGGCCCCTGGTTGGCTGAAAATCAGCCAGTGGAGGTTCATTTTGTTGAGGGTTGTTCTGCTTAAGGAGATGCTTTATTTTAGAAGTCTTCGGAGGCACTTGCCAATCCCCACAAGGATACCCCTCTGCCTTGCCCTGGGCCTACTCTGTTGCTTCAGAGTAGCCGGGTAAGTTATCTTCTCGGCAGCAGTTGTAGTCTTCAGGGGACTGCCTCCTAAATTCTCTCCTTGTTCTGTCACAACCCACTTTCCAATACTGAACCCAATAGGGCTATCTTCAAATACAAGGGTTTTGCCACTGTCCCGAATCCTCACAGGGTTTGGAACACTTTCTCTTGGTTATTTCCCAAATGTCTGGACTTTTTTACTGCTGTATCCCGCACCCGTTACACACACGACGTACTCACAGATTGCATTGCTTACATACAGGACATGCGAAGGGCGACTTATGTAATTCCCTACAATTGTCCATAAAAAGCCTAGTGTCCAGGGCTATGCGTCACGTGTCTGTTTCCTCTTGAAGGTCAGCTTCAACTCATCCAGTTTCCCGGTGACTTCCCAGTCTGTGTGCAGGATAGGACCTTTTACTCGGCTAGCGTGTGTCCATCCTCTTTCCGCGGTGCGGACTGCGGTATCTGTAGTGAGTAAAACAAGGAAAGGTCCCTCCCAGCGAGGGGTTAACGATGATTCCTTCCATGTTTTTACGAGTACTTGATCTCCCGGCTTAATACTATGTATTGCTACATCTAAAGGTGGTCTTTGAACCACCAGGCCTCGCTTTAACAGTTCTTGCCTCCTTCTCATGAGTTCTATAAGATATTCTTGTAACATCTTTTCTTCCACTTTAGGGTGTTCGATTGGTTTCTCCAAATCATAGGGCATTCCATATAACATTTCAAAGGAGGAAAGTCCTGTATCAGCCCTCGGTTGTGTCCTTATATTCAAGAGGGCTAAGGGGAGGCACTTTACCCAGTTCATTCTGGTTTCTATCATTAATTTGGTCAGGTGCTTTTTAATTTCTCCGTTCATCCTTTCAACTTTTCCTGAACTCTGGGGGTGCCAAGGAGTGTGATACTCCCACTTGGTTCCCAGAGCTTCTAACGTTTCTCTAATTATTTTGGAAGTAAAATGGGGTCCTCTGTCCGAATCAATAACTGACATGATCCCATATCTAGGTATGATATGCTCTAATAATATTTTTACTACTGTCCTCGCAGTGGCCCGAACTACCGGAAAGGCTTCGACAAAGTGAGTTAGGTGATCTACCAAAACTAGGAGATACTTATACCTGCCTACCTTTGGTAATTCCGTAAAGTCTACCTGAATCCTTTCAAATGGCTTCTTGGCCAGTTGCCTCCCCCCAGGGACTCTTTCCCTAAGACACTGTTTATTTATCCTTTGACAGGTTAAACATTCTCCAACGATTCTTTTTGCTAAATCATACACTCCCAGGGTCATATATTTATTAGCGAACTGGTCTACCAGGGCCTGTACTCCCCAATGGGTTTGCCTATGAAATTCTCTTAAAACTCGCCAAGCCACTCCTTTCGGGAGCATTTCCCTCTCATCAGGTAGCCACCACTTCCCCTCTTGTTCGACTACTCCCATTTGCCCCAATTTCTCCTTTTCCTGATTTGTAAATCTCATAGCATACCTAGTTTGTACAGAGTCCTGTTCAACTGCTTTTATCACCAGTAACGCAGCTTTCTTAGCTTCCTCATCTGCTAAATTATTCCCTCTTATACGTGTGGAGGTTCCCTTCCGATGGCCCTTTACATAAACTACCGCGATTTGTTTGGGCCCTCTTAATGCCTCCAAAGTTTGCTTTATTAAGGTCTCATGTATTAATCCTTTACCCTGAGAATTCATTAGTCCCCTCTCTTCCCAAATTTTTCCGAACGTGTGAACCACCCCAAACGCATATTTAGAATCTGTAAATATTGTTCCTCTCTTATCTTTTAACAACTGTAACGCCCTCAATACTGCGAACAGCTCACAAGCCTGCGCCGACCATCCTGAGTTAAGCGGACCTGACTCCTTAGTTGTCCAGCTATTTCCATCTATTATGGCGTATCCTGATTTCCTCTTTCCATCCACTACCCGCGATGATCCATCTACAAATAATTTTTCTCCACATAGCAACTCCTCTTCTTCTAAATCCTCTCTTATTTTGACTTGATATTCTATTACCCTGATACAATCATGGGAAAGAGATTCGCTCGGTTCCCCATACAAAAATTGGGCTGGATTCTGCAAGTTAGTGGTTTCAAGCTCTAACTTAGGAGAGTGCAATAGGATCCCTTCATATTTCAATAACCTAGCATCCGTAATCCATTTGTCAGCTTTCTGCTGCAATACCCCTCGTATATTATGAGGTGTGTATACCTTTAATTCCCCTCCCATAGTTATTTTTCCAGCTTCTTCAACTAGGAGAGCAGTAGCAACTATGGCCTGTAAACAGGTAGGCCAGCCGCGACTAACTGGATCTAATAATTTGGAATAATATCCTACGGGTTTCTTTTTACCTGCCCATTCTTGTGTTAGGACTCCAAAGGCTGTTCCACCCTCCGTGTTAACAAATAAGTAAAAAGGTCTTCGGGCATCTACCAGACTCAGTACTGGGGCATTTACTAAATCAGCTTTTAAGTTTTCTAATTGTTTATCATCTTCTGTACTCCATTTCATCAGACCTTCCCCCACTAACTTCTGATATAAGAACTTAACCTTGTTACTGTAATTTTCAATCCATTGTCTACAGTAGCCGAAAAGACCTAAAAGTTGTCGCACCTGCCTTTTATTCTTGGGAGGCTGGAGGGATAAAATAGCATTTACTCGATCTGGATCCAGCTTCTTAGTCCCTTTGCTCAACCAGTGCCCTAAATATTTTACCTCTTCCTCGGTAAATTGCAGTTTAGATCTTGATACCTTTAAACCCTTTAGACTCAGGAAATTTAATAACTTAATGCTGGTGCTTCGCACACTATCTTGACTTTTTCCAGCTATTAATAGATCATCTACATATTGTACTAAAACTACTCCAAGTTCCAGGTCAAAATTCTCCAAGACTTGTTCCAGGGCCTGCCCAAAGAGGTTTGGAGATTCAGTAAATCCTTGTGGAAGAACCGTCCATCTAAGTTGTTGCTTCCGATGGGTATCAGGGTTCTCCCACTCAAAGGCAAAATAGTCACGACATTCTTCTCTCAAAGGACAGGCCCAGAAGGCATCCTTTAGGTCTATTACACTATACCAGGTCAACTCTGGGGACACTTGGCTTAATAGGTTATAAGGGTTGGCCACTACCGGAAATCTAGTTACTGTTCTTTTATTTACTTCACGGAGGTCTTGTACTAGACGATAAGACCCATCTGATTTCTTTACAGGTAAGATGGGGGTATTGTGGGGCGACATACATGGTTCTAGTAACCCTTGTTGTAACAATCGATTAATGACTGGTTGCAGCCCGCGTCTCCCATCCTGTGATATAGGGTATTGTTTAACACGTATTGGTACTTCCGGATCCGTTATTGTCACTGTAATTGGTGGAATATCTAATTTTCCAACCGACTCAGGAGTGTACCATACTTCAGGATTGATCTTAGCTTCGTCTTCGGTTGTTAAAGCGTACAGTTTTACTTTCAATTCTCGATCTTTTACCTCCAAACTAATTCCCAATTCGACGATTAAATCCCTTCCTAACAGGTTATATTCAGCTTCAGATACTAATAAAAAGGACCCTACCCCTATCCGGGATGGGGATTCTACTTCCACTCCTTTAATTATGGGTACAGAAAAGGGTTCTCCTTTTGCTCCTATTATTTGTACTTTCTCCGAGGATGGAGTGCATCCCCAGGGTACAGTTTGGACAGTAGATCTTTCTGCCCCTGAATCTACCAGGAATTCCATCTCCTGGTGCTGGGGACCTAATTTCAATTTTATCAAGGGCTCTGTTGTTTTAGAAGTCCCCAGCAGATAGAGCCCCTGACACCCCTACTCGGCAGAATACATTTTCTCATCCTGTATACGTTTCCTACAGTTCCTTCGCATATGTCCCTTCCTCTGACAGTAAAAACATTCGATTTCCTTCCAGTCCTTCAGTCCGACTTGACTTCCCTGAGGTGGCCCATTCCCACCTATGCGTGGTGGCCCTCCCTTCTGTGGAGCCGTCCTCTGTCCCTCTCCAACTGCCGCTACTAACATTTTAGCTTGCCTCTTCTGAGTCTCTTCCTCCCTTCTCACATAAACCTTCTGTGCTTCCCTTAGCAACTCATCCAACCCTTTCTCTTGCCAATCTTCCAACTTTTCTAACTTCTTTCTAATATCCGGCCATGACTTCGCCACAAACTGTGTTTTTAAAAGAGCTTGCCCGACTGGTGTCATCGGGTCTATCCCAGAATAAAGCTGCAAGCTCTTTCTTAGTCTTTCTAACCATTCTGTGGGAGTTTCATCTTTCTTTTGTTGTTCATTAAAGGCTTTATTTATGTTCTGCCCTCGAGGGACAGATTCCTTAATCCCTTGGATGATTATAGTGCGAAGATCTCCCATATGGCCCCTGTGTTCCGGGTTTTGATTATCCCAGTTAGGACGCTGCTGGGGCCACTTAATGTCAGCACCCGGCCCTTGTTGGTGTTGCTGGTCCCAAACTCTCATCCCAGCCCTCCGAATCATTTCCCGCTCTTCTGCGGTAAATAGTATCCCTAAAATAGCTTGCAGTTCATCCCAGGTATATAAATTAGGTCCTAAAAACTGATCTACCCTTTCCGAAACTCCTAAGGGATCTTCTAACAAATTCCCCATTTCCTTCTTAAATTCTCTTACATCCCCCGAATTTAGAGGCACTGACACAAACCCCACTCCGGGTTGTGGACCTCCCATCGCTATTTCTCGTAATGGGTATAGCCCTGTTTCTGATGATGCTTGCTGTCCTGCCCCTGATGTAGTTTGCTGCCTAGCTTGACTCCTCGTGAGTCTTCGGGTTCCCCTAAGTGACCCCGAAGAATCGGAATCCTCCTCAGAAGCCGAAGGCATAAGGGGAGAGGAGGGCCTTGGATTCGCTGCTGGCGGGGGATCATAGGGAGGGGGAGGGGGTGGAGGTTCCTCGGGAGCCCTCTTTTTGCGGCCAGATTTCTTTTCGCTTATGGTAAAAATCCCAGCGCGAGTCGCAGGAGGTAGCCAACAACGCGCATATTCGCTCTCCTCAGGATCAAAGGGCTCCTTATCATTTACATAAAAATTTAGGGCCTGACAAATCCAATCTTCAAATGAACCAAAAATTGGCCAAAATAAATGATCTGGTCTAATCTGCTGGTTTCCCCAGACATGCATGCAATAATAAACCATTTTTTCCCTCTCTTTGTTTCGCGTGCAAGCTGCACCTTCCCAATTCTTGAGCATAAGGCCCAATGGGGAATCTTGGGGAATATCTGGCAACCTCTCTGTGGGTCCCTTCCCCATGAGATCAGAAGGCTTGCCCTTCTTCTGTCCCATCTTCCGGAGTGTCTTCTTTTCACACACACACACGCACCCCTCGTTCGTGGCTCACGCCCTCGCGGGCTATGAGAACCGCACTACTAGAGAGTCCCGCCCTGCCTTACAGGGTCCACACTCACTTCGCTTCCTCCCCAAGCGGGGGGGCGTCTCGTTCATGCACACTCCAGGATACCCACCCCAACCGAACGGAATTACTTTATACTTACCCTCCCCGGGGTCTTCGTCCGGTTCTTCGTGCACAAAGGTTTACGGGGTTCAATTCTTTTGCCTAATTACCTAAATTTCGGGTTCGGAGGTTAAGGTTTCAGGGCGATCCTCCGTCCACTCCAGGGCCGTCTGAAAACGGGACGGGGCGCCTCCCTGAAGTTTAGGAGTCCCTCCCGGAGATCCTTAATCCGAGTCACGGCACCAAAATTTGTTATAAATAAGAGCCAATCAATCGATTCTGAGTCAATCAATCGATTTTATTTAGCAAGCGGTAATTAGGCAAAACAGCGCTGGGTGACCGGGGGAAGCTCAGTTCCACCAACAGGCACACCAAATCAACCTTTCGTATGTGCTTATATACGTTATGCGTTCGTTTACGTGCTGGGAATTTCCGCCTCTGGAACTTTTGTTATCTGTTGCAACATCCGAGCGCTTTGTTATCTGTAACACCATCTGGGAGTCCTATTATCTGTGGCACCATCCGGGAGTCCTGTTATCTATGACACCATCCGGTAGTCCTGTTATTTATGGCACCACCTGGTAGTCCTGGTATTTATGGCATTGTCTTTAACTACTACTACAAGGTTCTACAAAACATAATCAAACTCGCACAAGCACAGTTACTGCTTACAATAATATGCATAATACAATTGAATCCTACTCGATTTGTTCAACATTAACAATTTTGACCATCACTTATTACAATAGGGTTCATGATATTATGTGCATTTCTAGGTTTACTGTTCATGCCATGTATGATCCCGTGCTTTCTTTGCTTAATACATTCAGTAGTCCAAGGCATGCAAATCTCAGCCATGCCTATAGATCCTGAAATGGCAACAAAAGGAACAGGGTATAAATTAATGATTTTAAAAGACAACACAAAATTGGACCTAGCGGCCACCAGGGAGGTGCTAGCTAACTTTGAGGCCAAAGCACGAATCAGGGGGATAAAAAAGAAGAAGGGGGAATTGTGAGAAACGCAGCTGTGATTCGTGCTGTTGTTTACAGATATAACCAAATAAGGCATGGGCTCTTAAGAAAATGAAAAGATAGTTAAGTTTTATGTAAAAAGTTGTGGGACTTGTTTTGTCCCACATGCACATGTGTATGGGAAAGGTGGGGGGGAGTGACGTGAAGGAGAAGGTGGCCTTCCCCGAGATGCTGCCACGGGGGAAGTGGGGGGAGCCCGGTAGAAAAGACCCCTCGGTAACAACCTGGAGTCTGCACGCGAGGGGGCGGGCACTGAGGAAGAAGGAACTCCTCAACCACCAATCAGAGCGAGAGAAGACCCCTAGTGGCAACCAACCACGGACTCAGAGTGCGAGAAGGGCTAGCCAAGGAAATAAAAGAGGTCGGTCAGAAACTTAAGGTGTGTGTGTTTAATTCACCTATTAAATAAACCAGACTCTTGTTTGGCAAATTATCGGAGTATTGGTCATTTATCACACTCAGTATCTGTTCTGATCGGTTTTATCTCGTCATTACTAATGCCAGAAAGAGGTGGAAATATAAAGATGATGGGTTGTGCTGGACAGAATTACGTCATTTTTGCCAAATAAAGAACGGTAGCGTAGTATATGCTGAGAGAGGAGCTATTGGCAACAACACTGCAGAAATGGTCTGGGGATTGTGGGTGACTGTGGGCTAAACATGAGTAAATATCAACTTGTTTTGTTCTTTGTGAAATTTAAAAACCAGGCTGTGCCACAACTGTGTGTTCTACAGATTTCGGATCAGGCTTTCACAGCTGGATGTTGAATCAGACTTTTCAGTTTTTAATTCTAAAACCCACTTAGTCACAGGGATTATGTACTGAATTGTGAAGCTCTGCTTTGCTTTTCATGAGACCTGTATTTAGCTTTCTGTTTATTCAAATTTCTTTAACCACAGCAAGCAATGTGATTGGCAATGCGTTCCATGAGTGCTGATACTGTGAGTCTTGTTTCACGAACCTCAGGGAGGTTTTTTCCTTCCCAGAAAATCCCTGTTCATTAGAACTGAAGAATTTAAGTGTGTCCAGACAGCACACGAGTTTAAGGGTTTGGGGCAGAGTTTTCTTTGTGATTTTACTGTGATCATCAGCAAGCTATTAAAGAATCCCAGGAGTTGCTGCACAACCCAAGCAGTGGCAGAAATATAATAAATCACAGGTCCTAAATACTAAGGAATGGCCTTGGGAATTCACCCATAGTCCATCTGGTATGAAAACACAGCTTTTTGATATATTTATCTTTGTATCCAGCAGGATGGGGGAGCGAATCAGAAGACTTAAAGTGATAAAACTCACTGGCTGACAGTTTAATCAGGAAAGGAAAAGCCATGCGCACAAGCAAACTGGCACTGGCACCACTGGCACTGCCACTGGCACTGCAACCGGCACCTCTGTCCCTGTGGTGCCTCCTCCTGCCGCGCCCCTGGGGCTGCGGCCAGCCCAGGGGCTCCTCCTGCATCTCCTGCACCGCGGCAGTGACCAGGGACCTGCCAGCACATGGTGGTGGTGACCTGGGGCCGGTGCTGCAGTGGGATGGCCAGTAGCCATGGAGCCCGGGTAGCACTGTGGGTGTCACGGAGGCACCACAAAAGGCAGTTTTAGGCAGACAACAAGTTCCAAAGCAGACTTTATTCTAGATGGGAAAGCATAGCAAATAAACTAGAAACAGGGTTTATACAATTATTTAGCACTCCAACAACATAAAATTCAGGTTCAGATATCACCTGAGGAGGTTATTTGGATACGACAACGTAAGAATAACAAGGATCAACAATGTGCCCGCATTCACTCACAAGAAACAGAACTAGAGGCCTCTCACTCATGGGTGCCCCGAAGAAACAATCACTCACCTGGGCTGGGCGAGGGCTCTCACTTGCCTGGGGTAGGCAAGGACTCATCCCAGGATATATCCAGTAGAGAAAAATAACCACCCAGCACAGGAGGAGGTGAGGCGCTCTCGGTGCCAGGCAGTCTCCTTAGACAGCGTCCCAGTCTAAGGAGAGGGCTCCAGTTCACAGACCTGCTGCTCTGAGAAGACCACTCCAAGGGGCTCTTCGGTGGGGGCCCCGCTCCATAGTCTAGGCAGATGTGGCTGTGGGCATTTCAACATGGTCCAGAAGCTTCTCAGCTTCTCTGGGCACATTCTTTGCTGAGGACCCTGTCACCGACTGAGGGTCCCACCCCTCCTGTCCCCCCAGCTGCTGGAGGTGAAGTCACCCTGCCCGGGGTAGGGGAGGATGTGACTGGGAGCGCCTTGGTACCACCCTCGATGTGTACGTGGGGACAGGCACAGTGGGGCACAAAAGGTTCTAAGGAGCCATCAACTGCCCTGTTGAATGCTCCGGATCATGGGGGGTTGTGCAACTGCCACAGTGGGGCATTGTGACGTCACTGGTGATGTCACAAAGGGCCCTGCCCAGGCACCCCTATAAAAGCAGGGCCGGGGGTGCAGAGCTGCATCCTCTGGCAGGACAGGGCGGCGGCCACCCCACCATGGCCCGGTACCGGCAAAGCAGGAGCCGCAGCCGCAGCCGCAGCCACCGCCGCGGCCGGCGCCACTACCGGAGCCGCTCTCGCCGCCGCTATGGGCGAAGCCGACGCCGGCGGTACAGGAGCAGCCGCCGCCGGCGGGGGACACGGCGCCGCCGCCGCTGAGCCGACCCCAGCACTGGCGTCTGGGGAACCGGCAGAGCCTTGGCCACCACCACCGCCACACCAGTGCACCACCACGGCTCCACCAATAAAACTGGAACGATGGCACAAGGCGTGCGTGTGTCTCCGGTGTCCCTGTGGGCCAGTTGTGTGTCCCATGGGTACGTGTCTGTGCTGGGGGCGTGTATCCTATGGCTGGCATGTCCAGGACAAGCACATGTCTCCAGGGATGGAGCTGCTCCAACCTCCCTGCTCCTGTGCTGGGTCTGACTCGTTCCCATGGCCCAGCCCACCTCCATGTCCCAGCCAGTCTCTGTGACCCAGGCCATCTACGTCCCAGCCTATCTCTGTGTCCTAGCCCACCTCTGTGTCCCAGTCCATCTCCATGTCTCAGCCCGTCTCTGCGTCCCCAGCCTATCTCCATTTCCCTGCCCACCTGCCAGAGATGCCCTGACCGCTCAGGACGAGGATCCTGGACCTTCCCGTGGTCCCAGGGGGGGCGCCCACCGCAGTGCCCCAGGAGGGAGGGGCTGCAGCTTTCGTTGACTTTTGTTCACTTTTAAGAGAGACCTTTGGAGGAGTCAGGTGGGAATCAGGAGCTCCCTGCTGCAGGTTCCCCGTACACTGCCTTTTAGGTAGTTTCATTTGCAGACAAACTATTAAACTCCACTGCTTCATCAGATGAAGTGGAAAGATCAAATGCAGAACTTCAGAATATCACTTTGTGGAGCAACAGTGTCTAAATTCATGGCATCTATTCAAGACAAACATATACTCAGAGGTGCCCCAACAATATCACTTCTGTTACACAGTTTTAGGAACAAATACCCAAGTATTTAATGACAAGAAAAGGAATAATTTAGCTGCACAGAAGTGCCCTCCAAACATATGGGATGTATTGGTTTGGGTATTTCTTTGAATCCCCAAGTCAGAAGTAAGAAACAGCACCAAGTTTAACAATGATGGTTTCTCAGTGGTTTTTGATAACTTTTTCAAAAACCATTAGGCAAAAAAAAAGCATTGAAAAACAAGAGCTGAGTGATACAATGTGAAAATGGCAAAAACTACACTCCAAACAATTTTTTTTGCAAGAAACAGAAACCACACAGCAAGCTATACAAACATACATGTTACCGGCTCTGGACAGACAGATGCAGCCCATGGCAGCACGTTCAGCTGTGCAAACCTTGAACCCGCATGATCTAGAAACAACCTGACATTATCTGTACAACACAAAGTCATACCGGAAATATTCTGGCACATTCAATACGAAATACAACGTCCTGCTGGGTACAAACACCAATATTCACATCAGAACTGTGCAAACCATGGCATTACTCACTTTGGATTTACAACACAGCCTATGTCTTAGTGGAAAATACATCACGTTAATGTTTGTAAAATCAATACAAGGCTACATTGTCTAGAATTCAGTGTAGTGTGTAGAGAGAAAGTGAGAATGTGTTTTTACGTGCTGCTTTTGATGTTCCACTCACTGGCTCCTTTCGACTTCTAGAAGGAAAAATAAAGGTGATCAGAACTTCAGGTAAAACCCAACATGAAACAATGAAAACAGATTGTAAAACCTCAGTATCAAAAGCCTATGTTCTGATAGGCTAGTGAATGTGGCAATTTATTTGTATAAACTGTTCTCTCTCGGTACATTCAGGGCAACTAAAAAAACCCCAAGCCAAAATCACATTCCTTCTTTGTCACAAATTAAGAGTTGCAGATCTAGAACACAACCGTGCCAGAGGAACTCCTCAGATATTTTGTCTCTGCTACATAAGCATCAGAAACACGAAATCTGTACTCCAGGTTTGTGTTCTTAAACAGTCAGCCACCAAAACAGGAAGGTAACTTCAGCCAATCCGTATGTCCCAAGTATTACAAATAGGTACCAGCCACAGCACTTGAGTTCCTGGGAAACCACAGTGACAGTCTAGACACTTCAACGTGCACATTAGTGCTCTGACAAGGAAATAACAAAAAAACCTTTGGAACAGTGTTTAGTTGTGGAAGCTCAAGTGCCGTGTTCAGATATCTACCATGTTTAGCCATGAAAGTGCTGAGATACAAAATACCTTACAGATACTGTCGTGACTAAAAATTGGGGTAGAAATGTCACTTGAAAGGAGTTCCAAGGGTCTGCGGCCAGCAGAACTTGTGATACCTGGATGGTATTGGCCTAGAGGAGCTTTGAAGGTCATGTCTGTGATTTGATGATTCTGTGACAGGAAAGCCCGAATGTAATGATGACTGACTGCTGGAAAAGGTCTTCACCAGCTGCTGACAGCTTCACCAGCAGCTCTCCCGACTCAGAGAGGAGTAATAAACCGATTCCCCCGCTCTCACGCTGCCCCACAGTGTCCAGAGGCACTGTGGTGAGGCACCGATCTTGGTGAACGGGCTTCTTGTGCCATGGGCCCTGGGCAAACTGAGCTTATCAGAGCCGCTGTGGCAGCAAACATCCCTCCTCGTGCCAGGGGAGCTCCGTCCCGCAATTGGCTCCGAGCGGCTGCCTGGGAACAAGCGCCCGCTTCATCACGTCCCTCTGGACGGCCCCGTCCTGCTCAGGGACAGCGCTGGCCTGGGCCGGGGATGGGGGCATTGAAGGGACACTGGGTGGGGACAAGGGCCTTTGGTGAGCTGTGGCCACGTCCCAGGAAGGGCCGGGGCTGGAGCCAGAGCCTTGTTGGGGACAGGGACACTGGGACCCACCACGCGGGATCAGCTCTGCAGAGTGGGACCCAGGTTGTCTGGGAGGGCACAGTGACCCCAGGCAGGGGCAGGTGAGAGCCAGGGCAGGGGACGTTCCCTCCGCTCTGTTCTCAGCTGTGGCTGGAGACTGGACCAGTTGGGGGCTGGCGGTGCAAGGGAAATGGGGTGGGCAGGAGCTCTCACTGACACCACCCCAGCACTTCCCCCAAGCCCAGCCCTCCTCTCCCAGAGCCCAGGATTCACCAGTGCTCCCCACTGTCAGTGCCACCAGTGCCTGAGGATCCCAGTCACCAGCTGTCCACACTGCCCATTGCCCCAGTTCTCCCCCCACCTCCCAGAGTTCCCTAATCCTGGGGCCCCTGGTGCCCCAAGAAGAGGAGTGACTCCCAGCCCCTCATTTATTTAAGGGTCTGGAAAGGGCTCAGAGATAATTGTGCTTAGAGACCCCAGACTTGAGGCTGGTGTCATCTCTGAGGGGGTTCCACAGGGAAAGACTGGCCTGGGCGTTGAGGGGCGCTGGGAGATGGTGGTGCTGGGAGCTGAGGGGCACTGGGAGGTGGGGGGATCTGGCTTTTGGGGCTGTTGCAGGATGGTTTCGAGTTGGAGCAGTGGGTCATCACCACAGGGTGTCTGGCTGTCAGGGACACACTCCTGCCCCCCCTCGCCCCCGTGGATGCCTGGGCCCTTCCCCGTGCAGCTGCCCCATGCAGGAAGCTGCACTGATGCCGGGGAAGGCAGCTGGATCAGTGCTCAAGGCGCGGGTGACTCTGTGCCGAGGCTGGGCTGCCAGGGCGGTGTCTGTGCCAAGCCTGGCTTTGCCCTGGGGGCTGGAGGGGTGGGGAGGGGCAAGGAGTCGTCCTGGGAGGGATAAAGGTGCCCTCACCTTCTCCAGCATCACCCAGGACTCCCTGCACCGCAGAGGAAGAGGAAGGCCGCAGTGCTCAGCGTGGCCCTGCTCTTCACCATCCTGCTGTGCACCCCGGAGGATGCGCAGGTGAGGCTCCAGTGAGGGCCCCCACCGGTTTCTTGTCTTGGTGCCCCCACACCCCTCTTCTTTGGGCCTCTCCATTCCATCCTTTTGGGCCCCTCAGGTATCTCCTCCTCAGGATCTCCTCTGTGTCCTATATAGGGTCCCCAAATGCCTTCCCATTGATGGATGCCAATGCCTTTCTTTCCATCTTTCTCCTCCGTCCTTTGCCTTTCATCCTGTCCACTGCAGTAGTGTCCCCAGATCCCCTTCCTTGAACACCCCCTCCCAAACACTTTCCCGATCCCCGCGTTCTGTTCCTCTGCTGTCCTCTTCCTCCTGCCCCCACCACCAACCTCACTTGATTCCCCGTGTCCCCTCCCCTTGAATTCCTTTACCCCTCACTTGCATCCCATGCAGTCCTGTCCCTCCAACACCCCCAGCCCGGTCCCTTGGGTTCTGCTAGTTCACCCCAGTGCCCTGTCTCTGGGTGCCCCCCAACCCCCGTCCTCCTTGGAGGCCCCAAATTCCCATGTTATCCTTTTCTCCGACCCGAGCCCTGGTCCCTGCATGAACAGGTATCCCAGGTGAAACTTGAGGAATGAGGCTGGGGGAGCAGAAGGGATTTTCAGGCTCATATGAGGGAGAATCCCCGGGCCTGGGTGGGCTGGTGTCACCTGTGTCCCTCCCACAGCCCCATTTCTCTCCAAGCCAGACCAACCCCTTTCTCTTCTTTCATAGGCATTTCCAGGAGCACGGCTGGAAGCAAGTGGAGGTTCTCTCCTGGATGTAAGTAGTGGGGCGGACTTGGAGGACATCCAGTCTGGGGAACTGGAGGGCACTTTGGTCCTCCCCTCCCTTGCTGGGACTGGGACATCCCTGTGACCACTGAGGTCTCATGGTCTCTCTACAGGGGGAACTCAACCTCGGGCGAGTGAAGAGGGCTGCGGTCGGTGTCACAAGTTCCGCTGGCCCACACCCTCCCTCCCACGGCCACGAAACTCCAGGGCATCCCAGCGCGCCCCAGAACATACCAGTGTGCCTCCGTACACTCCCATGCACCCCCCGCTGCCCCCCAGAACATCCCTGCTCCCCAGTGTTCTCCCAGGGATGCCCCATTGCCCAGGGCTCCCATTGCATTCCCATCCATCCCATCACAACCCACTACACCCCAGTGCACCCCAGGATACCCCAGGACACAGCCCCTTCCCCAGGACCTCCACTGCTTTCTGTGCCCCACCACACAAGCTCACGTACCCCATTTTTCCCTGGAGTCACCTTCCCCAATGACCCCATCGCTTTCTCCTGCCTCCCAGTGCACCCAAGTGTGTCCCTCACCCAACCTTCCTCCCCAGCTCCCTCTGTCTGTCAGGGTGGATGATGTTTTGCAGCAGAAACGCCAGGTTCCAGATCTTCCAGATGTTGACTTGGAACTGCAGGATACGCTGTTGCGACCTCTTGAACTCGAGGTGAGCAGCATCAGGGCATCTCCTGCCCCACCAAGGGTCCTGGACCCCGGGGCATCCCTGAGCTGTCTGGGTGGGCAGAACGTGGATCTAGGAAAAGAAAACAGAGGAGACTGTCCATGACCTGTGTCCCAGGCCACACTGGACAGAGCTGCCCCCATGACTTCTGTTGCACCCAGTGGGGCTCTACGGACCCAGAGGGTCACCGTGCAGGCCAGGCAGGGGCTCTGGGGCCATACAGACCCCGAGGATCACCCTGAGGGCTGGGCAGGGTTCTGGGAGATGTAGGGGCATCCGGGGCTAATGACACACTGGCCAAAGAGCTCTGGGTGCCACATGGATCTCAGGAGAACCAAGTCTTGTCCTGGGTTGACTGAGGGCTCCAACTCTTCTCTCCTTCCCTGGGTCTCTGCAGAGAGAGACGGTGGGGACAAGCCTCCCCTCATGTCCCAGCTGACACTGGAGGTCTCATTTTTGGCTCCGATTTCAGACCTGAAACTGATGCTGACAGCCGTGTCCTGTCCCCCCTCCAGCGGCATGAGGAGATGATCATCCCTGGATGACCCCATCGGATCCCCTGGGAGCCCTGGGCCATTTCCCTCTCATAATCAGTCAATCCCTTCAGCAAAGCTACGCTCTGCGTGTGGATGTGTGTGTCCGTGTCCATGTTCCCACTGCTGTGCCAGCACTCGGACGCCTGGGTCCTCTCTGGCCACACCATGGCCATGAGCGGCGTGGCTGAGCGAGCCCGGACACCCAGGGTGTCACTGTAAAGGACACCTCCTTCCCACCTGCCATGTGCCCCCAGATACGGGCAGATTAGGGGAAAGTGGAGTGTTCCCCCATGAGGCTGGAGGAGGCTGGTTCATGAGGACTGGGTTATGGACCAGTTAAACAATCTGGACATCCATAAATCCATGGGTCTGGATGGGATCCACCTGCGGGTGCTGAGGGAGCTGGCTGAGGTCACTGTTAGGTCACTGTCCATCATCTTTGATAAGTCGTGGGAGACAGGAGAGGTGCCTGAGGACTGGAGGAAAGCAAATGTCACTCCAGTCTTCAAAAAGGGCAAGAAGGAGGATCCAGGTAACTATAGACCGGTCAGCCTCACCTCCAACCCTGGGAAGACGATGGAACGACTTCTCTTTGGTGCCATCTCAAGGCATATCAGGGATAAGAGGGTCATTATGGGCAGTCAACAGGGCTTCACCAAGGGGAAGTCGTGCTTGACCAAGCTCATTGACTTTTATGAGGACATAACAAGGTGGATGGATGATGGCAGAGCAGTGGGTGTGGTCTATCTTGATTTCAGTAAAGCATTTGACACAGTCTCCCACAGCATCCTCACAGCTGAACTGAGGGAGTGCGGTCTGGACGATCGGGTAGTGAGGTGACTGTGAACTGGCTGAAGGGAAGAAGCCAGAGAGTCGTGGTCAATGGGCAGAGTCCAGTTGAGGCCTGTACCCAGTGCAGTGCCTCAGGGGCAGTGCTGGGGCCGGAATTATTCAATATATTCATCAATGATTTGGACGAGGGAATAGAGCGACTGTCAGCAAGATTGCTGGTGACACCAAGCTGGGAGGAGTGGTGACACTGGAAGCTGTGCTGCCATCAGAGACCTGGACAGGCTGGAGAGCTGGGCAGGGAAAAATGTAATGAAATATAACAAGGACAAATGTAGAGTCTTGGATCTGGGCAGGAACAACCCCAGGTTCCAGTATAAGCTGGGGAATGACCTATTAGAGAGCAGAGTAGGGGAAAGGGACCTGGGGGTCCTGGGGACAGCAGGGTGACCATGAGCCAGCACTGGGCCCTTGTGGCCAGGAAGCCAATGGTACCTGGGGTGGGTTAGAAGGGGGTGGTCAGTAGGTCAGAGAGGTTCTCCTGCCCCTCTGCTCTGCCCTGGGGAGACCACACCTGGAATATTGTGTCCAGCTGTGGCCCCTCAGTTCCAGCAGGACAGGGAACTGCTGGAGAGAGTCCAGCGCAGCCACCAAGATGCTGAAGGGAGTGGAGCATCTCCCGTGTGAGGAAAGGCTGAGGGAGCTGGGGCTCTGGAGCTGGACAAGAGGACACTGAGGGGGGACTCATTCATGGGGACCAATATGGAAAGGGGGAGTGTCAGGAGGATGGAGCCAGGCTCTTCTGGGTGACAACCAGTGATAGGACAAGGGGCAATGGGGACAAACTGGAACACAGGAGGTTCCACTTAAATCTGAGAAGAAACTTGTTCCTGGTGAGGGTGGCAGAGCCTGGCCCAGGCTGCCCAGGGGGTTGTGGAGTCTCCTTCTCTGCAGACATTCCAACCCGCCTGGACACCTTCCTGTGTAACCTCATCTGGGTGTTCCTGCTCCATGGGGGATTGCACTGGATGAGCTTTCCAGGTCCCTTCCAACCCCTCACATCCTGGGATTCTGTGAGGTGAAGGGCGGACAGTGCCAGCCCTTGGGGCACCCTGTGTTTTGAAGGCACCATGGGAAACAGATTCTTCGCAGGGCTCTGGTGAGAACCATCCCCCAAGGAACATATTTTGGTGTTGGGGCAGGAGAGGAGCGTGGACAGGCAGCCCGGACCCCTGGGTCCTCTGCCCTGCTCGGGGAGGGGAGGTTGTTCCCTGGACGATGGGCTCAGCACTCCTGGGCTCACAGGAGATGTCACCACCTCCAGGAGCCATCTGCTGTTCCCAAGGCCAACAGTGCTGCAAGTCAACATTTATTTGATGCAAGCAGTCTGTTACAGCCAGTACTCCTGTGTAAAATCGATGTAATTAAGCGCAGTGGTAATTTTGCAATGTGCCATATAACAACCAGGCATTGACAAATTTCTCTGTTTTCCCTGGGAAATCACATTTCTGGCACTTTTACCCCTAAATCCCGGCAGCGGCGTTTGTTAACACGGGGCAGCTTTGGTCTCCCAACAGGCACTTCCAGTCATTCACACCCAAGCCAACACGTCACTGGAACCTGGCCACGCATTTTCAAACAATGCCCTTCTGGGGTCCAACTGATGCTGGGGTCGATGTTCTCCATCAGAAATGGAGAAAATCCAAGCAATACAAGACGTGCTCCTCTCTGCTCCAACAGCTCTCAACCTCCTGCACTTCAGCACTTTCATGGCATTGTGAAATAACAGAGCAAACCCCAACACAAAAGACTCAAGCAGAGCACGCTCCTTAAAAACCAAATCCCAACACGAGTGCTTATTGCAATCAAAGGAAGCTGGGACACCGCCCTGCAAACGCTCCGGCTGCGCAGCCTGGACGAGACGGTGTCTGCGGTTCAGCAACATCCACGCTCGTCACAACCGGCTGGTGCCGTCACCCCCAAATCTCGGCAGCAGCGTTTGTTAACACCGGTTAACAGCTTTGGGTACCCAGAGCTGCCTTCAGCTCACGTGAAAGCGTCTCCTCGTAACGCCCAGTGTGAGCTCAAGAACGACGCCTCCCTAACGCCCAAACTGAGGAACCTCAAACAGTGCCCCCTTCTCCACGGGCTGCGTTACAACCTGTGACAGAAAGGGGATTCCACAGCCTGGAAAAGCTCCACGAGGAACTGGAGATTCCTGGGTCTCAGAGTAATTCTAGAGCTCAAGTGGTGACAGACATCAGCTCCAGCTCAGATAATACATGCCAACACCCATCACTGACCCAAGAAGGCAGCTCCTCCCGTCCTGACCAACGGCTTCAGATCCAACACACTTTGTCCCTCCAACAGGTCGCAGCTTATTTGTCTGTCTTCCTCGAGATGAACTAGAGATACCTGAAAAAGCCTCTGGCCCGGCTCTGTAAAAAACCCCAGCCCCAAGATCCCGACTCTCCTTAAAGACACAGCAGGACGCTAATGGAATATTCTCATTGACCAGCCTGGGTGTCAGTCAAGCTCTGCCCCATCCATCCCCCCTTCCCAGCTCCTCACACCCGCGGGCAGAGCTCAGACCTTGGCCCACAGCAGGTTGTTAAACCCAGAGTGACACCAGCTGACGGAGCTGGAGCAGCAGCCTATGTATTACTGGAAGGTGACAAGATCTCACACCTTTGGAACTAATGCAGCAAGTGAAACCATCTACTGATAATGTCTGGCTGAATAACTCGTGTAACTCCTTGACAAGATGAATGGGACACCTGATTATTGCAGAAATATGTTTCTCCCT
Organism: Columba livia; assembly: GCF_036013475.1. Lineage (NCBI taxonomy): Eukaryota > Metazoa > Chordata > Aves > Columbiformes > Columbidae > Columba > Columba livia. The sequence continues at coordinate 900,736 of NC_088623.1, read as the reverse complement.
TTTTCTGTAAGTGTTTATTGTGTGCCCCTGTAAATTGCTCCTTGCTACACGTCACAAGCACAAATGAACAACTCTGGATTCGTTGGACCCAGCAGAAGCAAGTCACCTGAGCGAGAGGGTGTAAGGCATGGGGATATAGCGGAAGATTTGGTGAAGTGATTAGTTAAATGTAAATACACTCCAGTGACTTGCACCTGCCGGTAGAAAGGGATCGCACAGACACTTTTACAGGCAGCGTGTGACACTGGCTGATTTAAAACACCTCCATCTACAGACACACTCACCCGTCCTGCGCGGCACTCAGAACCTCCTCATCCACCACAGCTCAGGCGGGAACAAAACGAATCCTCCTGCTTTCCCCACACCGAGAGCAGCCAGTTTTCCCTGCAAGCACAACAGCAGCTCCTGCGCTGCATCTCCCAACCACGCTCGTTACCGCAGAAGCTTCGGCAGCGCTAACCAGGACAGCCTGTACTTGTGCAAGTGATGAGCTCGGTCTCAGCACAAGGCCCGGGACGGCTGCAGCACACAGGGAGAGCGTTGTAGCTGTTTCTCCTGGAAGGCGGGGCTGCAGGAAAGGAAATAAATTAGTTTTTCAGGAACACGAAGAACACATTCAAATCACCAGGGAAAATCTGGAACAAAACACTGTATGGGGATATAGGAGAAGATTTGGAGAGGTGATTAGTTAAATGTAAATACGCTCAAGGGACTTGCATCTGTCTGTAGAAAAAGCACATACATCACACTAACTGTTCTACTGACCCTGTGTGCTTGATGAGCAGAACGTCTGTGTTAGATAACACAGGCCTGTGAGAAACTCTGGGCACCTCATCACTGTGTCTGAGATTCCTGCTTTGTTGTGAGAAAGAGCGGGAGGCTGCGCCTGCCTGAAGCCGTGAAATACAGGCGAGCTCAGCAGGCCCAGTGACCTTCCAGCAGGGTGAACTGACCAGCGCCTGCGTCCCCGCTGCTGTCACCTCTGCTGGGAGCTCAGGTGCGGCTTCGGAGATCCCCCAGAAGAGAGGGAACTACAATAAAACTTGCTCCTTGCAATGCATTCATGGCCTCTGGCTCTTCTTGTGATGTGCCTGCGAATCCGTACAAAATGTCCTTTTGGGGTGCAACTGATCCAAATCTTTTCTCCTTCAGAAACCCAGAAAAATCCAAGCAATACAAGACGTGCTCCTCTCTGCTCCAACAGCTCTCAACCTCCTGCACTTCAGCTTTCATGGCATTGTGAAATAACAGAACAAACCCCAACACAAAAGACTCAAGCAGAGCACGCTCCTTAAAAACCAAATCCCAACACGAGTGCTCATTGCAATCAAAGGAAGCTGGGACACCGCCCTGCAAACGCTCCGGCTGCGCAGCCTGGACGAGACGGTGTCTGCGGTTCAGCAACATCCACGCTCGTCACAACCGGCTGGTGCCGTCACCCCCAAATCTCGGCAGCAGCGTTTGTTAACACCGGTTAACAGCTTTGGGTACCCAGAGCTGCCTTCAGCTCACGTGAAAGCGTCTCCTCGTAACGCCCAGTGTGAGCTCAAGAACGACGCCTCCCTAACGCCCAAACTGAGGAACCTCAAACAGTGCCCCCTTCTCCACGGGCTGCGTTACAACCTGTGACAGAAAGGGGATTCCACAGCCTGGAAAAGCTCCACGAGGAACTGGAGATTCCTGGGTCTCAGAGTAATTCTAGAGCTCAAGTGGTGACAGACATCAGCTCCAGCTCAGATAATACATGCCAACACCCATCACTGACCCAAGAAGGCAGCTCCTCCCGTCCTGACCAACGGCTTCAGATCCAACACACTTTGTCCCTCCAACAGGTCACACCTTATTGATTCCTAACACCATTCATCTCTGTCTTCCTCGAGAGGAACTAGACATGCATTAGACAAGCAACCAAGTCCCTGCCTGGAAGCAGCGGAGCCTTTGCCTTCTCTTTTCCACCCCACTTTGCAGGAGAAGGAAAACAAACGGCAGCAGAGATGCTGAGAAATTCAACCACCAAATGGAGAGAGAACCTCTGAGAGCGGGAAAACTTACCCGTCCAACGGAGAGAGCTACACTGAATGAATAACACTGAAAATGAATCCTTCTTGCAGGGTAAAAGTGCACAGCAATTAACGACCTGCTGAACAGACCCGTCATTCTCAGAAATAAACAACCCCCAAGGCTCAACAAGCCAGCCAGGGTTACTGCTCTGAATCCACGCGCAGCTGCACCGACCTGAGTCAACACAGACACAGTCGCCTCCCTTGTCCCACACGAAGCTGCACGGGCCACGCGCTGCTCCACCAGGAACGTGCTGGGACACCCGGGTCTCCATGGCGGCCTCTGCGCTGCCACCTGCACAAAGCACCGCCAGGCCGTCAGCTGTGGGCTCAGCTCCGGCGGTTCCGGGACCGGGGTCTCCCAGGGCCTGTTCGCACACGGGCCTTGGTGCGCGCGCCCCGCCCGCGGGCGCTTCTCCCGCCCCGATCCGACCCGCCGCTCGGCCGGACCCGCTCAGGAGCCGCCGCTCGGCCCGGCGCTGCAGACGGAAATTGCGTCACCGGGACGGGCGAGGCGAGCCGCGCTACCTCAGGACCCCGCCAGAGCTGTCCGATTATTCGCCTGACCCGCCAAGTTTTTATACGAAATCTGATTGCGCTGAACCACGTCTCTGCCCCTGAGGCCAATGAGAAAACATGTCGTCCTCATGGCACTGGGGCCGCGGTGCCTCCTTGCAGCCCCGTGGGGAAGCTGGAAGTCGGTGTACCAGTGTTGTCCTTCCCTTGGCCTTGCACACACACACCCACGGTCCCAGGAAGAGCCCTGAGCCGTGTGTGAGGGACAGGATCCCCCTTCCCATCGCCTGGAGCTCATGGGTCTCCTTTCTGCTTCAGAAAGCAAACCAAGGGGTTTCTCAGCATCAGAGCCACCTGCACAGGGCCTTGGCCCACCTGTCATCACAGCCTCCAACGAATGCCCGGGGAGCCTTTGTCAGTAACAGGCCTCAGTGGGGCCCATTAATGCTTCAAGGAGCTTTGAAGCTTTGTTTCTGACTTTGCCTCCTTGAGAGCTTTGTTTGATCTCAGTACCTGAGGTTCATGGACTCGGCCTCAAACGCAGCATGAGCTCACTCAAATGCCCCAAGCTCTCACAAGCCATGTCTCCTGCATAATTTTCTTCAAGCTCTACAAGGCTTGTAGAGTTAATTAGAGAGGTTTCAGGAGAGTAGATAAAGAGGACATTTTGAATGAGCATTTTGAAGATGTGATAGAAGAATTCTCCATTCTCCAATGGATACTGATGCAGAGTGTCTCCTGAAGAGCTGTGGACAGACAGGAAAAGCAGATCCAGCTCCAGCAGATCCCCACCACAGATGAGCTGTGTCCATCAGTGCCAGCCCCTCTCCTCAGACCAGAACAAGAGTCCTGCTCCAGCAACAGAGCAGCCTGACCCAAATGAGTGTCTGCAGAAGGAGGTTTCTCTTCCTCCTGGATTCCTCCCTGCAGGCACAGAAATGCTCCCTTGCTCTTCTCCAGGGACATCCCTTTCCCCAGGGGAGGGTGTCCAGCCTGGCCTGGCCGGCTGGTCCTGGTTCCCTCCCTGTGCTCCCCACAGGGCCCTGAGCTGGCGATGCTGCTCTGCAGAGCGAGGGGCTGCGGTGCCCTGGGGCCATGGGCTGACTCTGCTCTGGCCACGCTGGTTGGGCTGGGAAACAGAGCCAGCTGGATGAGGATCACTGCTGCTGAGCCCTTTCCATCCTCCCAGCTGGCTCAGGAGCCCAGGACAAGGCTGGGCAGGACCATGGGGTGTCTCTCATGGCACCAAGGGCAGGGGAGGGCTGAACCAGATCCAGCCTCTGGGCTTCCAAGATGGTGTCCTGAAACATTCTCCAGTCTGACATCTTTTGGCATCCTGGCTCCTCACAGCCTGTCCTGGCATTGAAGGGCCCTTGTTACCCTGTGCCCTCCTCAGGTTCACCTCTTCCTCTGGGACACCTTGCATGATCACTCCTTTTACCAGGACTGTTTTGTTGAACCCAGCAGGCAGCTGAACATCACACACAGCCCTTCTCTTACTCCCTCCAGCCCAGTGGGATGGGAGAGGGAATCAGGAAAGAAATAAACATCTTGGGTTAAAATGAAGACAGTTTAATGAGACAGAAAGGGAAAACAATAACAATAGCAACAATAGCTACAATAGCTACAATAGCTACAATAGCTACAATAGCTACAATAAATATAACATAATAATGATAATAAATAAAATAATTATAGTAATAGCAATTATCATAATAATGATGGCAGTAGTAATAGTAGTAATTGCAAAAATGGTAATAATAATAACAGGAGATATAAACCAAGTCATGCACAATGCAATTGCTCACAACCCATTGAGTGACACCCAGCCAGATCCCAAACAGCGGTCCCCCAGATAACTTTTCTCTAGTTTACATGCCAAGCATGACATCATATGGTGTGGAATATCCCTTTGGCCACTTGGGCCACCTGTCCTGCCTGTGCCCCTCCCAGCTTCTTGTGCATCTCCAGCCTCCGTGATGAAAACTCCTTGGTTTGGTATAAACATGGCTTAACAAGAACCAAAACATCCCTGTGCTATCAACATTCTTCTCAGATTAAATCCAACACACCGCACTCTACCAGCTGCTAGGAAGAAAATTCACTCTCTCCCAGCTGAAACCAGGACAGTGCCCCCCCCTTATTCTGCACCATCTGTGTTGTGCCCGGGTCCCACACTCTCCAATATATTCCAGTTACTCAAGAGCACTTTCCTGTCTCTGGATATACACACAGATCTCATTCCTCAGTCTATAGGCCACGCCTCTAAAATGTCCAGTGAGTTCATGTGGTCCATTGCTTTGGGCTCCAGGGGTCATAAGAGTCTTTCAGGACAGGAGAGACGGTCTTTGCTGTTGGACTGTTGTGTCCTGTGTCCAGAGCTCGTAGCTGGTGTATCTGTCACAGCCAGGGACAGGGTGTGAGTCTGGGTGGGCAGCGAGTGGCACCTCAGGGAGATCCTCTGACAGTGCCTGGCAGCTCCACTCCTCTCCAGGATGCATCTGCCACTGCTGGTGGGACAGCGCCAGGCAGATCAGTCACAGACGTGTCCCTGTCTTTTTGGATGTGTGCGACCAAGAAGGGAGCTCTTCATCCAGGCCTTGGTACCTCACAAATCCCCTGGGACCCTGAGCCAGACCCCAACCCTAACCACTTCCACTGACACCATTCCCTAAGCCCTAACCTTAACACTTATCCATCCCTTACCCTAACCCTTGTCCTAACCCCTGGATTAAAACTTACCCTACACCTATCATTCACCTGAAACTAACCATAACATTAACCCAATCACCACCCTAACCCTATTTCTTAGCCCAAAATCTAACCTAAACCAAACCCTCCCTAACCCTAAAACTAACCCTAACCCTAACCCTAGCCTTCCCCTAACTCTTACCTGAAATATCACCCTAATGTTACCTCTAACCCTAACCCATAACACTAACCTAATCCTAAAACTAACCCCAACGCACCATACTAACACCAGACTTAAACCAAACACTACACTAAACCAAGCCCTAACCCTAACTCCTAACCTATAACTCTTACGACTGACTCCAACCCTAAACTACCCCTAATTCAAACCCTAATCCATTATCCTAACCCTAAAGCTATGTCGACCCCTAACCCCAAAACCTAACTCCATAAGCTGTAACCCTAACACTTATCCATCCCTTACACTAACCATGATCCTAACCCCTAAACCTAAAACTTACCCTACACCTATCATTCACCTAACCATAACATTCACTCAAACACCATCCTAACCCTACCTCTTGCACAAAATCTAACCTAAACCAAACCCCCCTAACCCTAAAACTAACCCTAGTATAACCCAAAACCTAAACCTAACCCTAAACCTAAGCCTATCTAACCCCAACTTTAACCGCTTACACTAAAACTAACCCTAACTCTACCCTTACCCTAACTCGAACCACTGAAATCTTACCCTATGCGACCTCTAAGCCTAACCCATAACCCTAGCCTAACCCTAAAACTAACCCTAACCCATCATACTAACACCAGCCTTAAACCAAACACTACACTAAACCAAGCCCTAACCCTAACTCCTAAACTGTGACTCTTACAACTGACTCTAACACTAAACTAACCCTAATTCAAACCCTAACCCATTATCCTAACCCTAAAACTATCCCGACCCCTAAGCTCTAAACCTAACCCCTTACACTAATCCTAACGACTTACACTAACACTACCCCCTAACCACTAACCAGAATTGCAACCCTTAATGCCAACCCCAACCTCCATCTCCAATTTAAATCTAAAACCTAATTCTGACCATTCCACTGACACTACTGCCTAACCCTAATGCTAACCCCATCCCTAACTCTAACCTAAATCTAAAACTAAAACATACTCCTAACTCTAACCCAAAACATAAAACTAACCCCTAACGCTAACTCCAACCCTACATTCTAACCCTCTTCTAATCTAACTCTAATACTTACCCATAATCCTAACTCTAACCCTAGTCCTACCCTTCACCCCTAATATTAAAACCTAACCCTAACTGCTTACACTAACACTATTCCCTAACTCTGAAACGTAATGCTTGGCCCTAACACTAACTATATCCTAATATTAATCTAATCCTAACTGTAAACCTCATCCAAAGCCCTAACCATAAGTCTAACTGTAAACACCATCCCCTAACTCTAATCAAACCCTAACCCTAAATCTAATCTGAAACTTCACCCTAACTCAAACCCTAAATCCTAAAACTAACCCCTAACCTTAACCACTTCCACTGACACAACTACCTGGCCCCTAAATTTAACCCTAACTGTAAATCTAAAACTAACCACTAACCCTAACACTAACCTGAACACTAACCAAACCCAAAACGTAAATCCAAACCCTAACTCTAACCCAAAATCTAACCCTAGTACCTAAACCTACTCCTAACCACTTTCACTACTCCGTAACCCCAACCCATAACACTAACCCAACACTTAGCAAAAGCCTAATCCTTATCCTAAATCCTAACCCTGACTCTAAACTGAACCCCAAACCCCTGTCCCGAAACCTAATTCTACCTCCTAATCCCAAACCCTAAATGCAATCCTAACCCATCATTCTAACCTTAACCCTATCCCCACCCCTAACCTTGCCCCCTTACAGTAATCCTAACCACTTTTAATAACACTACTCCCTAACCCCTAACCCTAAATAAACCCCTACCACCAAGCCTAACACTAACCTAAAACTAATCTAACTATAACCCCAAGCCCTTACCCCAATTCCAACCCTAACCCTAACTCCTAACCCTAAGCCTAACCCTACCCTGAAAACTAAACCCTAACCCTACCTCAAATGCCTAACCCCAAGCACTAACCATAGGCCCTTACCCCTAAACCTAACCTGTACTCTAATCCTGACCCTGACTCTAACTCTATTCCCTAACCCTAATCTAAACCTAACCCTAAACCTTATCCAACACTAACCCTTATCTAAATGATAACCCTAGTGCTAACCCTAACTCTAAATGCAATCCTAACTCATAAACCTAACTCAACCCTTAAACTAAGCCCTAACTTTTACCCTAACACTAACCTTAACTGTAATTCCTAACCCCAACTCCAAGTCTAACCCTAAACATCTAACGCTAACTCTACCCCAACCAAAACCGTAACACCAGACCCTAACTCTAACCCTTCCCCCAACTGGTAATGCCAACTCTAACCCTAACCATCATCTAACCCTAGCTGAAACCCTAACCCTAAGTCATAACTGCTAACCCTAACTCTATCCTTAACTATAATACTAACTCATCTGCTTAATCACTAACCCTTCCCCTAAGCCATAAAACTAATCCCTAACCATAACCACGACACCCTAACCGCGAAACCTAACACTATTCCAACCCTTACCCTAACCTTAATCTTAACCCCTACCACTAATTCTAACCATAAATCTAAAACTGAACCCTAACCCTACCACTAACGCTAACAGTAACCCTAAACTCTAACCCCAATACTAAACTCTAACCCTAACCTAACACTAACTCTATCACTAACCTTAATGGTAAGCCGTAACTATCCTAACCTAAGGCTAATTCTAACCTGAAATCTACACCTAACCCCAAAATTCACCTCTAAACCAAACCTTAAACCTAAACATAACCCTAGTCTAATCCTAGCCCCATTCATATCCCTAGCCCATGAACCCAGCCACCAACCGTAAGCACTTATACTAAAATTAACACTAACCCAACCCCATTATCTAACCCTAACCATTAACTCAACCTCTAAGCCTAACCCTAAACCCTAACCAAAACCCATCTCTAATCTAATACTAAATCCTAACCCATCATTCTAACTATAACCCTAAACCGCTATCCCAAAAATAACATTAACACTACCTCTAACCCTAACCCAGTGTCCTAGCCCTAACCCTTCAATATAAATCTAAAACCTAAACCTGACCATCCAAATAACAAAACTCCTAACCCCAACATCTAACTCTAATCCAACCCTTACCCCAACCCTAATCCTAATCCCTATCTGTAACTCAAATCTTTAAGTCTAAAATCTAAGACTAATTCTAACCCTAAATCTAATCAAAATTATAATGGTAACCCCTAAACTGACCTCTAACCTTTACTCTAAGCCTAACCCTAATTCTAACTCTAACCCCTAACACTCACCCCTAACCTAAACCTAACTATAACTGTAATACTTACAAATAGTGCTAACCTTAACCATATTCCTACCCTTTCCCCCTAAACCTGAAGTCTAACTGCTTATACTAACACTATTCCCTAACCCCTAACCTTAATCCTTACCTCTAACACTAAGCCTAATACTAACCTTTGCCACTAACCGCATTCCTACCCATAAACCCTAAACCTAATCCTAATCAAACCTTAATAATAACCCTAACACTACCCCTAACACCTATCCCCAAATCTAAAGCTCTAATGTTCGTCCAATCACTTACTGTAATCCTAAAACAAAGGCTAAATCAACCTCTAACCCTAACTCTAAAACTAATTCAATGCCCTAACCCTGATTCTAACCCTAAACCTTAATCTAACCCTACCTCTAAATCTAACCCCAAAACTTAACTCTGCCCCTAAGACAACTCCGGAACCCCTAATACTAACCCTAATCCAACCATTACCCTAAACCAAATCCTAAAACTTAAGCCTAAATGTAAACCTAAATACTAATTCTAAATCTAATCCTAAAATTTAAGACAAACCCCTAACTCTAACCCTAAGACTAACATCACATAAATAGAAATCCAAACCCTAACCTAAGAATACCCCCAACCCAAAATCTAACGCTCACATCAAACCCTAACTCTAACCTTTCTCCCTAACTGGTAACGCTACCCAATAACTGACTCTAATCTAACCCTAAAAGGAACTATAACCCTAAACCGAAGTCCTAACCACTTACCCTAGCCATAATCTTATCCTTCAATCTAACCCTAATTCTTCTCCCTAATACCTAAGCCTAACACCAACCCCCTAAAGCTGACTCTAAAGCTCAGCCCTAAACCTTAACCCTAACCCTAGCCAGTAACCATCATTCTAAACCTCACCCTTACTCTAGCAATAACCCCTAAACCCTGAAACTAACCCTACCTAACCCTAAACAGTTTCACTAACCGTAACACTACTCCCTAACACAAACATGATAACCCTAATGCTGACCCCTAACACTAACTATAACCTTAATGGTAAGCCTAAACCCTAATACTAACTCTAACCCTAACTTGAAACCTAGTCCTAACAGTAAACCTAAACCCTAACCTTAACCTAACCATAACCCTATCACTAACCTAACTTCAACCACAACCCTTCAACCAACTTAACCCAACACTAACCCTAACATGAAATCTAACCCTAACCTGACCTCTAAACAGAATCCTAACCCTAACTCTAGCCTCACCCCTAAACCTAATCTCCTATGCTAATCTTAACCATTTACAATAACATTACTCCATAACCATGAACCCGAACCCCTATCTCCAACAGAATTCTAAAACCTAACCCTAACCATCTTTTCTAACACTACTGCCTAACCCCTAAACTTTAATCTAACCCTTACCCTAATCCTAATTGTATTTCCTATCCCTAACTCTAATCCCAACCCCTAAATCTCACCCCAATTCCAACTCCTACACCTAAGCTACTCCTAACTGTGTCCACTAATGCTACTCCCTCAACCCTAAGCCTAACCCTAAATTCTACCCAATTCTCTTCACCCTAATGGAACTCTAATGCAAACCCCTAACTCTAACTCCAACTCTAAACCTAATGCTTAGCCCTCTTACTGTAATCACAAATCTAAGCCTAAACCTAAAACCAAACTCTACCCCTAACCCAAACCCAAAAGCCCTAACCTTAATTCTAACCCTAATCCTAATCAAACCCTGACCCTACCCCTAACTCTAACCCTAAACCTGACTCTAAATATAACCCTAACTTTAGCCCTACCACTTCCACTGACACTACTCTCGAACTCCAACACTAATCAAATCCTACCCCTAATAATTAAACACCTAACCCAAACCCCAATGCAAACACATACCCGAACCTCAAACCCTACCTCTCAGACTAATCCCTAGCTCCTAACTCTAGCACTAACCATAACTCCTAACCCTAAAGCCTAACTCTAACACATAACCCTAATCCTAAACCTCATCTAACTCAAACACAGGAATTCTAACCCTAACTCTGACCCCTTGCCCTACGTTTCACCCTATTTCTAACCCTAAATGTAACCCTTCCCCTAACCCTAGCTCAAACCCCTATACCCCAAAGTCTAACCCAACCCCCTAATTCCTAAACCTAACCCTAACTGGAACTCCTAACACTTACTTTACCCTAAATCTAACCCTAGACCTTAACCCTACCACGGAACCCTAACCTAAACCTCATATAACCCAAACACAAACTCCTAACCCTAAACGCTATACTCTAACCTCTTGCCCAAACTTCAACTCCAGCTCTAAGACTAACTCTAACCCAAAACCTGACCCATAACCCTCACTCAAAATCCTAATCCCAAACACTAACCCTAACCATGCTCCATAAGCCTATCCCAAACTCTAACCCTAACTCTATCCCCTAACCCAAAACCTTATCTAACACTAACCCTCAACCTTATCTAAAACCTAACCCTCATCTAAATGCTAAACCTAAACCAAATTCTAACCCTAAATCTCAATCTAACCCTAATTTAACCCTTAAATTAAGCCCTAATTTTTACCCTAACTCTAACCTTTACTGTAAATCCTAACCCTAAGTCTAAACCTGAAACCTAATGCTAATTCTAGCCCTAACCAAACCCCTAACACCAAACCCTAACAATAACCGTAATCTAACCCTAAGCCTAACTATAACCATAACCCTAAGTCCTAACTGCTTACTATAACCCTGTCCTTAACTCTACTTCTAACTCTAACCACAAAAACAAACCCCTAACACTTATTCTAAACCTAACTCCTAAAACTTAACCCTATACCCTAGCCTGCAAGCCTCATTCTAAACCTCAGACTTACTTTAAAAATAACCCCTACACCTTAACACTAACGCAAATCCTATCCCTAAAACTAAAATTAATTCTTTTCCCTAAGGCTAAGTCTAGCCCTACCTCTAATTAGAACTCGAAAACTAACCACTAACCCTAACCGCAAACCCTAATCCTAACTATAACCCTAACCCCTAAACCTACCTGTAATCTAAACCTAACCTGAAACCTTACCTAATGCTAACTCTAACTCTACACCCAAACCCCTAACCCATATCTAAGCCTCACCATACACCTTATCTCAACCTAACACTACTCCTAATCCCTAACTGGTAACTCTAATCCTGACCCTGTGCTTTACCCAAAGCCCTATCCCTACATCTGACGAAACACTAGCCCCCTCTGATGCTAATACAAACCTAATCCTAACTCTAACCTGTAGCACTAATCTCAAACTAACATATCCTCTAACCCTAGCCCCTAACCCTAACACTGAAACCTAACCCTAAACACTAATCCTAACTCTAAACCTAACTAATACACACTAGCCAAGAAACCGTAACCAGCAAATGATAACCCTAAGCAAAACTCTGATCCTGGTCCTAACCGCTAACCCCAGCTCTACCCCAAATTCCAACCCTTAATCTAACTCTTAACTCTAACCACTATTCCAAGCACTACCAGACCCCTAATCCTAACCCCAAACCCAAAATCTAACCATTTCCCTTATCCACAAACCATACCACTAACTACAATGCCAGTTCTTCATCCCTAACCCTACCCTAATCCTAACCACTAACTCTAAACCTAAACCATAAACCTACCTCTAACCAAAACCCAACCTTAACTCTGTCCCTAGCCCTAGCCCTAACTACTTACCATAATACTCTTCAATAACCCCAAGTCTAACCCTAGCACCTAACAGCAAACTGTAACTCTAATCCTAACCCCTAAACCTAACTTTAACCCTATCACTAACTCAAACCCTAAACACTAAACCTAAACCCAAGCCTTCATTCTAACCCTTACCCACAATCTGTAACCCTAATGCTAAACATAATTCTAACCCTGAGCAGCCCTCTTCTGTCTCCTCCATTCTCCTCTTTTTCTTCCTCTTGAGGGGGCAGATGGGCTCTGTGGCCAGACAGGTCCTGGGGACTGACACTTGCACCACGGGGCTGATCTTTCGGAGCTGACAGCTGGGTGCCTCCCTGACACCGCTGGGACCCTTGCCTGCCACCTCCTTCCCCGCAGGGGACACTGAGCCCTCCTGTGAGATTCTTCTTCTTCTTCCTTGAGGGCTGGAGACTTGATCCTTGTCCTTCACAGCCAGAGCACAGGGGCTGCTGTCTGCTCCACGGTGCTGCTTACACTGACACTTTCTGGAGGAACCAGAGGTGACCTGGCTGGGCTCCTTCTCGCTGCTGCAGGAGGAAGGTGGTGCGAAGGGTGGGCAGTGGAACAGGTGGTCACGGGGAGGCTGGGAGCCAAAGGGCTGAGCTGAGGATGAAGCTGAAGGTCGGCTTTTCATGATTTGGCCAACGGAGAGCAGATGAGGACAGCCTGCAGAACAGGAAAAGAGGCTGACATGATCTGAAGGCCAGGTCAGGAGCAGGAGCCCCCCTCTTCCTCCACACTCCACAGTGCACAAGCACAGCACCCAACTGCTACCATCTTAGCCAATCCAAGAGAACAGGAGAGGTGGCTGCTGAAACCACTCCCCCGGGCCACCTGCCATGTCAGACATTTGCCTCGTGGACTACTGGCCTTGCTGCCATGCAGGAGCCTGGGAGCCACTGGCACCACTTACCTTGACTTGCCAACAGGCCAAGGAGTTGGGGTGGGTGGTGTCCATGGGGTAGGTGTGGTTGGCAAATTGTGAATGAGGTGGTGTGCAATGGTTACTTCTGCTCGCCTTCCACAGGATGCTGCGCTGCAGTTATTGACGTGGAAAAAAATAAACAACAAACTTGGTGATCTAAAGAAAAGAGGTTTCCATGAGCCAAGAGAAGAAAATAAGAAGATGAGCCCAGAGAAAAAGGAAGGGTAAAGACACAGAAGGGGAGAGGAAAGTGGGGGGTGGTCAACCAATTAGAAGAGTTTTCTGTTAGAAGCAGAAACAAAAAAAGGAAGGAAGGAAGTTTAAACAACAGAAACCCCACCGTGCTGTCCTGAGCCCTGGTTGCACAGCGGCGCCCAGAGGGCCGGTCCCAGCCCCTGCCTGGGGAGGAGGAGACTCTGCAGCCTCCAGCTGGGGAGTCACCTGCTCCCATTGCCCCAGGGGACAGGACACTCAGAGAAGACTGGTGAGGCCACCCCACTCCAGGGACTGGCACAGCCGCCCCTCTGTCCTGAGCAAGAAGACAGGAGGCGTTTCTCCAGCCTTAATCAGGGATGGGAACAACAGCGGGGACCTGGCCCTGTACCCCAAACCACAGCAACTGCTGCAGCCCTGGGGCTGAGGGGCTCTCCCTGTCTGCCTCCAGCTTAGCAAGACACCCAGCATCCGGTCTGTGCTATCCCCAACACAATCTCCAGCTCAGAAGACACAAGGCACCTGTCGAAGACTCCAGGCAGAAGCTCAGGCTCACTTTTTGGCAGAAAGCACCAGCTTCATGGCTGGTGCTGGTGACGACATGGTGATGTTCAGCTCCAGAGCAGCACTGGCCAACAGGGACGATTTCAATTTTGCTAATTTGGAGTCTTTGGGTGCAGCCATCTTGGTGCTGGAGGTAGTAGGGAGGTCCATGCCACAGCCTGATTCCTGAGATGTGCAGAAGCTGCTGGTTCCACCCTGGGCCTTCTGGGACGCTTTGGACAGATCCCCGCTGTGCCGTGCACTGGGCTGGCAGCACCGCTGCTGCAGGAGTCCCTCTCCATGGTCTGAGCATTCTCCCCACAACCCCTGGGCTCCTGGCTGGGGATGGGCTCCAGCAGCAGCTTGGGTGAGGTGGGTGGCTGATGCTCTCCCAGGAGCTCTGCCAGGACAGCTCTGCTTTGGCCCCACTTGTGTTGCTGGTGTTGCAGGAGCTCTGAACTGTTCTGGGCACAGGAGGCAGCTGCAGGAGGGCGAGCAGCTTTTTGGGCCTCCAGGCTGAATCACTGTGCCAAGGACACAGGGTGATACTGCAATCCCATCCCCTCCAAGCTCAAACAGCAACTCTTAACTGAGCAGGATCCTTCCTGCAAGCCATCCTCCCTCACACCTGTCCTTTGGGTGCAGTGCCTGCCTCCCTGCCAAGCTGCAGCCCACCTGCCCTCGCAGAGCAGGCAGAGGGGCAGCAGCTCCCTGCAGCTCTGGCCCAGAACAGCCTTCAGGACTCACCTGGCCTGTCACTGGTGAAGACCTGGGTCTGTTGGTCACAGCTTTTTTCACCTGATCAGAGACGCTGGCCCCAAGAGATAAAACAGAGCATGAGCACAGGGCCACAGACTGCACCAAATTACTGAGCCTGACCCCAGCCAGGCACTGGCCAGCATGCCATGAGGGACGGCTGTACTGTCCCCAATCCCATGGAGCCTCAATGGAGGAGTCGTGGCTCACGCTCAGGCAACAGGCTCTGCTCTGCCAGACAGAGGCAGCACAACAACAGAAGCTGCTTCTCTCTTGCCTGCACCCTGCCTGACACTGGCAGTTAAGCAGCCTCGAGAGCAGTAACGGTGCAGCTGCAGGAACATCCCCTGTGAGAGCAGAGCTCCCCCCACCCACACCCTGCCCCACTACCTGATCTCCAGCACCAGGCCCAGGAAAGGGTCAGAGGTCTCCCAGATGCTCTTGCACACTGAGAACTTCACTGCAAAAGCAAGAGCAGTAAGCACACCCTGGCACAACACCTGCACCCAGCACCACCCCAGCACAGCACAGGCAGCTGCCGTGTTCCCCCTCTCCAGCTTTGGGCTCTGGGATGTTGGCACCAGGATCCACAGCGTGCAATTCCACTGTGTGCTGGGACAGCAAGTGCTGGTACATTACTGCCAACATGGGTTCCTCAGCTGGTGGCAAAGAGCTGGGGGCCCCCAGCCCACAGCTTTTTCCATCACTACAACACACGCCACAACCCACAGGAAACACAAGACTGACCAGCTGCACCTCTGGATAAGTTACACACACTCAGCAGGTTTCCCAAAAGATTTTTACTGCAAGGCTCTCAGGGAAACCGCTGCCCTGAGAGTCACAGGCCCAGGACCTGGCAGCCAGCGCTCAACACGGACCACAGGGATCTGCCAAGGACTTGGTGAACCAGCATGGTGGCCTGGGTCTGGTGATCCAACCTGGAGACAGCAGCACCAGAGCTCACACTGCCCCTCCGCAATGGCCACCCCTGTCACCTACCGCTGTATCCTCAGGATCCAAACCCATCCCAGCGGCAGCTCCTCTCTCCCTTCCCGTCAGGAGCAGCTTGCCAACATTTATCCAGCACTTGCAGTGGCCACTAACCAGGCCTGGAGCTGTCAGGAGAAAGGACTCCCTGGAGCTCACCCAGCTCTAAACTCAGCCCCAACCTGCTGCTGGCTCGGCAGCCGGCACTGCGAGCAGCGCAGAGATGGAGCAGTTGGCAAAGAGCTTTGCAAGGCAGAGCCCTCTGGGGCACAGCACTGAGGCGGACCCACTTCCCCTCTGCGTGACCCAGCGTCAGCCAAGAAAGCAGCAAGCTAAATTTCACAGGAACAGAAAATTAACATGTAAACACTCATTTGATCCAAGGTCGTACCTGTGCGATCGCCCCGAGGCTCACGGACAGACTCAAGTCAAGAAGTCAAGTAGCCGCTGCCTACAGGGACGGCTGGAATCAAGGAGAAAGGAAAAGAGTTTCCATTTCACGTTGTGATCTACCTTGTCCTCAGTGACCCGCAGTGCCTGGACGGGGGTCAGGCAACAACATGGGACCCAGACGCATGCTGAAATTGCCAAAGCTGCAGAGGGGCTGCAGACCCCTTGGCTGGGACCTGGCAGCTTCCAAACTACTGTGACCAGGCCACATGCAACACCCCTCAAGGACCAGATGGAGAAACGTGGGGGCTCTCAGGGCCTTCTGACCAGGACACCTCTCACACACACAAAAGAAAACCCACACTAAGGTGGCAGCATGGAGCACCAGGGCAAAAAATCATCATCCATGTTTCTTCTAGCAAAGAGCCTGCTGGCTACTGCAAGGCTCAACTATTGCAGGAAAATGTTAACAAATAATAAACCAAATATTAACAAATGCAAAAGGCCAGTGACCAATGAAGACTGAACACCTACCCCTGGGATTGCCCCCAGGCTCAGGAACAGGATTACACCAAGAGGCTTGATCACCATGGACTGCAGGAACCAAACAGGGAGTCAAACACAGGGGAGGAGCTTCCATGGCATGTTGTGATCTCCTTCTTCCTCAGTCACCTGCAGTGACGGGAGGGGGTGAGGTAAGGACACAGGACACACACAAAGGTGTACGTTCCCACAGCTAGAAATGGAACATGGGTGACCTTTTTGCTGAGACCTAGCAGGTTTGCAGGCAAATAGTATTTATGACTCGTCTGTGTAACACCACCAAGGACCAAAAAGCTTTTGAAAAGCCTCTGAGATGATCCTGGAGACAATCACATGTGAATAACCTATTAAAACGTGAGTGTTTATTCCTTCAAGCAGACAGGCAGTGACAACGTACCTCTGGGACAGCCCAAGGCTCATAACCAGGATCCAGCTGAGAAGCTCCATCAACTCTGCCAATGCCATGGCCTGGAGTCAAGCACAGACCAGAGAGGTTTCCAGGCTCACAGAGCAATACTCCTGCATTTCGGGTAAAAGAGGACATAAAGAAGAGAGAAACAATGCCCATCTATTGCAGAGAAATAGCCCTACTTAGGGAGAAAACTGGAAAAATGACTAAATATTCCAAATATTTGGGGGCTAAATTGGCCAATACAGGCAAAAGATTCTGAGTATTTGGGCAAAAAGTGGCCAAAAGAGGCAAAAACGTCCACATTTGGGAGCAAAACTGTTGGCAAAGGTGAAAACATCCCATAGTTGGGAACACAGCACCTCCATTAGGGGAAAAAATGGGCAAAAGCACCTGAGTATATCGGGTAAAAAGAGCCAGAAAAACCAAAGCACCACTAGATTTGGATCAAAACTG
The DNA here is from genome assembly GCF_036013475.1 of Columba livia. Classification (NCBI taxonomy): domain Eukaryota; kingdom Metazoa; phylum Chordata; class Aves; order Columbiformes; family Columbidae; genus Columba; species Columba livia. Next base: position 883,042 of record NC_088623.1, on the reverse strand, counting down.
GCCAAAAACGGGTATAACATCCCCAGATTTGGGGTGAAATTGGACCACAAAGTCAAAGTATGCCCAGATTTGGGTAAAAAACGGCCAAAAGTGGCCCAAACACGCCCAGATTTGGGTAGAAACTGGACTGCAAAGCCAAAGAACTCCCAGATCTAGGCAGAAACGACCCCAAAGCGCACAAATGTGCCCAGATTTAGCTCAAAACTGCCCCAAAGGGCCAAAGCAATCCCAGCTTTGATTTGAAACAGGCCCAAAGGCTCAAAGCGAGCCCTGGGATGGGGCAGTGTGGCACGAGGCTGGGGGGCAGCGAGGGCCCACAGGGACTCAGTGCTGGTTTCTGCCCCAGGGCCACCACTCCCAGCCCCTGCTTGCCCAGAACTTGCCCCTGAAGCAGCCGCAGCCCCTCTCCCCTCCCTGCGGGGCGTCTGCCCCCTGCCCACACCCTGGTGCTGCCTGGCTCGCCCTGCCCGGCCCAGCCCGGCTGCTCTCCCGGCCCCAGCCCCAGCCCTGGCCCCACTGCTGCCCTGCTGAGCTGCTCGGGGCTGGGTGCTGCCCCTGCCCGCCCACCTGCTCCCTGCGCTCGGCTGGAGCAGCCTGGGCGTCCCGGGCTGGCAGGGGCACCAGGAGGAGGAGGAGGGTGAGGACCATGGCCCCCACGCTCGCACCATGATGCTGCTGCTGCCAAGACACAGCACAGCACGTCACCGTGGGGCTGTGACCTCATGGTCACATTGGAATCACCACATCTGCACACTACTGCATGGCCTTGTTCTACACCAGCATGGAAGGAACACAAGTGGAGAAGGGTGCACCTATTTGGGAGGCAGCGCTGCCTATGGGAGTGCACAGGCTCTCACTTCTTGCTTCCCAGAAATCAATCAATCAATCAATCAATCAATCCCAAAAGCACCAACTTCAAGGGTCTTGTAACTATTTTTGTCAGGCAGCTCTCTAGGAAGAAACCAGCTTTACCTGCTGGTTTTACCACAGCTTCAATGCCTTTAAAGCCACCACTTCTTACCTCTGCTGCTCCAACACAGCCTCACAGCCCAGCAAAATCATGGACGAGGCCATTTCAAATTTCACGAGGCCAACAAGAGTTTGTTTTTAATCGTGGCTTTGGCTGTTCTGCCCGCTGGTGCCCAGTGAGTGTTTCTGAGCAGCGATCCCAGCCGTGGCCGCAGGTTGCAGCTCTTCCTCCCGGGGCCTGTGGGCAGGCGGGCCGGCCGGCAGAGCTGCCCGTGGCTCTGGAAGGGCTCTCTGAGCTCTTCCTGCCAGAGGCAGCACTGGCTGCTGGTGCCCTGGGGCAGCTTGGTCCCTGCTGGGGCAGCTTTGCTGCCTCCTGGACTCTTCCTCCTCCTCTTCTTCCTCTCCAGCATCACAGGCGTCAGATGCTGTGTCCTCCCTCGTCCAGGCTGCAATCTGTCCCCGTCACCACCGACCATTTTCCTCATCTGCATCTCCAGGGCACTGAAGCCTTCCTGCTCCTCCTCCTCCTCTGTGCTGAGGGGTCACAGTCCGTGATCTCCACAAACTGCCTGTGGAGATCATAGCGGCGCCGCGGGGATCTGCTCCGCTCCCTCTGCCTCAGCTGGGTCTGCTCCCGAGCAGCTTTGGGTGCAGAACGACACCGGGAGCTGTGGCTGGAGGGCCCTGGAGCTGCATCATCCCTTAGGGCTCGGTCAGACCGTGGAGGACTGGTTCTCCAGCTCCTCGTCCTCCCTGCTGAGTGATGCTGGTCTGTGATCTCCAGAAACCGGCTGCGGAGATCACAGTCCCGGTCGTGGGGATCTGCTCCGATGTCTCATCCTTCCCCGGGTTTTCCTCTGAGCAGCTCTGGGGGCAGGAGCAGACTGGGAGCTGCTGCTGGAGGACAGTGGAGGTGCTGGTGCAGACTGGGAGCTGCCATTGGAGGGTCTTGGAGCTGCCTCGTCCCTGTGAGTGGGGTCACAGCTCAGGGGACTGGTTCTCCCCCTCCTCCCATCTGAGTGTTCGTAGTCCGCGGTCTCCACAACCCAGCTGCGGAGATCGTTGCCCCAGTGCGGGGATCTGCTCCTGGGCCTCTCCCTGGCACCGTTCTCCTGGCAGGGGGCAGAAGGGCTGAATCCCCGCTCCTCTTTGCTGCTGTCCTCTCGTGCAGAGTGGAGCACACGGTCACGGGGGTGACAGCGCAGCGGGCACGCAGCTTTCCTTCTGGACACCAGCCTGAGACAGCCATGGAAGAAGCGACGCAAGCAGGAGGCCATGGAGAAGCTGCTGTTGATCCTGCCTGGCCAGATGGGGCACGGCCAGCCCGCAGCTGCCTCCTGGGCTCCTGCCCGGCTTTGCTGGCTGGTGATGGCTGGTGCGGATGAGCTGCTGTCCTCTGGAGAGTCCTCCATGCCCCCCGCCATGTCCTGCAAAGAGAGCTGTGAGAAGCTCCTGCCCTCTCCTCCTGACAGGACTATAACAGTGGGGAACCCCTAGAAGCTGTGAGGGGACAGCCAAGGGCCCCCAGAGGCTCCTGGAGGCTGCAGAGGGGCCAAGGAGGACAAATGGGATGGATCCAGGTGGGTGCTGGGCGTGGGAGCCGTGCTGCAACTGTGCAGAAAGCTGCCGTGTAGGAGGGAAAAGAGAGCGCTGCCAAGATCCCCAAAAGAAACCCGCTGTCCATCTGGTGCCCTGACCACCTCCCCACAGCCGCCTTAGTCCTATGGGGCAGATGCTGCTGTCCCACAGAACGCACCTGCTTGCTGCCGGCCGCCCACTGACTGAGGAGGGAACGGGCTTCTGATGGTGCTGGTGAGGAAGAAGCCCTTTGTCCAACTTCCAAATCAGAGCACCTGGGGAAAAAAAGAGGGATCTCTGTTGGGGGCTGTTCTTGCAGCCTTCTCTGGGTTCCGGCATTTTCTTGGAACAGTTTATATGACAGGGAGAAGATGCAACTAAGACCACAAATGGGAAATGTGGTTGGGCTGAAGGATGCAGGTGGTAATTGTCTGCTATGACAGAAACACTCAACAGGATGAGAAGAAAAATAGCAAAGCCAGGAAAAGGAAATGTGTTCTGAACACAGTTTAAAACTTGTGATTACCTGATGTAAAACAGTAAATAGGCTTGCTGCCTGAGGACTGTGTCACTGTCGCAAAGATCCACAGACTTGTCGTCCATGTGGTACCACAGTCCATCACTGGCCTGCAAAGAAAAGCGTCGATATCTGGAGATGAATGGCACGGCTTCTCCACAAAACACAGGCCAAAAACTGCCGAACCAGCAGTGTTCAAAACATATGCATTCCAGCCCCTGAGGAAACCTTCTCCCATCAAATCCATGGCTGTCAGTAACACGGCCAGGAAAGTCAGTTTTCCCCAGGATACATTTTTCCGTTGTTCAGAAGGAAGTAGCTTTTCACCTTTATGTAGCAGAAGTAGTGTCCTGCACGGCAGCTGCCACCTCCGTGCACCAGGACGGCGTATAAGGAGTAGAGGAGCGGTTCTCCGGCTGCCTGAGACATGTACGGGCGAAGATCCAGGTACTGGGGATACTCCACGACCTACGGAGAGACCAGGAGGGCTCAGCAATGACCCTGGAACACTTCAGGACACAGCAATATGTCCTGAGTTGGGTGGCAGGAAACTCATCTGGACCAAAGCAGCTCTGTGGGAGCAGAGGACACACTTGTCTTCCCACAGGAAGTGTCCCCAGAAGGGAACGTGAAAATCTCAACATGAGAAGCTTGTGACAGAGCGTCCGGCTTTGGGAAACCTTCTCCAGGAAGAGAACGTTGCACTCCAGTTGTGCACACACCTTGCTGATCTTGTCGCCGGTGAAAGCTTCAAACCTCTTCAGACAGACCGTGAGAACCTTGGGCGCGCGATGGACCGAGAACCTCTTGGAGGCGGCAGTCACCTTGTCACACCTTGAAAGCCAGGACAGAGCCAAGGGCTGAAACGCACCATTTTTTCCCCCAAAGGCCAGACAGACTTTCCTGTCTCACACATCCCTCTGCTCTTTTAAGGCTATTCAGTACCATAATGCCATGTTAAAAAACCTGCGTCTCATTACTCTGCCTTAATTCAATGTGAAAAGCTGACTTCTGCTCAATGACACCTTCGCACAGGATCCAGTATGAATACATCATCAATAATGGCCTTACTTGCTACATTTAAAGCAGTTTTCACCATCCAGGTGCTCCGGTTTCACAAAGTCTTCCAGAGCTGCGGTGACAGATGCGGCTGCCTGGAGGAGTGAGAAGGGAGAGCCCTGAGCTCTGGGAAATTCCCACACCCAAACACTTACGAGGAGTTTACGCAAAAAAACCAGCTCGATGAGGCTGAGGAGACCCACTGTGAACCCGCAAGCAGTGCCCAGGAGGCAGAAAGAGGGTGTGATGCTGAACATCTCCCTCATTTCTCAGGGATTCCCAGGGTTCTCCAGAGCCACCTCTTTGTGGCACTGCACAGTTCAGCTGCGATGGTATGGGTGTCACCAGTGATGGAAACAACACCCCCATGAGCCTGGGAGCCAGACGGGTGTTGCAGGAATGCAAGGGAAGAAGGAGGAGGGTACGCCATGGTGCAGAGAGGGGCACGTGTGCCTGTCCAGCTGAAACCAGCTCTGACAGGGAGACCACTGCCATGGCCTCTGCAGAACACAGTCCATTCCACCTCCCGCCCACCGCCAACCTCTCTTGTCAGATACGTTTTTAAGCCAACTGTGTGGAATCTGGAAAGCTACAGGGGCCTTGGGACGTCTTGAAGCACAATTACAAACTCTCTTACTTTGATATCCAGAGGAACATCCAGGAAGGCCTCGTAGGAATCGGAAACCGCTTGGCAGCTCCAGCATGTGACTGGAAGGCAAATGGAAATGCTCAGTGACAGGGGAAGTCGACAGACTGTGCCGGGTTACCCTCTCACACCCACTGCGCCAATCACACCATCGGCTGTTGTCGCAGGCAGACAGGAGGGCACAGACGATTCCAAGGAGAGCAATAGCAGTGGAAAAGTACCTCTGGATCTCAGAAAGCCCCCAAAGATCTGATGGACGATGGTGGTTGCTTGAGAGGACATGTCCAAGCTGCAAACCAATGGGAAGGCAGAGTTATCTCCTCCCAGAGTCTGGCTTTGTCTGAAAGCCCTGGGCATAGTTTTCCTTGAGGGGAGGACATCAAGGACTCCAAAGGGCTTGGGAACGCTGGAAACACAATTTGCTTGCGCTTACTCGCTGTTTCCTCTCAGACAAGCTCTCTGCATGGCATCCATGGTGCAGCGTAAGAACTCGTGGGCGTCCTCCTGCCTGCCATGCTGGAAATTTTCTCCTATTTCTAAGAAAGAAGAAGTTACTAGTTCTCTCCTACGAGAACGGCATCAATCATGTCACAGCACCTGCACTGACTCACCTGTGAGAAAATCGACGACAGCCCAAGGCTCGATGGCACTGGCTGAGGAATGCAGGACCTGTTGAACGTGCACTTCCATCCTGCACATGACGCAGAAGCCTTTCTGGCCACCTGGAGAGGGAGGGAGGAATGGGAGAGGGAAGCTCCTCAGGTTTGCAAAATATCCACAGCGATGGGAAACCTAATGGAGGTCTTGCAGTTTAAGAATTCTCCATTCCTCCCAAGTTGCCCAAGTCCCAACAAGCCCGGGACATTTTAACGCACAGAAAACTTTCTTCAGAGGGATGCTGAACTGACGGAAGCTTTCTGTGCAATAAGCAAAGGAGTTTAACTTGCAGGAACAGGGACCAAGAGCCTGGGATAGAAAGAGGTGCCTTTCTGAAGATGAACACATCCAGATACAACAAGCTGCTTCTAGGCTTGAGTGTTCAGAGAACACCAACTCAGGGAGCTGACAAAGAAGGGCCACTTTTCTCCTAGATCAGCTTCCAGATTCTGGGAGCCCTTGGGCCCTGCTCAACAGATGGACAAGGAATGTTCCCAAAAGTACTCACAGGCCCGGCTGTGCTCCCCAGAGAGCAGGTGGTTGGCCAGAGGCGGGGTGTAGGTCAGGCACTGCAGGACGGAGTTGAGGAAGCACGTGTTGCCCAGGTTGTGCAGTCCCGCTCCAGCTCTCTGGCTGTGCTGCCAGGCCATGCAAATCTTCTCTGGGGGAAAGAGGATTCTCTGCGGCGGAGCCATTCCCTCAGCAACGACTGCCAAGAAACCACATTGGAAGAGAGATGAGTCCATGTTCTTGCACAGAAGCAGATTTAAAAGTTGAGTTCTGTATCTGTACAGGAGCACCCAGGAAAACAAGCTCTATCCTCCCACACAGAAAAACTGGGGGAAGCCTAACACTGCTCTTGAAAGTTCCTGGTCAAGGAGCAGTTTTGGAAAATAGCATGTTCCCCTGCTCACTTTGCCAAAAGTGCAACAAATCCGCACTCTGACTTTTGTGCCCTGAGCAACCTTCCTTTCCCTCTGGAGTCTTGACCTGGATCAGCCTCCGGCACAGTCTCCCCGTGCGTGTCAGGGCTGGAGGGTGCCCGGCAGACGGGCTGCGATGCTGGAGCCAGGCAGGACGGGGAAAGCCGGGTGCAGCGGGTGAGGAACTCGCTTCAGACGGGCAGGAAAGGTCCCCGTCCCACAGCACGGTTGCCTCCTGCCCGCCCAGCTGCCTCTCGCTGCCCGTGCCCTGGAGCAGGAGCTGGGTCCCCTCTGCACGCAGAGGCTGTGCTGGGGCCGGCTCCCAGCTCGGAGCAGCCCTGGACTTCAGGCAGCATCATGGCCAACACCTGTGGAACCCCCCTGCCGGCGTGCAGGGAAACGTGATCCCGGTGTTGAGCAGGGAGTGCTCGCTGGCCCCCGCCCTGCCCAGACAACCAGGGCCCCTCACTCACCCATCTCCAGGTCCTGGGCCATGCACAGCTCCTGGGGCTCTGCTGGAGAGCTGCTCTCCTGGGGAGCCCTGTCCTCCTCCTGGGCCACCACGGGGCAGGTGAGGTGTTTGTCTGCCATCTCGTGGGTTTGGGGAATGAGGTATAGGTGAGGAATTGGGAAGACTTGGTGAAACACCACGAGTCTGCCAAGGGCAGCCGGGAAAGACGTGGGCTGCACTTGGGGAGTCCTCAGCACAAGGCTGCCGGGGGCAGAGGGGAGTCTGCCAGGGGCAGCTAAAGTGAGGGTGTGGTTGGACTCGACGATCTTAAAGGTGCCGGACAGTGTGGGCCGGGGCTGCAGCTGCGCTGAGCACATGCAGCACCGCGATTGAGAGACGGGGCGCGGTTTGATGCAAACAAAATGTCCGCTTTATTAATGTACTTCACATACATTTATACTTTTCCTCAGCAATGTGCTTCGAGCTGATTGGTGTTTCTGTTACCGTGTTACAGACTGATTGGTCTACACTGTACACATTCACAGACTGGCTGGTGCTAAGACATTTTCTTAAACAGTTACTACCCCAACCCAAGCAATCTTCCCTGTGCAAAAACAAGAGTCTCCTTTTTACAGGACAACATTATTAACTTGTGAACCTTGTCTAAACATAGAATCAGCGCTCTCCACTCCTTCTAATTAAGGTTCTCGCCTCTATCCTTCCCATGGCCTGTGACCAACAAGTTCCAGCACATGTCCTTTTACCAATTGATAAGTGCTGGGAGTTTTGCTGAGGCCAGCCAAATCCTGTCCCACAATGCAGGGTAGTGGGTGTCACAATGCGAGGTCACAAAGGGCCCCACTGTGACCCTGCGCCTGGGGAGCAAGGGGCACCATGTCCTGTTGGGAGGAACAGGCCAGTTCAGCCCTGGGCACCTGGGTGCTCTCAGGTGTCTCCAGGTCCCCCTTTGCCCTCATGTCCCCTTGGGACTGCCATGTTGCCCTGTGGTGTGTTCCAGAGACCCGTGTTCACCTGGCTGGCTGATCTGAACAGCAGTGAAGCTGCTCCTGTAGTGGGTTTGTAGAAGTTTCTAGGGAACTCCAAGGGTGGGTAGCAGAGGGCATGGGCTTTGTGTGCTGTCTCACCGCTTACAGAAGCTCTCAGTGGCTTGAGGATAAACTGACCGTATAACCAAGTGACAAACTGTTGAAGCTGGCAGAGCACAAAAGGAGGAATCCAGGTGGTGGGGGGTGAAAAAGGTGAAGGGACTCTGCCGCCTGCCAGGGTCAGTGCTCAGCCTGCCCCGGGAGATCCCAGCAACACTGAGGGGAGAAGCTGTGGGGGGAAGGAGCAAACCCTATTGGGCAGGAAAGTTGCTTCTGCTGTTGAGAGGGCGCCGTGTGGTCAGTGCTGCTCACAGTTCCAGATCACCCGCAGGATTTTTTGCGGCGATTAGAAATGACACATACCAGGACACAGACAGAAATTCGCGCAGATGCAGAGTTCTTGTTCAGGAAGGAGCGCAGAGCCTGGCCAAGCAGAGACCTGACCTAGGCCTAGGCTGCCTTCTTTATTCACCATTGACAACGTATAGGATTTACAGGTACGGGCCTGGACTAAGATGTTTGCAAAAGGTGTTTTTCCACTAATTGTTATTAAAAACACACTGAACTCATGTGATGTTTCTCTCACTTGTTTTTCCACTCATTCACAGACCAGGCCCAAGGACATTCACACATCCCATGCACTAGGGGTCGGTTATCCAGCCCGAGATACCATTCTCACGAGTCTGGGCTATAACTTTTTACAATTATGAGAAATGTACTTCAAAGTAATCTGTCCAAGGCCCTTTACATATTATTGTGTTAGTATTATGTCTTTGACCGTCCGGATGGTCGTGTTAGTATTGATCTTCCTTTATCATCCAGGTGGCTGGAACCGCACATCTTGCTTTCCCACGTTTTACTTTCCAACACGGGTCCTCAAGACATTATCTTAGAATCTCTCACATATGGCCAGTTGAACAGATTGTCAGAGGAAATAAGGTGAAGTGAGTGCACTCTGATGAAAACAAGGTTTCATACAAGTTGCTCATTGTTTTACTTGTCTATTAATACTATTTAACAGATTTAAAGCAGTACAGACAATGCCACATTGTACACCTCGTGTTGCAAACATCGGCACTGAGCGTATTTCTGATATGAAATACAGGTGGATGCCTCTTGGAAAATTTTTGTTCCTTTATAGAATGTCTTTCCATTTTTTTTCAATTGTCTGGAATGCTTTTCCTATTCATATTCTTTCCCTTTTTTTCCATCCCAGGATGTGAATGTAACTTCCTACGACCGTCTCTTTAGGAAAGAGAGTGAAATCCAGGGGTTTACTTTGCTCTAGTTGGGAGGGGAGCAAATACAGCGGTTTTGACTATTGATGTGATTCAGAGCAGCACACCAGACAGATGTGCTGGGTGCAGCTTTTTAATGCGAGACTTGCAGAATCAACAAGAATAAACAAGCCATTTCTGCCAAAGCAGCAGCTGCTGAAAGTGACATAACACAGGCTGATTGTGCACGTCCCAATGTGAATGGTCAGCAAAGACCAGGAGAAAACCCTTGGACACTGAAGATGAATTTGACGCTTCCCGCCATCACATCCTGCTCTGCTGAGGCCATGGCATGAGGGGCAAGGTGTCAGGCAGAGTGACAGCCCAAGCAGCCAATCAGAGGTCAGCCCCTCAGATGAAGGGCGGGCACTGCACTGCACACCCAGTCTGAGCAGTTTACGTGATGGGATTTTGAGAGCTGTGTGATGGCATGTGCCCATGTTGCAGTCTCTTTTGTTTTAAACATGGAGGTTGAGTCCCTGGAACTGAAATGGGCTGGATGAGCCAGCGGCAAGTGAGACTGACACTGGCTGACGGCCCGGTCCAGAGCGTGTTGCTCAGTGGCACCAAGTCTGGTTGCAGGCCAGTTACAGGCAGTGTCTCCCAGGGGTCAATACTGGGTCCAATCCTGTTTAACATCTTCCTTAAGTGGTCGGGATGGTGGGGCAGAGTGCACCCTCAGCAAGCTGGCGGAGGACACCACACTGGGAGGAGTGGCACTTAGGCCAGGGGGTCGTGCTGCCATCCGCAGGGACCTGGGCACACTGGAGAGATGGGCTGACAGAGATCTCACGCAGCTCAGCAGAGGGTGCTGTGTGAGTGACGCGCACTGGCAGAGAGTGCCCAGGGAGCTTGTGGAGTCTCCTTCCTTGGAGATGTTCCACAGCCCTGTGAACACCATCGTGGACAACCGGCTGCAGGTGGCCCTGCTTGAGCAGGGGGTAGGACCAGGTGACCTCACCCTCCAAGTGACCTCACCCTTCAGGTGACCTCCTGGCCAGTCTCAAGTAGCCTGTGATCTGTGAAATGGATGCCTAGAAGAGGATCCAGCCACTAACACTGTCACCCTCAGGCAGCCATCGACAACTCCACCAGCAAGCTGCAGTCCCTGGAGGGAGAAATCCACCCCTGAGGAGCACAGGCACCTGCACCCCGAATCCCAGAGCTGCCCCAGCCCGCTCCCCCTGCAGCTGTCCCAGCCCAAAACCTCCCTGACCTGTCCCACAGCTCCGGGCCACCCCACGGCCTCTCCTGGCAGCAGCAGCTGGGCCTGGGGCTGCTCCATCCTCCGTTAACGCAGGTGCCAGCAGCACGGGTGCGGGGAAGGAGCGGGGTGTGCAGGAGCTCCTGCAGCAGGCGGTCTCCAGCCAAGCAGCTGCGGGAATCGTGGCTGCTGGTTTGTTCTCTGCCAGAGGCTGCACTGGGGCCCTGGGGCTGTTGTTGCTGCATCTGGCTCAGGTGTGCGTGGGCTGCTTTGGCCTTGTTCTCCCGGTGGGGTGTGTAAAGGGGCAGGTGGGCACTTGCTGGCTTTGGAGAGGAGCTGCTGGGGCTGGAGCTGGAGAGAGCAGGAAAAGGTAAAGCAGCTGGAGGATGAAGTAGAGGGGATCCCCACAGCTGCTGCTCCAGCTGCACAAGAGACAGCTGCCCCTCTGGGCGAGGAAGAGTCCCTGTGAGCCGCCTCAGCAGAGCAGATCACAAACGTGCACCGCAGGGTCTGTGTCAGTGAGGAAAATTACAGCACGGCCGTAGAGTGTGTGTTTGCGTGGTGTGTGTCTGGGAAGCCTCGTGGTGTAAGAGCTGTCAAACACCAGTGTCTTCTCCTAGGTGGAGGATGGGCAAGCGGCTGGGGCTACAGAAGAGAAAGGGAGGACAGAAACACAGAGACAGAGTTGCCTGAACTCCACAACTTGCCTGGCAGTGCAGAGAGCGGGAACTGTGGTGAGCCCTGGGCCCTGGGGGTCGTGTCACCCTCTTTTGTGTCCCAGTCCTTCCCCGCCCTCTCCTGTTTCCTTCTGTGTCGGGTTTTTTTGGCTTCCACGTAGCTCTCTTCCCCTCTGTTATTATGCTCTGCTCCCTGTCACCCCTTTCTCTTTTCTCCAAGTCTTTGTCATCCAACTGTTCCTCTCCTCATTGCTGCTCTTTCCTGCTCCCTGTGCATTTTTTTTTCCGTCCCTCTCTACCCTTCAGGCCATTGTCTCTTTCTTCTTCTCCATCTCTTTGTCTTGATCTGCGTCCCTGTCTTTTTCCCTCATAATCTTCCTGACCTGTTCTCTGTCTTTTGTCTCTTTCTGCCTCTATGTCCTGCTCTCTGCCCTTGTCTTCCCCTCTCCTTCATTCCTTCTGCTCTTCTTTCCTTCTTTCTCTCTTGCCGTGTTCTGTTCGCTGTCGTGGGTCCAAAGCGGGGCAGAGTGACAGCCCAGGGACCAATGCGGGGCAGCGTCACCTCAGGGAGGAGACTGGCCGCCCTGCCGCCCTGTGCTGGCAAAGGTGGAAGTGAGAAGGCGGCGGCTCTGCCGGTGGCCGGGCTGAGCTCGGACGTGGCGCCCGTGGGGCTGCCCCAGGGCTGAGCAGCCCCCGGCCCTGGCCCCGCCTCCTCTCTTCAGCCCTCCCCCCCTTGCCCGTGTTCTGGACCCCCCGTCTCTGTGGGAGCCACCGCCTCACAGAGTCAGTGTCCCTGGGCTGTGCCACCACACAGCAGCCATGGGCCACTGGGCTTCTCGCCGCCATCGCCGCCAGCACGTGACCGACAGCGATGAGGACGTGACGCTGAGGTGGAGGACGGGGTGGGTGGTGATGATGGCGGGGGCCGTGTTTGCCGTGGGGGTGCTCGCTCTCATCTCACCCACGTCCCCTCCCGCAGCACAAGCGACCCCACAGCGCCTGGAGGACGGTGAGGAGGGGAGGACGTGGCCGCCATCCCACGTCTGGCCTGAGATGGTGAGTGGAGCAGGGGGGTGGCGGGGCTGGGGTCTCCCCTCAGAGCAGGGGGTCCCAGGGCTGACGCTCTCCCCGCCTCCCCACAGCTCCTGCTCATCATCTCCTGACGCTGCCCGACCTGCTGAGCCGGGGCCAGACCTGCTGCTGCCGCCACGAGCTGTGAACAGCGAGGCCGCCTGGGGCCACTTCTGCCCCCTCTGCCCCCACCAGCACCCGGCCCTGCAAGATGCCGCAGTCTCAGCTGTGAGCCCCCGGCACCGCCAAGGGAGGGGAGGGTGGTGGCACTTTGTCCCCAGCCCATGACAACGTCTCTGCTTCCCCCTCCAGACACCAACGGGCTGAGCCTCCAGGGCCTGGGCCCCTGTCAGCAGCCAGCGCTGGTGGCCTCCATCCCATCCCCCTTTGCTCACGGCCACCACAAGCTGCCGCCTGCCCAGCAGCACCTCTTCCTCCTGGGTTATGGCAGGACCCTCTTCTTCCTCCATGACTCTGGCTGCCACACCTGCCACTGCCAGGCCCTCTCCCGTGGCATCGATGACGTACGCCGACCCCTCACCCCACCCCTTTCGCCCATGCCACCGCCACGCTGGGTGACCGTCCCCTCCTCCCCACGGGTGACAGCAGGCCCCTGTGAGGAGCCCACCCATATCTACGTGCTGATGGGGCAGGAGCAGCAACAGCTCAGCAGCAGGTCCTCGTCACAGAAGGTAACGTGCATTGGAGACTTTCAAAAGGCCTTTGAAACTGCTGTGAACCGGGGCCCCGTGAGAGTCATGGGAAGGTCATCAGCCTTGCAGCTCTGCAGCAGTTAAAACTGCCACTGAAACACTCTCGGTGGCAGATGCTGTTCTGTGGGTTTCAATTTGGGTATTTTTTAATCATTTTGTTGAGGTGCAATTCTTTATTTGGAATCAGGTGACGGGATTGACGCTCATCTTCTCTTTCTGGAGCACATCCTGACATCCTTTGTCATCCAGAGCCCTGTGTTCCTGAGAGGAGCGATGGCCACAACGGAGAATGACCTCTGTGAGTAGCAGCTGCAGCAGCAGCCTCGGACTTTGTGAATCCCCAAAGTCAACGGCCGTGGCTGGTGCTCAATTCCTGAATACTGATGTGCTGACAACCCAGAGTGGATTCTGGGGCACTTCCTGAGAGCAGCCAGACTTACCAAGGTGTTCTCAATTAGACACGGGAAGTTGTGTTTCCTCACTCCCTGCCGCTCTGTACAGGAGTTTTAAAGATGTCGTTGCTCGCAGAAAGGTCCGACATCAGTAGGGTTACCTTCTGTGCCAGGTACTTGGTTGTTTTCATCAACTTACAATCAAGAAAAGGGAAGACTTGACCTGCTAATGCCATTCAAGACTCTAGAGGGAAAGGAAGGTTGTCTGGGGCACAGAAACGAGTGTGGGTTTGTTGGACTTGAGGCAAAGTAAGCAGGGGAACACACTTTTTCAAAACTGTTTCTTGACCAGCAAATTGCAATGGCAGTGTTAGGCTTGCCCCAACGTATCTCTGTTGGAGGTTAGGGCTGGTTGTCCTGGGTACTCCTGTAGAAAACTTGACTGTTAAAATGTGCTTTCATGCAACAACATTATTTCTTTTCAAATGTGGTTTCTTGGCAGTCGTTGCTGAGGGAATGGCTCCACCACAGAGGATCTTCTTTCCCCTAGAGAAGATTTGCATGGCCTCGCAGCACAACCAGAGAGCTGGAGCGGGACTGCACAACGTGGGCAACCCATGCTTCCTCAGTTCCATCCTGCAGTGCCTGACGTACACCACGCTCTGGCCAACCACCTGCTCTCTGGGGAGCACAGCCAGGCCTGTCAGTACTTCTGTGAACATTTCCTTCTAAATCTGTTGGGCAGTTCCCAAGGGCTGCCAGTATCTGGAATTGATTTAGGAGAAAAGCAGCCCTTCTTTGTCAGTCCCCGCAGGGCTGTTCTTTGAACATGCAAGCCTAGAAGCTGCTTCTTCTATCTCTTTCTTTCCCCAGGTCTCAGTCCCTCTTCTTGTAAGTTAAATTCTCTCTGCTTATTGTACAGAAACCTTTGGTCAGTTCAGCATCCCTATCCCAGCATCCAGCTGGATCCCTTCCATTTGTGCTCCTTGGCCCCCCTGCAGCCTCCAGGAGAGCGTCTGGGGGGCTCTTACAGCTTCTGGAGTTTCCCCACTGGTGGGTCCTGTCAGGAGGGGAGGGCAGAGGCTTCTCACAGCTCTCTTTGCAGGACATGGCAGGGGGCACGGTGGAGTCTCCAGAGGACAGCAGCTCCTCCGCACCAGCCGTCACCAGCCAGCAAAGCCGGGCAGGAGCCCAGGAGGCAGCTGCGGGCTGGCCGTGCCCCATCTGGCCAGGCAGGATCAACAGCAGCTCCTCCCTGGGCTCCTGCTTGCGTCACTTCTTCCATGGCTGTCTCAGGCTGGTGTCCAGAAGGAAAGCTGCGTGCCCGCTGCGCTGTCACCCCCGTGACCGTGTGCTCCACTCTGCACGAGAGGACAGCAGCAAAGAGGAGCGGGGATTCAGCCCTTCTGCCCCCTGCCAGGAGAACGGTGCCAGGGAGAGGCCCAGGAGCAGATCCCCGCACTGGGGCAACGATCTCCGCAGCTGGGTTGTGGAGACCGCGGACTACGAACACTCAGATGGGAGGAGGGGGAGAACCAGTCCCCTGAGCTGTGACCCCACTCACAGGGACGAGGCAGCTCCAATACCCTCCAGCAGCAGCTCCCAGTCTGCACCAGCACCTCCACTGTCCTCCAGCAGCAGCTCCCAGTCTGTTCCTGCCCCCAGAGCTGCTCAGGGGCAAACCCGGCCAAGGATGAGACATCGGAGCAGATCCCCACGGCCGGGACTGTGATCTCCGCAGCCGGTTTCTGGAGATCACAGACCAGCATCACTCAGCAAGGAGGACGAGGAGCTGGAGAACCAGTCCTCCACGGTCTGACCGAGCCCTAAGGGATGATGCAGCTCCAGGGCCCTCCAGCCACAGCTCCCGGTGTCGTTCTGCACCCAAAGCTGCTCGGGAGCAGACCCAGCTGAGGCAGAGGGAGCGGAGCAGATCCCCGCGGCGCCGCTATGATCTCCACAGGCAGTTGTGGAGATCACGGACTGTGACCCCTCAGCACAGAGGAGGAGGAGGAGCAGGAAGGCTTCAGTGCCCTGGAGATGCAGATGAGGAAAACGGTCAGTGGTGACGGGGACAGATTGCAGCCTGGCTGAGGGAGGACACAGCATCTGACGCCTGTGGTGCTGGAGAGGAGGAAGAGGAGGAGGAAGAGTCCAGGAGGCAGCAAAGCTGCCCCAGCAGGGACCAAGCTGCCCCAGGGCACCAGCAGCCAGTGCTGCCTCTGGCAGGAAGAGCTCAGAGAGCCCTTCCAGAGCCACGGGCAGCTCTGCCGGCCGGCCCGCCTGCCCACAGGCCCCGGGAGGAAGAGCTGCAACCTGCGGCCACGGCTGGGATCGCTGCTCAGAAACACTCACTGGGCACCAGCGGGCACAACAGCCAAAGCCACGATTAAAAACAAACTCTTGTTGGCCTCGTGTGTCTCATTTGTGGGGTGTTTGCTTCTCGGTGGGTTTTGAGGCAATTGGAGAAATGCCCATTCCGAGAAGTCTCTGTGGTGGGTTTTGGGAGCTGTGTGCTGTGTGTGCCCATCTTGCCGTCTCTTCTGTTTCAATGTGGAGTCGTAAGGAGCCATTGAAAGGGGGAATGTTGTTTTTGGAACGGATCTGGCACCTGGCCCCAGCAGGGGAAGGACTCAGAGACATCAGCCGACGAATCCTTAACGTAAAACAAAGCCCATTTGAAATAATCCCGGAATCCAAACGGATTGCTGTATTTAAAAGTTAATCTAGGGGGAAGGGTACCCAAAGAGCCAGGAATCCATATTTTGAATAAATCAGTAGGTTAGAGGTTGTTAGAATTAGATGAATGAGACAGGCAAACCGAGGCAAGCAGTGGGCAGTCTGTAAACCCTGCAGTACCAGCCGATGGGGAGCAGGGAGGGGATGTGCAGCTGGGATCGGTGGATATGTAAGCGGGGGCTTTTTGTCCTACTCCCCGTGCCTGTCTTTGGGTAGAACACCTGGTCTTGCAAAATGGTTTATAAAATACGCTTTGCTGAGAGATGCTGCCCGGGCCTGTTCTATCGGCAAGGTGATTGTTTCCTGCAGCAGGATTTGCAGCAGAAGTTGGGCAGGACAAGAGCGCCCATGCGGTCAGAAAGCACAGCAGACAGCTGGACCGTGGGGTCACGGGCACCAAACCCAGCTCGGGTGGGAACCAAGAGGGTCCCCTCGTGTTCAGGGCCCAAAGCGCCACCTGTAGCATCTGCCCGTCCTTCTGAGTGCCCAGAGCCTCCTTCCTGGGGACAAATCCTCGTGTTCAGGGTCCCCACGTGTCTTTCATCACCCACGGCCTTTGCTCAGGGCCCACAGTTCATTCTCAGGTGGAGCTCGCTGCCTGGCAACAACCGCCCGGAAGTCCGGGGCCAGTCAGTGGATGAAA
Organism: Columba livia; assembly: GCF_036013475.1. Classification (NCBI taxonomy): domain Eukaryota; kingdom Metazoa; phylum Chordata; class Aves; order Columbiformes; family Columbidae; genus Columba; species Columba livia. The sequence continues at coordinate 866,420 of NC_088623.1, read as the reverse complement.
CGCAGCCAATCACATTGGAGGAGGCGGGGTAACTCATGTGATTGAAATGGAAGCAGCCAATCAAGCTTTGCGAGCTGCAGGACAGTTGGCGACAGTGGAACAAACTGGGCAGCGTTCGGGGCGGGCTGTGCTGGCTGCACCAATCACTCCTGGTGGGAGTGCAGCACATGGATGATTGACAAGGGCCTGGCCAATCACTTGGTGGGGGGGGCAGTGGGAACACCCAGCCAGCCAAGCAGAGGAAACCTTGCCTCAGGGAAGGCGGACACTGTGGAGGGAATGACCCCTCAGGCAGCCAATCAGAGAGAGCATCACCTCAGGGCAGGGTGGGCCCAAACCAGGGCAGAGTCACAGCCCAGACAGCCAATCAGCTGCAGGATCAGCTCAGGGGAGGAGACTGACAGCCCTCCCGACCAATGGTGGCGCAGCCCAGGCTGAGCAGGCGGTTGCTCTGCAGGCGGCCAGGGTGAGTTTTGCCATGGCGCCCGTGGAGCTGCCCCGAGGCTGAGCAGCGCCCGGCCCAGCCCTGGGGCCCTTTTTCCTCCCTCTGGGGCCCTGGGGATGTTGTTGCTGCCTCTGGCACAGGTGTGCGTGGGCTGCTCTGGCCTTGTTCTCCTGGGCGGGGGAGGGGGCAGGGGGCACTTGCTGGAGAGGAGCTGCTGGGGCTGGAGCTGGAGAGAGCAGGAGAAGGAGAAGCAGCTGGAGGGTGAAGTGCAGGAGATCCCCACAGCTGCTGCTGCAGCTGCACAGGAGACAGCTGCCCCTCTGGGTGAGGAAGAGTCCCTGTGAGCAGCCTCAGCAGAGCAGATCACAAACCTGCACCGCAGGGTCTGTGTCAGTGAGGAAAATTACAGCACGGCCGTAGAGTGTGTGTGTGTGGTGTGTGTCTGGGAAGCCTCGTGGTGTAAGAGCTGTAGAACACCGACGTGTTCTCTTAGGTGCAGGATGGGCGAGCGACTGGAGCTGCAGACTAGGAGGGGAGGAAAAGACAGACAGACAGAGTTGCCTGAACTCCACAGCTTGCCTGGCAGTGCAGAGAGCAGGAACTGTGGTGAGTCCTGGGCCCTCGGGGTCATTTCATCCTGTTTTGTGCTCCAGTCCCTCCCTGCTCCCTCCGCTTTCCTGCTGTGTCCTTCTTCCTCTTCATCTCTTCTCTCTCTGTCCCTCTGCTGCTTCCTCACCGTTTCCCCCACCCTTCTCCATCTCTGTGCAGGGTTTCTCGTATCTCCCTCTCTGTCTCCACCCCTCTGTGGTTCTCACCATCCCTGGTTTCTCTTTGTCGTCATTCTGGTCTGTTGCTCTGTCCTGCTCCCTGCCCCATCATTTCTCTCTGTATCCCTCTGTCCTGCTCCCTGCACCTATTCCTGCCCCTCTTCTTTTTTACTCCCTCTCCGTCTTGCTGCCCACCCCAGGATTTTTTCCCCAATCTCTGTCCTGCCCCCAACCCTTATTGTTCTTTCTCTCTCCTGCTCCCTTTCTGTCTTTCTGCCTGTCTTCCCTTTCCCTGTTCTTCTTTCTCCATCTCTGTCCAGATTACTGCCCCTTTTCCTTCTTGATGTCTTTCTGTCCTGTTTGTCTTTCTGTCTTCCTTGCCTGTTCCCAGTCCCATCCTTTCTCACTATATCACCCCTGTCCAGCTGGCTCTGCCTTTTCTTTTTCTTCTCTTCCTCTTTCCTGCTCCTCAGCCCTCTTTTCCTCTTCCTCCAGCTCATTGCTGCATGTTTCCCCTTTCCAGTGTCTTCATTTGGATCCGAACTTTGCTTTATTTCTCAGACTTTCTTTTTGTCTCTCCATCTGTACATCCCCCTCCCTGTCTTTCTCTAGCCCCTTCCTGCTTCTCCTCCTCCCCCCTCCCCATCCCTCTGTCCTGCTCATCAGCCCTGCTGTTTCTTCCTCCCTGTTTCTTCACAGCTCCTTGTCCCTTTTTGCCTTGATCTCTCCATCTCTCCATCCTTTCCCCTGTGTGTTTCTTTCTCTCTCAGATCCTCTGTCTTCTCTCTTGTCTGATTTGTCTCTCTCTAGTCCTCTGTCCTTCTCCCCAGCAGCTTGAACTGAATGACCAGGTGTCCCTGCACTCTGGTGTTTGCTCATCCCTGCCCTGGGGAAGATCTGTGTCTGTAGGGCTGGGGATCATTCAGGAGCTGGTCTCCTGCAGACAGCAGAGCCAGGTGCAGCTACAGCAGAGGTTGTTCTCAGCTGCTGCTTGTGCAGCTTGTTGGAAGGGCAGCTGTGGGCCTTCTTTGGAAGGGAGGTTTCTTGTTCTGTGCTTACTGCTCCTCAGGACCCTGCACAGGAGCGCTGTTGGGGTCTGCAGGGACGGGTGGGAGCTGCTGTGACTCCTGGTGAATGTGAACTCAACTTGTCCTCATGTCCTCGAATGAAACCAGACTGGCTGTAGGTGGATTTCTTGCCTGTTTCAGTTCCAAACTACATGTTTGGCACTGAAGGACATGAGAGTTTGTGCTGTTTTCCAGATGTCAGTGGCTGTGAATCAGCTGAGAACATCACTGCCTTAGGTATCAGGGCGGGTGGTCTGTGATCAGGGATGTGGACTTGCATGGCAGTGCTTTTATGAACATTTGATGGTCTTGCCACTTCAAAGCCCGTCATTTTCCTGGAAATTTTAAGATGATATTTCTTATTAGGAGGTTCAGACTCTGGTTGGACTTGATGTTGAATGGTCCATATAATGGGCTCCATAAAATAAGAAGCTCGCTTCCTTGTTGTTTTCTTACACTGTCTGAATTTGGTAAGCGAGAGCAAGAGTGGTTGACAGTGTCTGTTTTTTGAGAGTAACGTATTCCTGACTCTCCCTCTCTGTATGGTGAAGGTTTCTGCCTGCACTGTGATTTTGCTGGGCTGTGAGGCTGTGTTGGAGCAGCAGAGGTAAGAAGTGGTGGCTTTAAAGGCATTGAAGCTGTGGTAAAACCCGCAGGTAAAGCTGGTTTCTTCCTAGAGAGCTGCCTGACAAAAATAGTTACAAGACCCTTGAAGTTGGTGCTTTTGGGATTGATTGATTGATTGATTGATTGATTTCTGGGAAGCAAGAAGTGAGAGCCTGTGCACTCCCATAGGCAGCGCTGCCTCCCAAATAGGTGCACCCTTCTCCACTTGTGTTCCTTCCATGCTGGTGTAGAACAAGGCCATGCAGTAGTGTGCAGATGTGGTGATTGCAATGTGACCATGAGGTCACAGCCCCACGGTGACGTGCTGTGCTGTGTCTTGGCAGCAGCAGCATCATGGTGCGAGCGTGGGGGCCATGGTCCTCACCCTCCTCCTCCTCCTGGTGCCCCTGCCAGCCCGGGACGCCCAGGCTGCTCCAGCCGAGCGCAGGGAGCAGGTGGGCGGGCAGGGGCAGCACCCAGCCCCGAGCAGCTCAGCAGGGCAGCAGTGGGGCCAGGGCTGGGGCTGGGGCCGGGAGAGCAGCCGGGCTGGGCCGGGCAGGGCGAGCCAGGCAGCACCAGGGTGTGGGCAGGGGGCAGACGCCCCGCAGGGAGGGGAGAGGGGCTGCGGCTGCTTCAGGGGCAAGTTCTGGGCAAGCAGGGGCTGGGAGTGGTGGCCCAGGGGCAGAAACCAGCACTGAGTCCCTGTGGGGCCCTCGCTGCCCCCAGCCTCGTGCCACACTGCCCCATCCCAGGGCACGCTTTGAGCCTTTGGGCCTGTTTCAAATCAAAGCTGGGATTGCTTTGGCACTTTGGGCCAGTTTTGAGCTAAATCTGGGCACATTTGTGCGCTTTGGGGTCGTTTCTGCCTAGATCTGGGAGTTCTTTGGCTTTGCAGTCCAGTTTCTACCCAAATCTGGGCGTGTTTGGGCCACGTTTGGCCGTTTTTTACCCAAATCTGGGCATACTTTGACTTTGTGGTCCAATTTCACCCCAAATCTGGGGATGTTATACCCCTTTTTGGCCAGTTTTCATCCAAATCTAGTGGTGCTTTGGTTTTTCTGGCTCATTTTACCCGATATACTCAGGTGCTTTTGCCCATTTTTTCCCCTAATGGAGGCGCCGTGTTCCCAACTATGGGATGTTTTCACCTTTGCCAACAGTTTTGCTACCAAATGTGAATGTTTTTGCCTCTTTTGGCCACTTTTTGCCCAAATACTCAGAATCTTTTGCCTGTATTGGCCAATTTAGCCCCCAAATATTTGGAATATTTAGTCATTTTTCCAGTTTTCTCCCTAAGTAGGGCTATTTCTCTGCAATAGATGGGCATTGTTTCTCTCTTCTTTATGTCCTCTTTTACCCGAAATGCAGGAGTATTGCTCTGTGAGCCTGGAAACCTCTCTGGTCTGTGCTTGACTCCAGGCCATGGCACTGGCAGAGTTGATGGAGCTTCTCAGCTGGATCCTGGTTATGAGCCTTGGGCTGTCCCAGAGGTACGTTGTCACTGCCTGTCTGCTTGAAGGAATAAACACTCACGTTTTAATAGGTTATTCACGTGTGATTGTACCCAAGATCATCTCAGAGGCTTTTCAAAAGCTTTTTGGTCCTTGGTGGTGTTACACAGACGAGTCATAAATACTATTTGCCTGCAAACCTGCTAGGTCTCAGCAAAAAGGTCACGTATGTTCCATTTCTAGCTGTGGGAACGTACACCTTTGTGTGTGTCCTGTGTCCTTACCTCACCCCCTCCCGTCACTGCAGGTGACTGAGGAAGAAGGAGATCACAACATGCCATGGAAGCTCCTCCCCTGTGTTTGACTCCCTGTTTGGTTCCTGCAGTCCATGCTGATCAAGCCTCTTGGTGTAATCCTGTTCCTGAGCCTGGGGGCAATCCCAGGGGTAGGTGTTCAGTCTTCATTGGTCACTGGCCTTTTGCATTTGTTAATATTTGGTTTATTATTTGTTAACATTTTCCTGCAATAGTTGCGCCTTGCAGTAGCCAGCAGGCTCTTTGCTAGAAGAAACATGGATGGTCACGTTTTTGCCCTGGTGCTCCATGCTGCCACCTTAGTGTGGGTTTTCTTTTGTGTGTGTGAGAGGTGTCCTGGTCAGAAGGCCCTGAGAGCCCCCACGTTTGTCCGTCTGGTCCTTGAGGGGTGTTGCATGTGGCCTGGTCACAGTAGTTTTCCTGGTCACAAACCCTGCATCTGGCCAGGAAGGCTGAACACGGCCTCCTGCCTGGGCTCCTGCTTGCACCGCTTCTTCCGTGGCAGCATAAGGCTGGTGTCCAGAAGGAAAGCCGCGTGCCCGCTGCGCTGTCACCCCCGTGACCGTGTGCTCCACTCTGCACGAGAGGACAGCAGCAAAGAGGAGCGGGGATTCAGCCCTTCTGCCCCCTGCCAGGAGAACGGTGCCAGGGAGAGGCCCAGGAGCAGATCCCCGCACTGGGGCAACGATCTCGGCAGCTGGGTAGTGGCCACCACAGACTACGAACACTCAGATGGGAGGAGGGGGAGAACCAGTCCCCTGAGCTGTGACCCCACTCACAGGGGTGACAGAGCTGCAGTGCCCTCCAACCGCAGCTCTCAGTGTGCTCCCGCCCCAGTGCTGCTCAGGAGCAAACCCAGCCAAGGCACAGGAAGCGGAGCAGGTCCCCACAGCAGGGCCATGATCTGCGCAGCCAGCTTATGGAGATCATGGACCAGCATCGCCTGGCAAGGAGCACGAGGAGGTGGAGAATAAGTTCTCCGTGTTGGGACCGAGCCCCAAGGGAGGTTGCAGCTCCAGTTCCCCGCAATGCCAGCTCCCAGTGTGCTTCGGTACCCCCAGCTGCTCAGAAGAAACCTCAGCTGAGGCACAGAGACCGGAGCAGATCCCCACAGCGGGGTCATGATCTCCACAGCTGGTTTGTGGACACCACAGACTATGATCCCTCAGCAAGGAGGAGGAGGAGGAAGGCTTCGGTGCCCAAGAGATACACATCAGGAAAACAGTCATGGCACTGCAGTAGTGATGGGGGCAGATTGTGACCTGAGAGAGGAAGGAACACAGCAGCTGACCCCAGCAATGTCAGAGAGGAGGAGGAGGAGGAGGAAGAATCCAGGAAGCACTAAAACTTCCTCTAGCAGGGACCAAGCTGCACCAAGGGCACCAGCAGCTCCCCCATCCCTCCTGCCAGTGCTGCCTCTGACCAGGAAGAGCTCAGAGAGCCCCTCCAGACACACGGACAGCTCTGCCTGCCTGCCCACAGGCCCCTTGAGGAAGAACCTGAATCTGGGTCCAATGTTTGGGATCGCTTCCCCAAAACAACACTCATTTCGTACCAGCAGGCAGAAAAGCCAAACCCATAATTAAAAATGTGTCCTTTACAGGGTGTTTTCTTCTCTGTGGATTTTGGGGCAATTGGTGAGTGCACCCAGTCTGAGCAGTTTACGTGATGGGATTTTGAGAGCTGTGTGATGGCATGTGCCCATGTTGCAGTCTCTTTTGTTTTAAACATGGAGGTTGAGTCCCTGGAACTGAAATGGGCTGGATGAGCCAGCGGCAAGTGAGACTGACACTGGCTGACGGCCCGGTCCAGAGCGTGTTGCTCAGTGGCACCAAGTCTGGTTGCAGGCCAGTTACAGGCAGTGTCTCCCAGGGGTCAATACTGGGTCCAATCCTGTTTAACATCTTCCTTAAGTGGTCGGGATGGTGGGGCAGAGTGCACCCTCAGCAAGCTGGCGGAGGACACCACGCTGGGAGGAGTGGCACTTAGGCCAGGGGGTCGTGCTGCCATCCGCAGGGACCTGGGCACACTGGAGAGATGGGCTGACAGAGATCTCACGCAGCTCAGCAGAGGGTGCTGTGTGAGTGACGCGCACTGGCAGAGAGTGCCCAGGGAGCTTGTGGAGTCTCCTTCCTTGGAGATGTTCCACAGCCCTGTGAACACCATCGTGGACAACCGGCTGCAGGTGGCCCTGCTTGAGCAGGGGGTGGGACCAGGTGACCTCACCCTCCAAGTGACCTCACCCTTCAGGTGACCTCCTGGCCAGTCTCAAGTAGCCTGTGATCTGTGAAACGGATGCCTAGAAGAGGATCCAGCCACTAACACTGTCACCCTCAGGCAGCCATCGACAACTCCACCAGCAAGCTGCAGTCCCTGGAGGGAGAAATCCACCCCTGAGGAGCACAGGCACCTGCACCCCGAATCCCAGAGCTGCCCCAGCCCGCTCCCCCTGCAGCTGTCCCAGCCCAAAACCTCCCTGACCTGTCCCACAGCTCCGGGCCACCCCACGGCCTCTCCTGGCAGCAGCAGCTGGGCCTGGGGCTGCTCCATCCTCCGTTAACGCAGGTGCCAGCAGCACGGGTGCGGGGAAGGAGCGGGGTGTGCAGGAGCTCCTGCAGCAGGCGGTCTCCAGCCAAGCAGCTGCGGGAATCGTGGCTGCTGGTTTGTTCTCTGCCAGAGGCTGCACTGGGGCCCTGGGGCTGTTGTTGCTGCATCTGGCTCAGGTGTGCGTGGGCTGCTTTGGCCTTGTTCTCCTGGTGGGGTGTGTAAAGGGGCAGGTGGGCACTTGCTGGCTTTGGAGAGGAGCTGCTGGGGCTGGAGCTGGAGAGAGCAGGAAAAGGTAAAGCAGCTGGAGGATGAAGTAGAGGGGATCCCCACAGCTGCTGCTCCAGCTGCACAAGAGACAGCTGCCCCTCTGGGCGAGGAAGAGTCCCTGTGAGCCGCCTCAGCAGAGCAGATCACAAACGTGCACCGCAGGGTCTGTGTCAGGGAGGAAAATTACTGTACGGCCGTAGAGTGTGTGTTTGCGTGGTGTGTGTCTGGGAAGCCTCGTGGTGTAAGAGCTGTCAAACACCAGTGTCTTCTCCTAGGTGGAGGATGGGCAAGCGGCTGGGGCTACAGAAGAGAAAGGGAGGACAGAAACACAGAGACAGAGTTGCCTGAACTCCACAACTTGCCTGGCAGTGCAGAGAGCGGGAACTGTGGTGAGCCCTGGGCCCTGGGGGTCGTGTCACCCTCTTTTGTGTCCCAGTCCTTCCCCGCCCTCTCCTGTTTCCTTCTTTGTCGGGTTTTTTTGGCTTCCACGTAGCTCTCTTCCCCTCTGTTATTATGCTCTGCTCCCTGTCACCCCTTTCTCTTTTCTCCAAGTCTTTGTCATCCAACTGTTCCTCTCCTCATTGCTGCTCTTTCCTGCTCCCTGTGCATTTTTTTTCTGTCCCTCTCTACCCTTCAGGCCATTGTCTCTTTCTTCTTCTCCATCTCTTTGTCTTGATCTGCGTCCCTGTCTTTTTCCCTCATAATCTTCCTGACCTGTTCTCTGTCTTTTGTCTCTTTCTGCCTCTATGTCCTGCTCTCTGCCCTTGTCTTCCCCTCTCCTTCATTCCTTCTGCTCTTCTTTCCTTCTTTCTCTCTTGCCGTGTTCTGTTCGCTGTCGTGGGTCCAAAGCGGGGCAGAGTGACAGCCCAGGGACCAATGCGGGGCAGCGTCACCTCAGGGAGGAGACTGGCCGCCCTGCCGCCCTGTGCTGGCAAAGGTGGAAGTGAGAAGGCGGCGGCTCTGCCGGTGGCCGGGCTGAGCTGGGACGTGGCGCCCGTGGGGCTGCCCCAGGGCTGAGCAGCCCCCGGCCCTGGCCCCGCCTCCTCTCTTCAGCCCTCCCCCCCTTGCCCGTGTTCTGGACCCCCCGTCTCTGTGGGAGCCACCGCCTCACAGAGTCAGTGTCCCTGGGCTGTGCCACCACACAGCAGCCATGGGCCACTGGGCTTCTCGCCGCCATCGCCGCCAGCACGTGACCGACAGCGATGAGGACGTGACGCTGAGGTGGAGGACGGGGTGGGTGGTGATGATGGCGGGGGCCGTGTTTGCCGTGGGGGTGCTCGCTCTCATCTCACCCACGTCCCCTCCCGCAGCACAAGCGACCCCACAGCGCCTGGAGGACGGTGAGGAGGGGAGGACGTGGCCGCCATCCCACGTCTGGCCTGAGATGGTGAGTGGAGCAGGGGGGTGGCGGGGCTGGGGTCTCCCCTCAGAGCAGGGGGTCCCAGGGCTGACGCTCTCCCCGCCTCCCCACAGCTCCTGCTCATCATCTCCTGACGCTGCCCGACCTGCTGAGCCGGGGCCAGACCTGCTGCTGCCGCCACGAGCTGTGAACAGCGAGGCCGCCTGGGGCCACTTCTGCCCCCTCTGCCCCCACCAGCACCCGGCCCTGCAAGATGCCGCAGTCTCAGCTGTGAGCCCCCGGCACCGCCAAGGGAGGGGAGGGTGGTGGCACTTTGTCCCCAGCCCATGACAACGTCTCTGCTTCCCCCTCCAGACACCAACGGGCTGAGCCTCCAGGGCCTGGGCCCCTGTCAGCAGCCAGCGCTGGTGGCCTCCATCCCATCCCCCTTTGCTCACGGCCACCACAAGCTGCCGCCTGCCCAGCAGCACCTCTTCCTCCTGGGTTATGGCAGGACCCTCTTCTTCCTCCATGACTCTGGCTGCCACACCTGCCACTGCCAGGCCCTCTCCCGTGGCATCGATGACGTACGCCGACCCCTCACCCCACCCCTTTCGCCCATGCCACCGCCACGCTGGGTGACCGTCCCCTCCTCCCCACGGGTGACAGCAGGCCCCTGTGAGGAGCCCACCCATATCTACGTGCTGATGGGGCAGGAGCAGCAACAGCTCAGCAGCAGGTCCTCGTCACAGAAGGTAACGTGCATTGGAGACTTTCAAAAGGCCTTTGAAACTGCTGTGAACCGGGGCCCCGTGAGAGTCATGGGAAGGTCATCAGCCTTGCAGCTCTGCAGCAGTTAAAACTGCCACTGAAACACTCTCGGTGGCAGATGCTGTTCTGTGGGTTTCAATTTGGGTATTTTTTAATCATTTTGTTGAGGTGCAATTCTTTATTTGGAATCAGGTGACGGGATTGACGCTCATCTTCTCTTTCTGGAGCACATCCTGACATCCTTTGTCATCCAGAGCCCTGTGTTCCTGAGAGGAGCGATGGCCACAACGGAGAATGACCTCTGTGAGTAGCAGCTGCAGCAGCAGCCTCGGACTTTGTGAATCCCCAAAGTCAACGGCCGTGGCTGGTGCTCAATTCCTGAATACTGATGTGCTGACAACCCAGAGTGGATTCTGGGGCACTTCCTGAGAGCAGCCAGACTTACCAAGGTGTTCTCAATTAGACACGGGAAGTTGTGTTTCCTCACTCCCTGCCGCTCTGTACAGGAGTTTTAAAGATGTCGTTGCTCGCAGAAAGGTCCGACATCAGTAGGGTTACCTTCTGTGCCAGGTACTTGGTTGTTTTCATCAACTTACAATCAAGAAAAGGGAAGACTTGACCTGCTAATGCCATTCAAGACTCTAGAGGGAAAGGAAGGTTGTCTGGGGCACAGAAACGAGTGTGGGTTTGTTGGACTTGAGGCAAAGTAAGCAGGGGAACACACTTTTTCAAAACTGTTTCTTGACCAGCAAATTGCAATGGCAGTGTTAGGCTTGCCCCAACGTATCTCTGTTGGAGGTTAGGGCTGGTTGTCCTGGGTACTCCTGTAGAAAACTTGACTGTTAAAATGTGCTTTCATGCAACAACATTATTTCTTTTCAAATGTGGTTTCTTGGCAGTCGTTGCTGAGGGAATGGCTCCACCACAGAGGATCTTCTTTCCCCTAGAGAAGATTTGCATGGCCTCGCAGCACAACCAGAGAGCTGGAGCGGGACTGCACAACGTGGGCAACCCATGCTTCCTCAGTTCCATCCTGCAGTGCCTGACGTACACCACCCTCTGGCCAACCACCTGCTCTCTGGGGAGCACAGCCAGGCCTGTCAGTACTTCTGTGAACATTTCCTTCTAAATCTGTTGGGCAGTTCCCAAGGGCTGCCAGTATCTGGAATTGATTTAGGAGAAAAGCAGCCCTTCTTTGTCAGTCCCCGCAGGGCTGTTCTTTGAACATGCAAGCCTAGAAGCTGCTTCTTCTATCTCTTTCTTTCCCCAGGTCTCAGTCCCTCTTCTTGTAAGTTAAATTCTCTCTGCTTATTGTACAGAAACCTTTGGTCAGTTCAGCATCCCTATCCCAGCATCCAGCTGGATCCCTTCCATTTGTGCTCCTTGGCCCCCCTGCAGCCTCCAGGAGAGCGTCTGGGGGGCTCTTACAGCTTCTGGAGTTTCCCCACTGGTGGGTCCTGTCAGGAGGGGAGGGCAGAGGCTTCTCACAGCTCTCTTTGCAGGACATGGCAGGGGGCACGGTGGAGTCTCCAGAGGACAGCAGCTCCTCCGCACCAGCCGTCACCAGCCAGCAAAGCCGGGCAGGAGCCCAGGAGGCAGCTGCGGGCTGGCCGTGCCCCATCTGGCCAGGCAGGATCAACAGCAGCTCCTCCCTGGGCTCCTGCTTGCGTCACTTCTTCCATGGCTGTCTCAGGCTGGTGTCCAGAAGGAAAGCTGCGTGCCCGCTGCGCTGTCACCCCCGTGACCGTGTGCTCCACTCTGCGCGAGAGGACAGCAGCAAAGAGGAGCGGGGATTCAGCCCTTCTGCCCCCTGCCAGGAGAACGGTGCCAGGGAGAGGCCCAGGAGCAGATCCCCGCACTGGGGCAACGATCTCCGCAGCTGGGTTGTGGAGACCGCGGACTACGAACACTCAGATGGGAGGAGGGGGAGAACCAGTCCCCTGAGCTGTGACCCCACTCACAGGGACGAGGCAGCTCCAATACCCTCCAGCAGCAGCTCCCAGTCTGCACCAGCACCTCCACTGTCCTCCAGCAGCAGCTCCCAGTCTGTTCCTGCCCCCAGAGCTGCTCAGGGGCAAACCCGGCCAAGGATGAGACATCGGAGCAGATCCCCACGGCCGGGACTGTGATCTCCGCAGCCGGTTTCTGGAGATCACAGACCAGCATCACTCAGCAAGGAGGACGAGGAGCTGGAGAACCAGTCCTCCACGGTCTGACCGAGCCCTAAGGGATGATGCAGCTCCAGGGCCCTCCAGCCACAGCTCCCGGTGTCGTTCTGCACCCAAAGCTGCTCGGGAGCAGACCCAGCTGAGGCAGAGGGAGCGGAGCAGATCCCCGCGGCGCCGCTATGATCTCCACAGGCAGTTGTGGAGATCACGGACTGTGACCCCTCAGCACAGAGGAGGAGGAGGAGCAGGAAGGCTTCAGTGCCCTGGAGATGCAGATGAGGAAAACGGTCAGTGGTGACGGGGACAGATTGCAGCCTGGATGAGGGAGGACACAGCATCTGACGCCTGTGGTGCTGGAGAGGAGGAAGAGGAGGAGGAAGAGTCCAGGAGGCAGCAAAGCTGCCCCAGCAGGGACCAAGCTGCCCCAGGGCACCAGCAGCCAGTGCTGCCTCTGGCAGGAAGAGCTCAGAGAGCCCTTCCAGAGCCACGGGCAGCTCTGCCGGCCGGCCCGCCTGCCCACAGGCCCCGGGAGGAAGAGCTGCAACCTGCGGCCACGGCTGGGATCGCTGCTCAGAAACACTCACTGGGCACCAGCGGGCACAACAGCCAAAGCCACGATTAAAAACAAACTCTTGTTGGCCTCGTGTGTCTCATTTGTGGGGTGTTTGCTTCTCGGTGGGTTTTGAGGCAATTGGAGAAATGCCCATTCCGAGAAGTCTCTGTGGTGGGTTTTGGGAGCTGTGTGCTGTGTGTGCCCATCTTGCCGTCTCTTCTGTTTCAATGTGGAGTCGTAAGGAGCCATTGAAAGGGGGAATGTTGTTTTTGGAACGGATCTGGCACCTGGCCCCAGCAGGGGAAGGACTCAGAGACATCAGCCGACGAATCCTTAACGTAAAACAAAGCCCATTTGAAATAATCCCGGAATCCAAACGGATTGCTGTATTTAAAAGTTAATCTAGGGGGAAGGGTACCCAAAGAGCCAGGAATCCATATTTTGAATAAATCAGTAGGTTAGAGGTTGTTAGAATTAGATGAATGAGACAGGCAAACCGAGGCAAGCAGTGGGCAGTCTGTAAACCCTGCAGTACCAGCCGATGGGGAGCAGGGAGGGGATGTGCAGCTGGGATCGGTGGATATGTAAGCGGGGGCTTTTTGTCCTACTCCCCGTGCCTGTCTTTGGGTAGAACACCTGGTCTTGCAAAATGGTTTATAAAATACGCTTTGCTGAGAGATGCTGCCCGGGCCTGTTCTATCGGCAAGGTGATTGTTTCCTGCAGCAGGATTTGCAGCAGAAGTTGGGCAGGACAAGAGCGCCCATGCGGTCAGAAAGCACAGCAGACAGCTGGACCGTGGGGTCACGGGCACCAAACCCAGCTCGGGTGGGAGCCAAGAGGGTCCCCTCGTGTTCAGGGCCCAAAGCGCCACCTGTAGCATCTGCCCGTCCTTCTGAGTGCCCAGAGCCTCCTTCCTGGGGCCAAATCCTCGTGTTCAGGGTCCCCACGTGTCTTTCATCACCCACGGCCTTTGCTCAGGGCCCACAGTTCATTCTCAGGTGGAGCTCGCTGCCTGGCAACAACCGCCCGGAAGTCCGGGGCCGGTCAGTGGATGAAACGCAGCCAATCACATTGGAGGAGGCGGGGTAACTCATGTGATTGAAATGGAAGCAGCCAATCAAGCTTTGCGAGCTGCAGGACAGTTGGCGACAGTGGAACAAACTGGGCAGCGTTCGGGGCGGGCTGTGCTGGCTGCACCAATCACTCCTGGTGGGAGTGCAGCACATGGATGATTGACAAGGGCCTGGCCAATCACTTGGTGGGGGGGGCAGTGGGAACACCCAGCCAGCCAAGCAGAGGAAACCTTGCCTCAGGGAAGGCGGACACTGTGGAGGGAATGACCCCTCAGGCAGCCAATCAGAGAGAGCATCACCTCAGGGCAGGGTGGGCCCAAACCAGGGCAGAGTCACAGCCCAGACAGCCAATCAGCTGCAGGATCAGCTCAGGGGAGGAGACTGACAGCCCTCCCGACCAATGGTGGCGCAGCCCAGGCTGAGCAGGCGGTTGCTCTGCAGGCGGCCAGGGTGAGTTTTGCCATGGCGCCCGTGGAGCTGCCCCGAGGCTGAGCAGCGCCCGGCCCAGCCCTGGGGCCCTTTTTCCTCCCTCTGGGGCCCTGGGGATGTTGTTGCTGCCTCTGGCACAGGTGTGCGTGGGCTGCTCTGGCCTTGTTCTCCTGGGCGGGGGAGGGGGCAGGGGGCACTTGCTGGAGAGGAGCTGCTGGGGCTGGAGCTGGAGAGAGCAGGAGAAGGAGAAGCAGCTGGAGGGTGAAGTGCAGGAGATCCCCACAGCTGCTGCTGCAGCTGCACAGGAGACAGCTGCCCCTCTGGGTGAGGAAGAGTCCCTGTGAGCAGCCTCAGCAGAGCAGATCACAAACCTGCACCGCAGGGTCTGTGTCAGTGAGGAAAATTACAGCACGGCCGTAGAGTGTGTGTGCGTGGTGTGTGTCTGGGAAGCCTCGTGGTGTAAGAGCTGTAGAACACCGACGTGTTCTCTTAGGTGCAGGATGGGCGAGCGACTGGAGCTGCAGACTAGGAGGGGAGGAAAAGACAGACAGACAGAGTTGCCTGAACTCCACAGCTTGCCTGGCAGTGCAGAGAGCAGGAACTGTGGTGAGTCCTGGGCCCTCGGGGTCATTTCATCCTGTTTTGTGCTCCAGTCCCTCCCTGCTCCCTCCTCTTTCCTGCTGTGTCCTTCTTCCTCTTCATCTCTTCTCTCTCTGTCCCTCTGCTGCTTCCTCACGGTTTCCCCCACCCTTCTCCATCTCTGTGCAGGGTTTCTCGTATCTCCCTCTCTGTCTCCACCCCTCTGTGGTTCTCACCATCCCTGGTTTCTCTTTGTCGTCATTCTGGTCTGTTGCTCTGTCCTGCTCCCTGCCCCATCATTTCTCTCTGTATCCCTCTGTCCTGCTCCCTGCACCTATTCCTGCCCCTCTTCTTTTTTACTCCCTCTCCGTCTTGCTGCCCACCCCAGGATTTTTTCCCCAATCTCTGTCCTGCCCCCAACCCTTATTGTTCTTTCTCTCTCCTGCTCCCTTTCTGTCTTTCTGCCTGTCTTCCCTTTCCCTGTTCTTCTTTCTCCATCTCTGTCCAGATTACTGCCCCTTTTCCTTCTTGATGTCTTTCTGTCCTGTTTGTCTTTCTGTCTTCCTTGCCTGTTCCCAGTCCCATCCTTTCTCACTATATCACCCCTGTCCAGCTGGCTCTGCCTTTTCTTTTTCTTCTCTTCCTCTTTCCTGCTCCTCAGCCCTCTTTTCCTCTTCCTCCAGCTCATTGCTGCATGTTTCCCCTTTCCAGTGTCTTCATTTGGATCCGAACTTTGCTTTATTTCTCAGACTTTCTTTTTGTCTCTCCATCTGTACATCCCCCTCCCTGTCTTTCTCTAGCCCCTTCCTGCTTCTCCTCCTCCCCCCTCCCCATCCCTCTGTCCTGCTCATCAGCCCTGCTGTTTCTTCCTCCCTGTTTCTTCACAGCTCCTTGTCCCTTTTTGCCTTGATCTCTCCATCTCTCCATCCTTTCCCCTGTGTGTTTCTTTCTCTCTCAGATCCTCTGTCTTCTCTCTTGTCTGATTTGTCTCTCTCTAGTCCTCTGTCCTTCTCCCCAGCAGCTTGAACTGAATGACCAGGTGTCCCTGCACTCTGGTGTTTGCTCATCCCTGCCCTGGGGAAGATCTGTGTCTGTAGGGCTGGGGATCATTCAGGAGCTGGTCTCCTGCAGACAGCAGAGCCAGGTGCAGCTACAGCAGAGGTTGTTCTCAGCTGCTGCTTGTGCAGCTTGTTGGAAGGGCAGCTGTGGGCCTTCTTTGGAAGGGAGGTTTCTTGTTCTGTGCTTACTGCTCCTCAGGACCCTGCACAGGAGCGCTGTTGGGGTCTGCAGGGACGGGTGGGAGCTGCTGTGACTCCTGGTGAATGTGAACTCAACTTGTCCTCATGTCCTCGAATGAAACCAGACTGGCTGTAGGTGGATTTCTTGCCTGTTTCAGTTCCAAACTACATGTTTGGCACTGAAGGACATGAGAGTTTGTGCTGTTTTCCAGATGTCAGTGGCTGTGAATCAGCTGAGAACATCACTGCCTTAGGTATCAGGGCGGGTGGTCTGTGATCAGGGATGTGGACTTGCATGGCAGTGCTTTTATGAACATTTGATGGTCTTGCCACTTCAAAGCCCGTCATTTTCCTGGAAATTTTAAGATGATATTTCTTATTAGGAGGTTCAGACTCTGGTTGGACTTGATGTTGAATGGTCGATATTATGGGCTCCATAAAATAAGAATCTCGCTTCCTTGTTGTTTTCTTACACTGTCTGAATTTGGTAAGCGAGAGCAAGAGTGGTTGACAGTGTCTGTTTTTTGAGAGTAACGTATTCCTGACTCTCCCTCTCTCTATGGTGAAGGTTTCTGCCTGCACTGTGATTTTGCTGGGCTGTGAGGCTGTGTTGGAGCAGCAGAGGTAAGAAGTGGTGGCTTTAAAGGCATTGAAGCTGTGGTAAAACCCGCAGGTAAAGCTGGTTTCTTCCTAGAGAGCTGCCTGACAAAAATAGTTACAAGACCCTTGAAGTTGGTGCTTTTGGGATTGATTGATTGATTGATTGATTGATTTCTGGGAAGCAAGAAGTGAGAGCCTGTGCACTCCCATAGGCAGCGCTGCCTCCCAAATAGGTGCACCCTTCTCCACTTGTGTTCCTTCCATGCTGGTGTAGAACAAGGCCATGCAGTAGTGTGCAGATGTGGTGATTGCAATGTGACCATGAGGTCACAGCCCCACGGTGACGTGCTGTGCTGTGTCTTGGCAGCAGCAGCATCATGGTGCGAGCGTGGGGGCCATGGTCCTCACCCTCCTCCTCCTCCTGGTGCCCCTGCCAGCCCGGGACGCCCAGGCTGCTCCAGCCGAGCGCAGGGAGCAGGTGGGCGGGCAGGGGCAGCACCCAGCCCCGAGCAGCTCAGCAGGGCAGCAGTGGGGCCAGGGCTGGGGCTGGGGCCGGGAGAGCAGCCGGGCTGGGCCGGGCAGGGCGAGCCAGGCAGCACCAGGGTGTGGGCAGGGGGCAGACGCCCCGCAGGGAGGGGAGAGGGGCTGCGGCTGCTTCAGGGGCAAGTTCTGGGCAAGCAGGGGCTGGGAGTGGTGGCCCAGGGGCAGAAACCAGCACTGAGTCCCTGTGGGGCCCTCGCTGCCCCCAGCCTCGTGCCACACTGCCCCATCCCAGGGCACGCTTTGAGCCTTTGGGCCTGTTTCAAATCAAAGCTGGGATTGCTTTGGCACTTTGGGCCAGTTTTGAGCTAAATCTGGGCACATTTGTGCGCTTTGGGGTCGTTTCTGCCTAGATCTGGGAGTTCTTTGGCTTTGCAGTCCAGTTTCTACCCAAATCTGGGCGTGTTTGGGCCACGTTTGGCCGTTTTTTACCCAAATCTGGGCATACTTTGACTTTGTGGTCCAATTTCACCCCAAATCTGGGGATGTTATACCCCTTTTTGGCCAGTTTTCATCCAAATCTAGTGGTGCTTTGGTTTTTCTGGCTCATTTTACCCGATATACTCAGGTGCTTTTGCCCATTTTTTCCCCTAATGGAGGCGCCGTGTTCCCAACTATGGGATGTTTTCACCTTTGCCAACAGTTTTGCTACCAAATGTGAATGTTTTTGCCTCTTTTGGCCACTTTTTGCCCAAATACTCAGAATCTTTTGCCTGTATTGGCCAATTTAGCCCCCAAATATTTGGAATATTTAGTCATTTTTCCAGTTTTCTCCCTAAGTAGGGCTATTTCTCTGCAATAGATGGGCATTGTTTCTCTCTTCTTTATGTCCTCTTTTACCCGAAATGCAGGAGTATTGCTCTGTGAGCCTGGAAACCTCTCTGGTCTGTGCTTGACTCCAGGCCATGGCACTGGCAGAGTTGATGGAGCTTCTCAGCTGGATCCTGGTTATGAGCCTTGGGCTGTCCCAGAGGTACGTTGTCACTGCCTGTCTGCTTGAAGGAATAAACACTCACGTTTTAATAGGTTATTCACGTGTGATTGTACCCAAGATCATCTCAGAGGCTTTTCAAAAGCTTTTTGGTCCTTGGTGGTGTTACACAGACGAGTCATAAATACTATTTGCCTGCAAACCTGCTAGGTCTCAGCAAAAAGGTCACGTATGTTCCATTTCTAGCTGTGGGAACGTACACCTTTGTGTGTGTCCTGTGTCCTTACCTCACCCCCTCCCGTCACTGCAGGTGACTGAGGAAGAAGGAGATCACAACATGCCATGGAAGCTCCTCCCCTGTGTTTGACTCCCTGTTTGGTTCCTGCAGTCCATGCTGATCAAGCCTCTTGGTGTAATCCTGTTCCTGAGCCTGGGGGCAATCCCAGGGGTAGGTGTTCAGTCTTCATTGGTCACTGGCCTTTTGCATTTGTTAATATTTGGTTTATTATTTGTTAACATTTTCCTGCAATAGTTGCGCCTTGCAGTAGCCAGCAGGCTCTTTGCTAGAAGAAACATGGATGGTCACGTTTTTGCCCTGGTGCTCCATGCTGCCACCTTAGTGTGGGTTTTCTTTTGTGTGTGTGAGAGGTGTCCTGGTCAGAAGGCCCTGAGAGCCCCCACGTTTGTCCGTCTGGTCCTTGAGGGGTGTTGCATGTGGCCTGGTCACAGTAGTTTTCCTGGTCACAAACCCTGCATCTGGCCAGGAAGGCTGAACACGGCCTCCTGCCTGGGCTCCTGCTTGCACCGCTTCTTCCGTGGCAGCATAAGGCTGGTGTCCAGAAGGAAAGCCGCGTGCCCGCTGCGCTGTCACCCCCGTGACCGTGTGCTCCACTCTGCACGAGAGGACAGCAGCAAAGAGGAGCGGGGATTCAGCCCTTCTGCCCCCTGCCAGGAGAACGGTGCCAGGGAGAGGCCCAGGAGCAGATCCCCGCACTGGGGCAACGATCTCGGCAGCTGGGTAGTGGCCACCACAGACTACGAACACTCAGATGGGAGGAGGGGGAGAACCAGTCCCCTGAGCTGTGACCCCACTCACAGGGGTGACAGAGCTGCAGTGCCCTCCAACCGCAGCTCTCAGTGTGCTCCCGCCCCAGTGCTGCTCAGGAGCAAACCCAGCCAAGGCACAGGAAGCGGAGCAGGTCCCCACAGCAGGGCCATGATCTGCGCAGCCAGCTTATGGAGATCATGGACCAGCATCGCCTGGCAAGGAGCACGAGGAGGTGGAGAATAAGTTCTCCGTGTTGGGACCGAGCCCCAAGGGAGGTTGCAGCTCCAGTTCCCCGCAATGCCAGCTCCCAGTGTGCTTCGGTACCCCCAGCTGCTCAGAAGAAACCTCAGCTGAGGCACAGAGACCGGAGCAGATCCCCACAGCGGGGTCATGATCTCCACAGCTGGTTTGTGGACACCACAGACTATGATCCCTCAGCAAGGAGGAGGAGGAGGAAGGCTTCGGTGCCCAAGAGATACACATCAGGAAAACAGTCATGGCACTGCAGTAGTGATGGGGGCAGATTGTGACCTGAGAGAGGAAGGAACACAGCAGCTGACCCCAGCAATGTCAGAGAGGAGGAGGAGGAGGAGGAAGAATCCAGGAAGCACTAAAACTTCCTCTAGCAGGGACCAAGCTGCACCAAGGGCACCAGCAGCTCCCCCATCCCTCCTGCCAGTGCTGCCTCTGACCAGGAAGAGCTCAGAGAGCCCCTCCAGACACACGGACAGCTCTGCCTGCCTGCCCACAGGCCCCTTGAGGAAGAACCTGAATCTGGGTCCAATGTTTGGGATCGCTTCCCCAAAACAACACTCATTTCGTACCAGCAGGCAGAAAAGCCAAACCCATAATTAAAAATGTGTCCTTTACAGGGTGTTTTCTTCTCTGTGGATTTTGGGGCAATTGGTGAGTGCACCCAGTCTGAGCAGTTTACGTGATGGGATTTTGAGAGCTGTGTGATGGCATGTGCCCATGTTGCAGTCTCTTTTGTTTTAAACATGGAGGTTGAGTCCCTGGAACTGAAATGGGCTGGATGAGCCAGCGGCAAGTGAGACTGACACTGGCTGACGGCCCGGTCCAGAGCGTGTTGCTCAGTGGCACCAAGTCTGGTTGCAGGCCAGTTACAGGCAGTGTCTCCCAGGGGTCAATACTGGGTCCAATCCTGTTTAACATCTTCCTTAAGTGGTCGGGATGGTGGGGCAGAGTGCACCCTCAGCAAGCTGGCGGAGGACACCACGCTGGGAGGAGTGGCACTTAGGCCAGGGGGTCGTGCTGCCATCCGCAGGGACCTGGGCACACTGGAGAGATGGGCTGACAGAGATCTCACGCAGCTCAGCAGAGGGTGCTGTGTGAGTGACGCGCACTGGCAGAGAGTGCCCAGGGAGCTTGTGGAGTCTCCTTCCTTGGAGATGTTCCACAGCCCTGTGAACACCATCGTGGACAACCGGCTGCAGGTGGCCCTGCTTGAGCAGGGGGTGGGACCAGGTGACCTCACCCTCCAAGTGACCTCACCCTTCAGGTGACCTCCTGGCCAGTCTCAAGTAGCCTGTGATCTGTGAAATGGATGCCTAGAAGAGGATCCAGCCACTAACACTGTCACCCTCAGGCAGCCATCGACAACTCCACCAGCAAGCTGCAGTCCCTGGAGGGAGAAATCCACCCCTGAGGAGCACAGGCACCTGCACCCCGAATCCCAGAGCTGCCCCAGCCCGCTCCCCCTGCAGCTGTCCCAGCCCAA
This sequence comes from Columba livia, assembly GCF_036013475.1. Lineage (NCBI taxonomy): Eukaryota > Metazoa > Chordata > Aves > Columbiformes > Columbidae > Columba > Columba livia. The sequence goes on along the minus strand of NC_088623.1, from coordinate 845,948 downwards.
AACCTCCCTGACCTGTCCCACAGCTCCGGGCCACCCCACGGCCTCTCCTGGCAGCAGCAGCTGGGCCTGGGGCTGCTCCATCCTCCGTTAACGCAGGTGCCAGCAGCACGGGTGCGGGGAAGGAGCGGGGTGTGCAGGAGCTCCTGCAGCAGGCGGTCTCCAGCCAAGCAGCTGCGGGAATCGTGGCTGCTGGTTTGTTCTCTGCCAGAGGCTGCACTGGGGCCCTGGGGCTGTTGTTGCTGCATCTGGCTCAGGTGTGCGTGGGCTGCTTTGGCCTTGTTCTCCTGGTGGGGTGTGTAAAGGGGCAGGTGGGCACTTGCTGGCTTTGGAGAGGAGCTGCTGGGGCTGGAGCTGGAGAGAGCAGGAAAAGGTAAAGCAGCTGGAGGATGAAGTAGAGGGGATCCCCACAGCTGCTGCTCCAGCTGCACAAGAGACAGCTGCCCCTCTGGGCGAGGAAGAGTCCCTGTGAGCCGCCTCAGCAGAGCAGATCACAAACGTGCACCGCAGGGTCTGTGTCAGGGAGGAAAATTACTGTACGGCCGTAGAGTGTGTGTTTGCGTGGTGTGTGTCTGGGAAGCCTCGTGGTGTAAGAGCTGTCAAACACCAGTGTCTTCTCCTAGGTGGAGGATGGGCAAGCGGCTGGGGCTACAGAAGAGAAAGGGAGGACAGAAACACAGAGACAGAGTTGCCTGAACTCCACAACTTGCCTGGCAGTGCAGAGAGCGGGAACTGTGGTGAGCCCTGGGCCCTGGGGGTCGTGTCACCCTCTTTTGTGTCCCAGTCCTTCCCCGCCCTCTCCTGTTTCCTTCTTTGTCGGGTTTTTTTGGCTTCCACGTAGCTCTCTTCCCCTCTGTTATTATGCTCTGCTCCCTGTCACCCCTTTCTCTTTTCTCCAAGTCTTTGTCATCCAACTGTTCCTCTCCTCATTGCTGCTCTTTCCTGCTCCCTGTGCATTTTTTTTCTGTCCCTCTCTACCCTTCAGGCCATTGTCTCTTTCTTCTTCTCCATCTCTTTGTCTTGATCTGCGTCCCTGTCTTTTTCCCTCATAATCTTCCTGACCTGTTCTCTGTCTTTTGTCTCTTTCTGCCTCTATGTCCTGCTCTCTGCCCTTGTCTTCCCCTCTCCTTCATTCCTTCTGCTCTTCTTTCCTTCTTTCTCTCTTGCCGTGTTCTGTTCGCTGTCGTGGGTCCAAAGCGGGGCAGAGTGACAGCCCAGGGACCAATGCGGGGCAGCGTCACCTCAGGGAGGAGACTGGCCGCCCTGCCGCCCTGTGCTGGCAAAGGTGGAAGTGAGAAGGCGGCGGCTCTGCCGGTGGCCGGGCTGAGCTGGGACGTGGCGCCCGTGGGGCTGCCCCAGGGCTGAGCAGCCCCCGGCCCTGGCCCCGCCTCCTCTCTTCAGCCCTCCCCCCCTTGCCCGTGTTCTGGACCCCCCGTCTCTGTGGGAGCCACCGCCTCACAGAGTCAGTGTCCCTGGGCTGTGCCACCACACAGCAGCCATGGGCCACTGGGCTTCTCGCCGCCATCGCCGCCAGCACGTGACCGACAGCGATGAGGACGTGACGCTGAGGTGGAGGACGGGGTGGGTGGTGATGATGGCGGGGGCCGTGTTTGCCGTGGGGGTGCTCGCTCTCATCTCACCCACGTCCCCTCCCGCAGCACAAGCGACCCCACAGCGCCTGGAGGACGGTGAGGAGGGGAGGACGTGGCCGCCATCCCACGTCTGGCCTGAGATGGTGAGTGGAGCAGGGGGGTGGCGGGGCTGGGGTCTCCCCTCAGAGCAGGGGGTCCCAGGGCTGACGCTCTCCCCGCCTCCCCACAGCTCCTGCTCATCATCTCCTGACGCTGCCCGACCTGCTGAGCCGGGGCCAGACCTGCTGCTGCCGCCACGAGCTGTGAACAGCGAGGCCGCCTGGGGCCACTTCTGCCCCCTCTGCCCCCACCAGCACCCGGCCCTGCAAGATGCCGCAGTCTCAGCTGTGAGCCCCCGGCACCGCCAAGGGAGGGGAGGGTGGTGGCACTTTGTCCCCAGCCCATGACAACGTCTCTGCTTCCCCCTCCAGACACCAACGGGCTGAGCCTCCAGGGCCTGGGCCCCTGTCAGCAGCCAGCGCTGGTGGCCTCCATCCCATCCCCCTTTGCTCACGGCCACCACAAGCTGCCGCCTGCCCAGCAGCACCTCTTCCTCCTGGGTTATGGCAGGACCCTCTTCTTCCTCCATGACTCTGGCTGCCACACCTGCCACTGCCAGGCCCTCTCCCGTGGCATCGATGACGTACGCCGACCCCTCACCCCACCCCTTTCGCCCATGCCACCGCCACGCTGGGTGACCGTCCCCTCCTCCCCACGGGTGACAGCAGGCCCCTGTGAGGAGCCCACCCATATCTACGTGCTGATGGGGCAGGAGCAGCAACAGCTCAGCAGCAGGTCCTCGTCACAGAAGGTAACGTGCATTGGAGACTTTCAAAAGGCCTTTGAAACTGCTGTGAACTGGGGCCCCGTGAGAGTCATGGGAAGGTCATCAGCCTTGCAGCTCTGCAGCAGTTAAAACTGCCACTGAAACACTCTCGGTGGCAGATGCTGTTCTGTGGGTTTCAATTTGGGTATTTTTTAATCATTTTGTTGAGGTGCAATTCTTTATTTGGAATCAGGTGACGGGATTGACGCTCATCTTCTCTTTCTGGAGCACATCCTGACATCCTTTGTCATCCAGAGCCCTGTGTTCCTGAGAGGAGCGATGGCCACAACGGAGAATGACCTCTGTGAGTAGCAGCTGCAGCAGCAGCCTCAGACTTTGTGAATCCCCAAAGTCAACGGACGTGGCTGGTGCTCAATTCCTGAATACTGATGTGCTGACAACCCAGAGTGGATTCTGGGGCACTTCCTGAGAGCAGCCAGACTTACCAAGGTGTTCTCAATTAGACACGGGAAGTTGAGTATCCTCACTCCCAGCTGCTCTGTACAGGAGTTTTAAAGATGTCGTTGCTCGCAGAAAGGTCCGACATCAGTAGGGTTACCTTCTGTGCCAGGTACTTGGTTGTTTTCATCAACTTACAATCAAGAAAAGGGAAGACTTGACCTGCTAATGCCATTCAAGACTCTAGAGGGAAAGGAAGGTTGTCTGGGGCACAGGAACGAGTGTGGGTTTGTTGGACTTGAGGCAAAGTAAGCAGGGGAACACACTTTTTCAAAACTGTTTCTTGACCAGCAAATTGCAATGGCAGTGTTAGGCTTGCCCCAACGTATCTCTGTTGGAGGTTAGGGCTGGTTGTCCTGGGTACTCCTGTAGAAAACTTGACTGTTAAAATGTGCTTTCATGCAACAACATTATTTCTTTTCAAATGTGGTTTCTTGGCAGTCGTTGCTGAGGGAATGGCTCCACCACAGAGGATCTTCTTTCCCCTAGAGAAGATTTGCATGGCCTCGCAGCACAACCAGAGAGCTGGAGCGGGACTGCACAACGTGGGCAACCCATGCTTCCTCAGTTCCATCCTGCAGTGCCTGACGTACACCACGCTCTGGCCAACCACCTGCTCTCTGGGGAGCACAGCCAGGCCTGTCAGTACTTCTGTGAACATTTCCTTCTAAATCTGTTGGGCAGTTCCCAAGGGCTGCCAGTATCTGGAATTGATTTAGGAGAAAAGCAGCCCTTCTTTGTCAGTCCCCGCAGGGCTGTTCTTTGAACATGCAAGCCTAGAAGCTGCTTCTTCTATCTCTTTCTTTCCCCAGGTCTCAGTCCCTCTTCTTGTAAGTTAAATTCTCTCTGCTTATTGTACAGAAACCTTTGGTCAGTTCAGCATCCCTATCCCAGCATCCAGCTGGATCCCTTCCATTTGTGCTCCTTGGCCCCCCTGCAGCCTCCAGGAGAGCGTCTGGGGGGCTCTTACAGCTTCTGGAGTTTCCCCACTGGTGGGTCCTGTCAGGAGGGGAGGGCAGAGGCTTCTCACAGCTCTCTTTGCAGGACATGGCAGGGGGCACGGTGGAGTCTCCAGAGGACAGCAGCTCCTCCGCACCAGCCGTCACCAGCCAGCAAAGCCGGGCAGGAGCCCAGGAGGCAGCTGCGGGCTGGCCGTGCCCCATCTGGCCAGGCAGGATCAACAGCAGCTCCTCCCTGGGCTCCTGCTTGCGTCACTTCTTCCATGGCTGTCTCAGGCTGGTGTCCAGAAGGAAAGCTGCGTGCCCGCTGCGCTGTCACCCCCGTGACCGTGTGCTCCACTCTGCGCGAGAGGACAGCAGCAAAGAGGAGCGGGGATTCAGCCCTTCTGCCCCCTGCCAGGAGAACGGTGCCAGGGAGAGGCCCAGGAGCAGATCCCCGCACTGGGGCAACGATCTCCGCAGCTGGGTTGTGGAGACCGCGGACTACGAACACTCAGATGGGAGGAGGGGGAGAACCAGTCCCCTGAGCTGTGACCCCACTCACAGGGACGAGGCAGCTCCAATACCCTCCAGCAGCAGCTCCCAGTCTGCACCAGCACCTCCAGTGCCCTCCAGCAGCAGCTCCCAGTCTGTTCCTGCCCCCAGAGCTGCTCAGGGGCAAACCCGGCCAAGGCAGAGAGTTCGGAGCAGATCCCCACGGCGGGACTATGATCTCCGCAGCCGGTTTCTGGAGATCACAGACCAGCATCACTCAGCAAGGAGGACGAGGAGCTGGAGAACCAGTCCTCCACGGTCTGACCGAGCCCTAAGGGATGATGCAGCTCCAGGGCCCTCCAGCCACAGCTCCCGGTGTCGTTCTGCACCCAAAGCTGCTCGGGAGCAGACCCAGCTGAGGCAGAGGGAGCGGAGCAGATCCCCGCGGCGCCGCTATGATCTCCACACGCAGTTGTGGAGATCACGGACTGTGACCCCTCAGCACAGAGGAGGAGGAGGAGCAGGAAGGCTTCAGTGCCCTGGAGATGCAGATGAGGAAAACGGTCAGTGGTGACGGGGACAGATTGCAGCCTGGATGAGGGAGGACACAGCATCTGACGCCTGTGGTGCTGGAGAGGAGGAAGAGGAGGAGGAAGAGTCCAGGAGGCAGCAAAGCTGCCCCAGCAGGGACCAAGCTGCCCCAGGGCACCAGCAGCCAGTGCTGCCTCTGGCAGGAAGAGCTCAGAGAGCCCTTCCAGAGCCACGGGCAGCTCTGCCGGCCGGCCCGCCTGCCCACAGGCCCCGGGAGGAAGAGCTGCAACCTGCGGCCACGGCTGGGATCGCTGCTCAGAAACACTCACTGGGCACCAGCGGGCAGAACAGCCAAAGCCACGATTAAAAACAAACTCTTGTTGGCCTCGTGTGTCTCATTTGTGGGGTGTTTGCTTCTCGGTGGGTTTTGAGGCAATTGGAGAAATGCCCATTCCGAGAAGTCTCTGTGGTGGGTTTTGGGAGCTGTGTGCTGTGTGTGCCCATCTTGCCGTCTCTTCTGTTTCAATGTGGAGTCGTAAGGAGCCATTGAAAGGGGGAATGTTGTTTTTGGAACGGATCTGGCACCTGGCCCCAGCAGGGGAAGGACTCAGAGACATCAGCCGACGAATCCTTAACGTAAAACAAAGCCCATTTGAAATAATCCCGGAATCCAAACGGATTGCTGTATTTAAAAGTTAATCTAGGGGGAAGGGTACCCAAAGAGCCAGGAATCCATATTTTGAATAAATCAGTAGGTTAGAGGTTGTTAGAATTAGATGAATGAGACAGGCAAACCGAGGCAAGCAGTGGGCAGTCTGTAAACCCTGCAGTACCAGCCGATGGGGAGCAGGGAGGGGATGTGCAGCTGGGATCGGTGGATATGTAAGCGGGGGCTTTTTGTCCTACTCCCCGTGCCTGTCTTTGGGTAGAACACCTGGTCTTGCAAAATGGTTTATAAAATACGCTTTGCTGAGAGATGCTGCCCGGGCCTGTTCTATCGGCAAGGTGATTGTTTCCTGCAGCAGGATTTGCAGCAGAAGTTGGGCAGGACAAGAGCGCCCATGCGGTCAGAAAGCACAGCAGACAGCTGGACCGTGGGGTCACGGGCACCAAACCCAGCTCGGGTGGGAGCCAAGAGGGTCCCCTCGTGTTCAGGGCCCAAAGCGCCACCTGTAGCATCTGCCCGTCCTTCTGAGTGCCCAGAGCCTCCTTCCTGGGGCCAAATCCTCGTGTTCAGGGTCCCCACGTGTCTTTCATCACCCACGGCCTTTGCTCAGGGCCCACAGTTCATTCTCAGGTGGAGCTCGCTGCCTGGCAACAACCGCCCGGAAGTCCGGGGCCGGTCAGTGGATGAAACGCAGCCAATCACATTGGAGGAGGCGGGGTAACTCATGTGATTGAAATGTAAGCAGCCAATCAAGCTTTGCGAGCTGCAGGACAGTTGGAGACAGTGGAACAAACTGGGCAGCGTTCGGGGCGGGCTGTGCTGGCTGGACCAATCACTCCTGGTGGGAGTGCAGCACATGGATGATTGACAAGGGGTCTGGCCAATCACTTGGTGGGGGGGGCAGTGGGAACACCCAGCCAGCCAAGCAGAGGAAACCTTGCCTCAGGGAAGGCGGACACTGTGGAGGGAATGAGAGAGCATCACCTCAGGGCAGGGTGGGCCCCAAACCAGGGCAGAGTCACAGCCCAGACAGCCAATCAGCTGCAGGATCAGCTCAGGGGAGGAGACTGACAGCCCTCCCGACCAATGGTGGCGCAGCCCAGGCTGAGCAGGCGGTTGCTCTGCAGGCGGCCAGGGTGAGTTTTGCCATGGCGCCCGTGGAGCTGCCCCGAGGCTGAGCAGCGCCCGGCCCAGCCCTGGGGCCCTTTTTCCTCCCTCTGGGGCCCTGGGGATGTTGTTGCTGCCTCTGGCTCAGGTGTGCGTGGGCTGCTCTGGCCTTGTTCTCCTGGGCGGGGGAGGGGGCAGGGGGCACTTGCTGGAGAGAGCAGGAGAAGGAGAAGCAGCTGGAGGGTGAAGTGCAGGAGATCCCCACAGCTGCTGCTGCAGCTGCACAGGAGACAGCTGCCCCTCTGGGTGAGGAAGAGTCCCTGTGAGCAGCCTCAGCAGAGCAGATCACGAACCTGCACCGCAGGGTCTGTGTCAGTGAGGAAAATTACAGCACGGCCGTAGAGTGTGTGTGCGTGGTGTGTGTTTGGGAAGCCTCGTGGTGTAAGAGCTGTAGAACACCGATGTGTTCTCTTAGGTGCAGGATGGGCGAGCGACTGGAGCTACAGACTAGGAGGGGAGGAAAAGACAGACAGACAGAAGTGCCTGAACTCCACAGCTTGCCTGGCAGTGCAGAGAGCAGGAACTGTGGTGAGTCCTGGGCCCTCGGGGTCATTTCATCCTGTTTTGTGCTCCAGTCCCTCCCTGCTCCCTCCTCTTTCCTGCTGTGTCCTTCTTCCTCTTCATCTCTTCTCTCTCTGTCCCTCTGCTGCTTCCTCACCGTTTCCCCCACCCTTCTCCATCTCTGTGCAGGGTTTCTCGTATCTCCCTCTCTGTCTCCACCCCTCTGTGGTTCTCATCATCCCTGGTTTCTCTTTGTCGTCATTCTGCTCTGTTCCTCTGTCCTGCTCCCTGCCCCATCATTTCTCTCTGTATCCCTCTGTCCTGCTCCCTGCACCTATTCCTGCCCCTCTTCTTTTTTACTCCCTCTCCGTCTTGCTGCCCACCCCAGGATTTTTTCCCCAATCTCTGTCCTGCCCCCAACCCTTATTGTTCTTTCTCTCTCCTGCTCCCTTTCTGTCTTTCTGCCTGTCTTCCCTTTCCCTGTTCTTCTTTCTCCATCTCTGTCCAGATTACTGCCCCTTTTCCTTCTTGATGTCTTTCTGTCCTGTTTGTCTTTCTGTCTTCCTTGCCTGTTCCCAGTCCCATCCTTTCTCACTATATCACCCCTGTCCAGCTGGCTCTGCCTTTTCTTTTTCTTCTCTTCCTCTTTCCTGCTCCTCAGCCCTCTTTTCCTCTTCCTCCAGCTCATTGCTGCATGTTTCCCCTTTCCAGTGTCTTCATTTGGATCCGAACTTTGCTTTATTTCTCAGACTTTCTTTTTGTCTCGCCATCTGTGCATCCTCCTCCCTGTCTTTCTCTAGCCCCTTCCTGCTTCTCCTCCTCCCCCCTCCCCATCCCTCTGTCCTGCTCATCAGCCCTGCTGTTTCTTCCTCCCTGTTTCTTCACAGCTCCTTGTCCCTTTTTGCCTTGATCTCTCCATCTCTCCATCCTTTCCCCTGTGTGTTTCTTTCTGTCTCAGATCCTCTGTCTTCTCTCTTGTCTGATTTGTCTCTCTCTAGTCCTCTGTCCTTCTCCCCAGCAGCTTGAACTGAATGACCAGGTGTCCCTGCACTCTGGTGTTTGCTCATCCCTGCCCTGGGGAAGATCTGTGTCTGTAGGGCTGGGGATCATTCAGGAGCTGGTCTCCTGCAGACAGCAGAGCCAGGTGCAGCTACAGCAGAGGTTGTTCTCAGCTGCTGCTTGTGCAGCTTGTTGGAAGGGCAGCTGTGGGCCTTCTTTGGAAGGGAGGTTTCTTGTTCTGTGCTTACTGCTCCTCAGGACCCTGCACAGGAGCGCTGTTGGGGTCTGCAGGGACGGGTGGGAGCTGCTGTGACTCCTGGTGAATGTGAACTCAACTTGTCCTCATGTCCTCGAATGAAACCAGACTGGCTGTAGGTGGATTTCTTGCCTGTTTCAGTTCTAAACTACATGTTTGGCACTGAAGGACATGAGAGTTTGTGCTGTTTTCCAGATGTCAGTGGCTGCGAATCAGCTGAGAACATCACTGCCTTAGGTACCAGGGCAGGTGGTCTGTGATCAGGGATGTGGACTTGCATGGCAGTGCTTTTATGAACATTTTATGGTCTTGCCACTTCAAAGCCCTTCATTTTCCGAGAAATTTTAAGATGATATTTCTTATTCGGAGGTTCAGACTCTGGTTGGATTTGATGTTGAATGGTCGATATTATGGGCTCCATAAAATAAGAATCTCGCTTCCTTGTTGTTTTCTTACACTGTCTGAATTTAGTAAGCGAGAGCAAGAGTGGTTGACAGTGTCTGTTTTTTGAGAGTAACGTATTCCTGACTCTCCCTCTCTGTATGGTGAAGGTTTCTGCCTGCACTATGATTTTGCTGGGCTGTGAGGCTGTGTTGGAGCAGCAGAGGTAAGAAGTGGTGGCTTTAAAGGCATTGAAGCTGTGGTAAAACCAGCAGGTAAAGCTGGTTTCTTCCTAGAGAGCTGCCTGACAAAAATAGTTACAAGACCCCTGAAGTTGGTGCTTTTGGTATTGATTGATTGATTGATTGATTTCTGGGAAGCAAGAAGTGAGAGCCTGTGCACTCCCATAGGCAGCGCTGCCTCCCAAATAGGTGCACCCTTCTCCACTTGTGTTCCTTCCATGCTGGTGTAGAACAAGGCCATGCAGTAGTGTGCAGATGTGGTGACTGCAATGTGACCATGAGGTCACAGCCCCACGGTGACGTGCTGTGCTGTGTCTTGGCAGCAGCAGCAGCAGCATCATGGTGCGAGCGTGGGGGCCATGGTCCTCACCCTCCTCCTCCTCCTGGTGCCCCTGCCAGCCCGGGACGCCCAGGCTGCTCCAGCCGAGCGCAGGGAGCAGGTGGGCGGGCAGGGGCAGCACCCAGCCCCGAGCAGCTCAGCAGGGCAGCAGTGGGGCCAGGGCTGGGGCTGGGGCCGGGAGAGCAGCCGGGCTGGGCCGGGCAGGGCGAGCCAGGCAGCACCAGGGTGTGGGCAGGGGGCAGACGCCCCGCAGGGAGGGGAGAGGGGCTGCGGCTGCTTCAGGGGCAAGTGCTGGGCAAGCAGGGGCTGGGAGTGGTGGCCCAGGGGCAGAAACCAGCACTGAGTCCCTGTGGGCCCTCGCTGCCCCCAGCCTCGTGCCACACGGCCCCATCCCAGGGCACGCTTTGAGCCTTTGGGCCTGTTTCAAATCAAAGCTGGGATTGCTTTGGCACTTTGGGCCAGCTTTGAGCTAAATCTGGGCACATTTGTGCGCTTTGGGGTCATTTCTGCCTAGATCTGGGAGTTCTTTGGCTTTGCAGTCCAGTTTCTACCCAAATCTGGGGGTGTTTGGGCCACTTTTGGCCGTTTTTTACCCAAATCTGGGCATACTTTGACTTTGTGGTCCAGTTTCACCCCAAATCTGGGGATGTTATACCCCTTTTTGGCCAGTTTTGATCCAAATCTAGTGGTGCTTTGGTTTTTCTGGCTCTTTTTACCCGATATACTCAGGTGCTTTTGCCCATTTTTTCCCCTAATGGAGGTGCTGTGTTCCCAACTATGGGATGTTTTCACCTTTGCCAACAGTTTTGCTCCCAAATGTGAATGTTTTTGCCTATTTTGGCCACTTTTTGCCCAAATACTCAGAATCTTTTGCCTGTATTGGCCAATTTAGCCCCCAAATATTTGGAATATTTAGTCATTTTTCCAGTTTTCTCCCTAAGTAGGGCTATTTCTCTGCAATAGATGGGCATTGTTTCTCTCTTCTTTATGTCCTCTTTTACCCGAAATGCAGGAGTATTGCTCTGTGAGCCTGGAAACCTCTCTGGTCTGTGCTTGACTCCAGGCCATGGCACTGGCAGAGTTGATGGAGCTTCTCAGCTGGATCCTGGTTATGAGCCTTGGGCTGTCCCGGAGGTACGTTGTCACTGCCTGTCTGCTTGAAGGAATAAACACTCACGTTTTAATAGGTTATTCACATGTGATTGTCTCCAAGATCATCTCAGAGGCTTTTCAAAAGCTTTTTGGTCCTTGGTGGTGTTACACAGACGAGTCATAAATACTATTTGCCTGCAAACCTGCTAGGTCTCAGCAAAAAGGTCACCCATGTTCCATTTCTAGCTGTGGGAACGTACACCTTTGTGTGTGTCCTGTGTCCTTACCTCACCCCCTCCCGTCACTGCAGGTGACTGAGGAAGAAGGAGATCACAACATGCCATGGAAGCTCCTCACCTGCGTTTGACTCCCTGTTTGGTTCCTGCAGTCCATGGTGATCAAGCCTCTTGGTGTAATCCTGTTCCTGAGCCTGGGGGCAATCCCAGGGGTAGGTGTTCAGTCTTCATTGGTCACTGGCCTTTTGCATTTGTTAATATTTGGTTTATTATTTGTTAACATTTTCCTGCAATAGTTGAGCCTTGCAGTAGCCAGCAGGCTCTTTGCTAGAAGAAACATGGATGGTCATGTTTTTGCCCTGGTGCTCCATGCTCCCACCTTAGTGTGGGTTTTCTTTTGTGTGGTGAGAGGTGTCCTGGTCAGAAGGCCCTGAGAGCCCCCATGTTTGTCCATCTGGTCCTTGGGGGGTGTTGCATGTGGCCTGGTCACAGTAGTTTGGAAGCTGCCAGGTCCCAGCCAAGGGGTCTGCAGCCCCTCTGCAGCTTTGGCAATTTCAGCATGCGTCTGGGTCCCATGTTGTTGCCTGACCCCCGTCCAGGCACTGCGGGTCACTGAGGACAAGGTAGATCACAACGTGAAATGGAAACTCTTTTCCTTTCTCCTTGATTCCAGCCGTCCCTGTAGGCAGCGGCTACTTGACTTCTTGACTTGAGTCTGTCCGTGAGCCTCGGGGCGATCCCACAGGTACGACCTTGGAACAAATGAGCGTTTACATGTTAATTTTCTGTTCCTGTGAAATTTAGCTTGCTGCTTTCTTGGCTGACGCTTGGTCACGCAGAGGGGAAGTGGGTCCGCCTCAGTGCTGTTCCCCAGAGGGCTCTGCCTTGCAAAGCTCTTTGCCAACTGCTCCATCTCTGCGCTGCTCGCAGTGCCGGCTGCCGAGCCAGCAGCAGGTTGGGGCTGAGTTTAGAGCTGGGTGAGCTCCAGGGAGTCCTTTCTCCCGACAGCTCCAGGCCTGGTTAGTGGCCACTGCAAGTGCTGGATAAATGTTGCCAAGCTGCTCCTGACGGGAAGGGAGAGAGGAGCTGGCACTGGGATGGGTTTGGATCCTGAGGACACAGCGGTGGGTGACAGGGGTGGCCATTGCGGAGGGGCAGTGTGAGCTCTGGTGCTGCTGTCTCCAGGTTGGATCACCAGACCCAGGCCACCATGCTGGTTCACCAAGTCCTTGGCAGATCCCTGTGGTCCCTGTTGAGCGCTGGCTGCCAGGTCCTGGGCCTGTGACTCTCAGGGCAGCGGTTTCCCTGAGAGCCTTGCAGTAAAAATCTTTTGGGAAACCTGCTGAGTGTGCGTAACTTATCCAGAGGTGCAGCTGGTCAGTCTTGTGGTTCCTGTGGGTTGTGGCGTGTGTTGTAGTGATGAAAAAAGCTGTGGGCTGGGGGCCCCCAGCTCTTTGCCACCAGCTGAGGAACCCATGTTGGCAGTAATGTACCAGCACTTGCTGTCCCAGCACACAGTGGAATTGCACGCTCTGAATCCTGGTGCCGACATCCCAGAGCCCAAAGCTGGAGAGGGGGATCACGGCAGCTGCCTGTGCTGTGCTGGGGTGGTGCTGGGTGCAGGTGTTGTGCCAGGGTGTGCTTACTGCTCTTGCTTTTGCAGTGAAGTTCTCAGTGTGCAAGAGCATCTGGGAGACCTCTGACCCTTTCCTGGACCTGGTGCTGGAGATCAGGTAGTGGGGCAGGGTGTGGGTGGGGGGAGCTCTGCTCTCACAGGGGATGTTCCTGCAGCTGCACCGTTACTGCTCTCGAGGCTGCTTAACTGCCAGTGTCAGGCAGGGTGCAGGCAAGAGAGAAGCAGCTTCTGTTGTTGTGCTGCCTCTGTCTGGCAGAGCAGAGCCTGTTGCCTGAGCGTGAGCCACGACTCCTCCATTGAGGCTCCATGGGATTGGGGACAGTACAGCCGTCCCTCATGGCATGCTGGCCAGTGCCTGGCTGGGGTCAGGCTCAGTAATTTGGTGCAGTCTGTGGCCCTGTGCTCATGCTCTGTTTTATCTCTTGGGGCCAGTGTCTCTGATCAGGTGAAAAAAGCTGTGACCAACAGACCCAGGTCTTCACCAGTGACAGGCCAGGTGAGTCCTGAAGGCTGTTCTGGGCCAGAGCTGCAGGGAGCTGCTGCCCCTCTGCCTGCTCTGCGAGGGCAGGTGGGCTGCAGCTTGGCAGGGAGGCAGGCACTGCACCCAACGGACAGGTGTGAGGGAGGATGGCTTGCAGGAAGGATCCTGCTCAGTTAAGAGTTGCTGTTTAAGCTTGGAGGGGATGGGATTGCAGTATCACCCTGTGTCCTTGGCACAGTGATTCAGCCTGGAGGCCCATAAAGCTGCTCGCCCTCCTGCAGCTGCCTCCTGTGCCCAGAACAGTTCAGAGCTCCTGCAACACCAGCAATACAAGTGGGGCCAAAGCAGAGCTGTCCTGGCAGAGCTCCTGGGAGAGCAAGCAGCCACCCACCTCACCCAAGCTGCTGCTGGAGCCCATCCCCAGCCAGGAGCCCAGGGGTTGTGGGGAGAATGCTGAGACCCTGGAGAGGGACTCCTGCAGCAGCAGTGCTGCCAGCCCAGTGCACGGCACAGCGGGGATCTGTCCAAAGCGTCCCAGAAGGCCCAGGGTGGAACCAGCAGCTTCTGCACATCTCAGGAATCAGGCTGTGGCATGGACCTCCCTGCTACATCCAGCACCAAGATGGGTGCACCCAAAGACTCCAAATTAGCAAAATTGAAATCGTCCCTGTTGGCCAGTGCTGCTCTGGAGCTGAACATCACCATGTCGTCACCATCACCAGCCATGAAGCTGGTGCTTTCTGCCAAAAAGTGAGCCTGAGCTTCTGCCTGGAGTCTTCGACAGGTGCCTTGTGTCTTCTGAGCTGGAGATTGTGTTGGGGAGAGTGTAGACCGGATGCTGGGTGTCTTGCTAAGCTGGAGGCAGACAGGGAGAGCCCCTCAGCCCCAGGGCTGCAGCGGTTGCTCTGGTTTGGGGTACAGGGCCAGGTCCCCGCTGTTGTTCCCATCCCTGATTAAGGCTGGAGAAACGCCTCCTGTCTTCTTGCTCAGGACAGAGGGGCGGCTGTGCCAGTCCCTGGAGCGGGGTGGCCTCACCAATCTTCTCTGAGTGTCTCGTCCCCTGGGGCAATGGGAGCAGGTGACTCCCCAGCTGGAGGCTGCAGAGTCTCCTCCTCCGCAGGCAGGGGCTGGGACCGGCCCTCTGGGCGCCGCTGTGCAACCAGGGCTCAGGACAGCGCGGTGGGGTTTCTGTTGTTTAAACTTCCTTCCTTCCTTTTTTCGTTTCTGCTTCTAACAGAAAACTCTTCTAATTGGTTGACCACCCCCCACTTTCCTCTCCCCTTCTGTGTCTTTACCCTTCCTTTTTCTCTGGGCTCATCTTCTTATTTTCTTCTCTTGGCTCATGGAAACCTCTTTTCTTTAGATCACCAAGTTTGTTGTTTTTCTTTCATATCAATAACTGCAGCGCAGCATCCTGTGGAAGGCGAGCAGAAGTGACCATTGCACACCACCTCATTCACAATTTGCCAACCACACCTACCCCATGGACACCACCCACCCCAACTCCTTGGCCTGTTGGCAAGTCGAGGTAAGTGGTGCCAGTGGCTCCCAGGCTCCTGCATGGCAGCAAGGCCAGTAGTCCACGAGGCAACTGTCTGACATGGCAGGTGGCCCGGGGGAGTGGTTTCAGCAGCCACCTCTCCTGTTCTCTTGGACTGGCTAAGATGGTAGAAGTTGGGTGTTGTGCTTGTGCACTGTGGAGTGTGGAGGAAGAGGGAGCTCCTGCTCCTGACCTGGCCTTCAGATCACGTCAGCCTCTTTTCCTGTTCTGCAGGCTGTCCTCATCTGCTCTCCGTTGGCCAAATCATGAAAAGCCGACCTTCAGCTTCATCCTCAGCTCAGCCCTTTGGCTCCCAGCCTCCCCGTGACCACCTGTTCACTGCCCACCCTTCGCACCACCTTCCTCCTGCAGCAGCGAGAAGGAGCCCAGCCAGGTCACCCCTGGTTCCTCCAGAAAGTGTCAGTGTAAGCAGCACCGTGGAGCAGACAGCAGCCCTTGTGCTCTGGCTGTGAAGGACAAGGATCAAGTCTCCAGCCCTCAAGGAAGAAGAAGAAGAATCTCACAGGAGGGCTCAGTGTCCCCTGCGGGGAAGGAGGTGGCAGGCAAGGGTCCGAGCGGTGTCAGGGAGGCACCCAGCTGTCAGCTCCGAAAGATCAGCCCCGTGGTGCAAGTGTCAGTCCCCAGGACCTGTCTGGACACAGAGCCCATCTGCCCCCTCAAGAGGAAGAAAAAGAGGAGAATGGAGGAGACAGAAGAGGGCTGCTCAGGGTTAGAATTATGTTTAGCATTAGGGTTACAGATTGTGGGTAAGGTTAGAATGAAGGCTTGGGTTTAGGTTTAGTGTTTAGGGTTTGAGTTAGTGATAGGGTTAAAGTTAGGTTTAGGGGTTAGGATTAGAGTTACAGTTTGCTGTTAGGTGCTAGGGTTAGACTTGGGGTTATTGAAGAGTATTATGGTAAGTAGTTAGGGTTAGGGCTAGGGACAGAGTTAAGGTTGGGTTTTGGTTAGAGGTAGGTTTATGGTTTAGGTTTAGAGTTAGTGGTTAGGATTAGGGTAGGGTTAGGGATGAAGAACTGGCATTGTACTTAGTGGTATGGTTTGTGGATAAGGGAAATGGTTAGATTTTGGGTTTGGGGTTAGGATTAGGGGTCTGGTAGTGCTTGGAATAGTGGTTAGAGTTAAGAGTTAGATTAAGGGTTGGAATTTGGGGTAGAGCTGGGGTTAGCGGTTAGGACCAGGATCAGAGTTTTGCTTAGGGTTATCATTTGCTGGTTACGGTTTCTTGGCTAGTGTGTATTAGTTAGGTTTAGAGTTAGGATTAGTGTTTAGGGTTAGGTTTCAGTGTTAGGGTTAGGGGCTAGGGTTAGAGGATATGTTAGTTTGAGATTAGTGCTACAGGTTAGAGTTAGGATTAGGTTTGTATTAGCATCAAAGGGGGCTAGTGTTTCGTCAGATGTAGGGATAGGGCTTTGGGTAAAGCACAGGGTCAGGATTAGAGTTACCAGTTAGGGATTAGGAGTAGTGTTAGGTTGAGATAAGGTGTATGGTGAGGCTTAGATATGGGTTAGGGGTTTGGGTGTAGAGTTAGAGTTAGCATTAGGTAAGGTTTCAGGTTAGGTTTAGATTACAGGTAGGTTTAGGGGTTAGGGTTATAGTTAGGATTAGGGTTTGCGGTTAGGGTTAGTGGTTAGTTTTCGAGTTCTAATTAGAGGTAGGGCTAGACTTAGCCTTAGGGAAAAGAATTAATTTTAGTTTTAGGGATAGGATTTGCGTTAGTGTTAAGGTGTAGGGGTTATTTTTAAAGTAAGTCTGAGGTTTAGAATGAGGCTTGCAGGCTAGGGTATAGGGTTAAGTTTTAGGAGTTAGGTTTAGAATAAGTGTTAGGGGTTTGTTTTTGTGGTTAGAGTTAGAAGTAGAGTTAAGGACAGGGTTATAGTAAGCAGTTAGGACTTAGGGTTATGGTTATAGTTAGGCTTAGGGTTAGATTACGGTTATTGTTAGGGTTTGGTGTTAGGGGTTTGGTTAGGGCTAGAATTAGCATTAGGATTCAGGTTTAGACTTAGGGTTAGGATTTACAGTAAAGGTTAGAGTTAGGGTAAAAATTAGGGCTTAATTTAAGGGTTAAATTAGGGTTAGATTGAGATTTAGGGTTAGAATTTGGTTTAGGTTTAGCATTTAGATGAGGGTTAGGTTTTAGATAAGGTTGAGGGTTAGTGTTAGATAAGGTTTTGGGTTAGGGGATAGAGTTAGGGTTAGAGTTTGGGATAGGCTTATGGAGCATGGTTAGGGTTAGTGTTTGGGATTAGGATTTTGAGTGAGGGTTATGGGTCAGGTTTTGGGTTAGAGTTAGTCTTAGAGCTGGAGTTAAAGTTTGGGCAAGAGGTTAGAGTATAGCGTTTAGGGTTAGGAGTTTGTGGTTGGGTTATATGAGGTTTAGGTTAGGGTTACGTGGTAGGGTTAAGGTCTAGGGTTAGATTTAGGGTAAAGGTAAGTGTTAGGAGTTCCAGTTAGGGTTAGGTTTAGGAATTAGGGGGTTGGGTTAGATTTTGGGGTTAGGGGTTTGAGCTAGGGTTAGGGGAAGGGTTACATTTAGGGTTAGAAATAGGGTGAAACGTAGGGCAAGGGGTCAGAGTTAGGGTTAGAATTCCTGTGTTTGAGTTAGATGAGGTTTAGGATTAGGGTTATGTGTTAGAGTTAGGCTTTAGGGTTAGGAGTTATGGTTAGTGCTAGAGTTAGGAGCTAGGGATTAGTCTGAGAGGTAGGGTTTGGGGTTCGGGTATGTGTTTGCATTGGGGTTTGGGTTAGGTGTTTAATTATTAGGGGTAGGATTTGATTAGTGTTGGAGTTCGAGAGTAGTGTCAGTGGAAGTGGTAGGGCTAAAGTTAGGGTTATATTTAGAGTCAGGTTTAGGGTTAGAGTTAGGGGTAGGGTCAGGGTTTGATTAGGATTAGGGTTAGAATTAAGGTTAGGGCTTTTGGGTTTGGGTTAGGGGTAGAGTTTGGTTTTAGGTTTAGGCTTAGATTTGTGATTACAGTAAGAGGGCTAAGCATTAGGTTTAGAGTTGGAGTTAGAGTTAGGGGTTTGCATTACAGTTCCATTAGGGTGAAGAGAATTGGGTAGAATTTAGGGTTAGGATTGGGGTTGAGGGAGTAGCATTAGTGGACACAGTTAGGAGTAGCTTAGGTGTAGGAGTTGGAATTGGGGTGAGATTTAGGGGTTGGGATTAGAGTTAGGGATAGGAAATACAATTAGGATTAGGGTAAGGGTTAGATTAAAGTTTAGGGGTTAGGCAGTAGTGTTAGAAAAGATGGTTAGGGTTAGGTTTTAGAATTCTGTTGGAGATAGGGGTTCGGGTTCATGGTTAGGGAGTAATGTTATTGTAAAAGGTTAAGATTAGCATAGGAGATTAGGTTTAGGGGTGAGGCTAGAGTTAGGGTTAGGATTCTGTTTAGAGGTCAGGTTAGGGTTAGATTTCATGTTAGGGTTAGTGTTGGGTTAGGTTGGTTGAAGGGTTGTGGTTGAAGTTAGGTTAGTGATAGGGTTATGGTTAGGTTAAGGTTAGGGTTTAGGTTTAGTGTTAGGACTAGGTTTCAAGTTAGGGTTAGAGTTAGTATTAGGGTTTAGGCTTACCATTAAGGTTATAGTTAGTGTTAGGGGTCAGCATTAGGGTTATCATGTTTGTGTTAGGGAGTAGTGTTACGGTTAGTGAAACTGTTTAGGGTTAGGTAGGGTTAGTTTCAGGGTTTAGGGGTTATTGCTAGAGTAAGGGTGAGGTTTAGAATGATGGTTACTGGCTAGGGTTAGGGTTAAGGTTTAGGGCTGAGCTTTAGAGTCAGCTTTAGGGGGTTGGTGTTAGGCTTAGGTATTAGGGAGAAGAATTAGGGTTAGACTGAAGGATAAGATTATGGCTAGGATAAGTGGTTAGGACTTAGGTTTAGGGTTATAGTTCCTTTTAGGGTTAGATTAGAGTCAGTTATTGGGTAGCGTTACCAGTTAGGGAGAAAGGTTAGAGTTAGGGTTTGATGTGAGCGTTAGATTTTGGGTTGGGGGTATTCTTAGGTTAGGGTTTGGATTTCTATTTATGTGATGTTAGTCTTAGGTTTAGAGTTAGGGGTTTGTCTTAAATTTTAGGATTAGATTTAGAATTAGTATTTAGGTTTACATTTAGGCTTAAGTTTTAGGATTTGGTTTAAGGTAATGGTTGGATTAGGGTTAGTGTTACGGGTTCTGGAGTTGTCTTAGGGGTAGAGTTAAGTTTTGGGGTTAGTTTTAGAGGTAGGGTTAGATTAAGGTTTAGGGTTAGAATCAGGGTTAGGGCATTGAATTAGTTTTAGAGTTAGAGGTTGATTTAGCCTTTGTTTTAGGATTACAGTAAGTGATTGGACTAACATTAGAGGTTTAGATTTGGGGATAGGTGTTAGGGGTAGTGTTAGGGTTATTATTAGGGTTTGATTAGGATTAGGTTTAGGGTTTATGGGTAGGGATGTGGTTAGTGGCAAAGGTTAGTATTAGGCTTAGTGTTAGAGGTAAGGATTAAGGTTAGGGGTTAGGGAATAGTGTTAGTATAAGCAGTTAGACTTCAGGTTTAGGGGGAAAGGGTAGGAATATGGTTAAGGTTAGCACTATTTGTAAGTATTACAGTTATAGTTAGGTTTAGGTTAGGGGTGACTGTTAGGGGTTGGAGTTAGAATTAGGGTTAGACTTAGAGTAAGGGTTAGAGGTCAGTTTAGGGGTTACCATTATAATTTTGATTAGATTTAGGGTTAGAATTAGTCTTAGATTTTAGACTTAGAGTTAAGATTTGAGTTACAGATAGGGATTAGGATTAGGGTTGGGGTAAGGGTTGGATTAGAGTTAGATGTTGGGGTTAGGAGTTTTGTTATTTGGATGGTCAGGTTTAGGTTTTAGATTTATATTGAAGGGTTAGGGCTAGGACACTGGGTTAGGGTTAGAGGTAGTGTTAATGTTATTTTTGGGATAGCGGTTTAGGGTTATAGTTAGAATGATGGGTTAGGATTTAGCATTAGATTAGAGATCGGTTTTGGTTAGGGTTTAGGGTTAGGCTTAGAGGTTAAGTTAATGGTTAGGGTTAGATAATGGGGTTGGGTTAGTGTTAATTTTAGTATAAGTGCTTACGGTTGGTGGCTGGGTTCATGGGCTAGGGATATGAATGGGGCTAGGATTAGACTAGGGTTATGTTTAGGTTTAAGGTTTGGTTTAGAGGTGAATTTTGGGGTTAGGTGTAGATTTCAGGTTAGAATTAGCCTTAGGTTAGGATAGTTACGGCTTAACATTAAGGTTAGTGATAGAGTTAGGGTTAGGTTAGGGTTAGAGTTTAGTATTGGGGTTAGAGTTTAGGGTTACTGTTAGAGTTAGTGGTAGGGTTAGGGCTCAGTTTTAGATTTATGGTTAGAATTAGTGGTAGGGGTTAAGATTAAGTGTAGGGTAAGGGTTGGAATAGTGTTAGGTTTCGCGGTTAGGGTGTCGTGTTAGGGTCAGTTGAAGTGGTTAGGTGTAGAGTTTAGGTTTATGGGTTAGGGACAGAGATAGTGTTATGGTTAAGTTTAGATTTAGATTTATGATTAAAGTTAGAGGTAGGGTTAGGGTTTGAGTTTAGGCTTAGACTCAGGCTTTGATTTAGGATTAGAGTGAGGGTATGGGTTAAGCATTATGGTTAGATCTTTTTAGGGATAGGTGTTAGGGGGTAGGCTTACAGTTAGGATTAGGTTGTGAAAAGGGTTAGGGTTTGGGGATGGGGGTAGAGATGAGGTTAGGGTTAGAGTTATGGTTTAGAGGTTAGGATCAGGTTTGAAGTTTAGCAATGAATGTTCATATATGTGGTTATGGTTAGGGGTTAGTTTTATGGCTTAGGGGAAGGGTTACTGATTAAGCAGATGAGTTAGTATTATAGTTAAGGATAGAGTTAGGGTTAGCAGTTATGACATAGGGTTAGGGTTTCAGCTAGGGTTAGATGATGGTTAGGGTTAGAGTTGGCATTACCAGTTGGGGGAAGGGTTAGAGTTAGGGTCTGGTGTTACGGTTTTGGTTGGGGTAGAGTTAGCGTTAGATGTTTAGGGTTAGACTTGGAGTTGGGGTTAGGAATTACAGTTAAGTTTAGCGTTAGGGTAAAAGTTAGGGCTTAGTTTAAGGGTTGAGTTAGGTTTATGAGTTAGGATTGCATTTAGAGTTAGGGTTAGCACTAGGGTTATCATTTAGATAAGGGTTAGTGTTGGATAAGGTTTAGGGTTAGGTTTAGATTAGGGTTAGGGAATAGAGTTAGAGTCAGGGTCAGGATTAGAGTACAGGTTAGGTTTAGGGGTAAGGGCCTATGGTTAGTGCTTGGGGTTAGGCATTTGAGGTAGGGTTAGGGGTTACTTTTCAGGGTAGGGTTAGGCTTAGGGTTAGGAGTTAGGGTTAGGGTTGGAATTGGGGCAAGGGCTTGGGGTTATAGTTAGATTAGTTTTAGGTTAGTGTTAGGCTTGGTGGTAGGGGTTTATTTAGGGTTAGGGGTTAGGGAGTAGTGTTATTAAAAGTGGTTAGGATTACTGTAAGGGGGCAAGGTTAGGGGTGTGGATAGGGTTAAGGTTAGAATGATGGGTTAGGATTGCATTTAGGGTTTGGGATTAGGAGGTAGAATTAGGTTTCGGGACAGGGGTTTGGGGTTCAGTTTAGAGTCAGGGTTAGGATTTAGGATAAGGATTAGGCTTTTGCTAAGTGTTGGGTTAGTGTTATGGGTTGGGGTTACGGAGTAGTGAAAGTGGTTAGGAGTAGGTTTAGGTACTAGGGTTAGATTTTGGGTTAGAGTTAGGGTTTGGATTTACATTTTGGGTTTGGTTAGTGTTCAGGTTAGTGTTAGGGTTAGTGGTTAGTTTTAAATTTACAGTTAGGGTTAAATTTAGGGGCCAGGTAGTTGTGTCAGTGGAAGTGGTTAAGGTTAGGGGTTAGTTTTAGAATTTAGGGTTTGAGTTAGGGTGAAGTTTCAGATTAGATTTAGGGTTAGGGTTAGATTAGAGTTAGGGAATGGTGTTTACAGTTAGACTTATGGTTAGGGCTTTGGATGAGGTTTACAGTTAGGATTAGATTAATATTAGGATATAGTTAGTGTTAGGGCTAAGCATTATGTTTCAGAGTTAGGGAATAGTGTTAGTGTAAGCAGTTAGGGTTAGGTTTTAATATTAGGGGTGAAGGGTAGGACTAGGGTTAGAGTTAGGATTATGGGTAAGTATTAGAGTTAGATTAGAAGAGGGTTAGAATGTAGGGTTGGAGTTAGCGTTAGGGGTTAGTTTTATGTTTTGGGTTAGAGTTAGGATTACGTTTTAGCTTTAGATTTAGGTTAGAGTTAGGGATGGGGTTAGCATTAGGGTTAGGCAGTAGTGTTAGTGGAATGGTCAGAATTAGGTTTTAGATTTAAATTGGAGATGGAGGTTGGGGTTGGCATTAAGGGTTGCAATTCTTGTTAGTGGTTAGGGGGTAGTGTTAGTGTAAGTCGTTAGGATTAGTGTAAGGGGTTAGGTTTAGAGCTTAGGGGTCGGGATAGCTTTAGGGTTAGGATAATGGGTTAGGGTTTGAATTAGGGTTAGTTTAGTGTTAGAGTCAGTCGTAAGAGTTACAGGTTAGGAGTTAGGGTTAGGGCTTGGTTTAGTGTAGTGTTTGGTTTAAGGCTGGTGTTAGTATGATGGGTTTGGGTTAGTTTTAGGGTTAGGCTAGGGTTATGGGTTAGGGTTAGAGGT
Organism: Columba livia; assembly: GCF_036013475.1. Classification (NCBI taxonomy): domain Eukaryota; kingdom Metazoa; phylum Chordata; class Aves; order Columbiformes; family Columbidae; genus Columba; species Columba livia. Next base: position 823,842 of record NC_088623.1, on the reverse strand, counting down.
CGCATAGGGTAAGATTTCAGTGGTTCGAGTTAGGGTAAGGGTAGAGTTAGGGTTAGTTTTAGTGTAAGCGGTTAAAGTTGGGGTTAGATAGGCTTAGGTTTAGGGTTAGGTTTAGGTTTTGGGTTATACTAGGGTTAGTTTTAGGGTTAGGGGGGTTTGGTTTAGGTTAGATTTTGTGCAAGACGTAGGGTTAGGATGGTGTTTGAGTGAATGTTATGGTTAGGTGAATGATAGGTGTAGGGTAAGTTTTAGGTTTAGGGGTTAGGATCATGGTTAGTGTAAGGGATGGATAAGTGTTAGGGTTACAGCTTATGGAGTTAGGTTTTGGGATTAGGGGTCGGCATAGCTTTAGGGTTAGGATAATGGATTAGGGTTTGAATTAGGGGTAGTTTAGGGTTGGAGTCAGTCGTAAGAGTTATAGGTTAGGAGTTAGGCTTAGGGCTTGGTTTAGTGTAGTGTTTGGTTTAAGTCTGGTGTTAGTATGGTGCGTTGGGGTTAGTTTTAGGATTAGGTTAGTGTTATGGGTTAGGGTTAGAGGTAACATTAGGGTGATATTTCAGGTAAGAGTTAGGGGAAGGCTAGGGTTAGGGTTAGTTTTAGGGTTAGGGAGGGTTTGGTTTAGGTTAGATTTTGGGCTAAGAGATAGGGTTAGGGTGGTGATTGGGTTAATGTTATGGTTAGTTTTAGGTGAATGATAGGTGTAGGGTAAGTTTTAATCCAGGGGTTAGGACGAGGGTTAGGGTAAGGGATGGATAAGTGTTAGGGTTAGGGCTTAGGGAGTGGTGTCAGTGGAAGTGGTTAGGGTTGGGGTCTGGCTCAGGGTCCCAGGGGGATTTGTGAGGTACCAAGGCCTGGATGAAGAGCTCCCTTCTTGGTCACACACATCCAAAAAGACAGGGACACGTCTGTGACTGATCTGCCTGGCGCTGTCCCACCAGCAGTGGCAGATGCGTCCTGGAGAGGAGTGGAGCTGCCAGGCACTGTCACAGGATCTCCCTGAGGTGCCACTCGCTGCCCACCCAGACTCACACCCTGTCCCTGGCTGTGACAGATACACCAGCTACGAGCTCTGGACACAGGACACAACAGTCCAACAGCAAAGACCATCTCTCCTGTCCTGAAAGACTCTTATGACCCCTGGAGCCCAAAGCCATGGACCACATGAACTCACTGGACATTTCAGAGGCGTGGCCTATAGACTGAGGAATGAGATCTGTGTGTATATCCAGAGACAGGAAAGTGCTCTTGAGTAACTGGAATGTATTGGAGAGTGTGGGACCCGGGCACAACACAGATGGTACAGAATAAGGGGGGGCACTGTCCTGGTTTCAGCTGGGAGAGAGTTAATTTTCTTCCTAGCAGCTGGTAGAGTGCGGTGTGTTGGATTTAATCTGAGAAGAATGTTGATAGCACAGGGATGTTTTGGTTCTTGTTAAGCCATGTTTATCCCAAACCAAGGAGTTTTCATCAAGGAGGCTGGAGATGCACAAGAAGGTGGGAGGGGCACAGGCAGGACAGCTGGCCCAAGTGGCCAAAGGGATATTCCACACCATATGATGTCATGCTTGGTATGTAAACTAGAGAAAAGTTATCTGGGGGACCGCTGTTTGGGATCTGGCTGGGTGTCACTCAATGGGTTGTGAGCAATTGCATTGTGCGTGACTTGGTTTATATCTCCTGCTATTATTATTACCATTTTTGCAATTACTACTATTACTACTGCCATCATTATTATTATAATTACTATTGCTATAATTATTTTATTTATTACCATTATTATGTTATATTTATTGTAGCTATTGTAGCTATTGTAGCTATTGTTGCTATTGTTATTGTTTTCCCTTTCTGTCTCATTAAACTGTCTTCATTTTAACCCAAGATGTTTATTTCTTTCCTGATTCCCTCTCCCATCCCACTGGGCTGGAGGGAGTAAGAGAAGGGCTGTGTGTGATGTTCAGCTGCCTGCTGGGTTCAACAAAACAGTCCTGGTAAAAGGAGTGATCATGCAAGGTGTCCCAGAGGAAGAGGTGAACCTGAGGAGGGCACAGGGTAACAAGGGCCCTTCAATGCCAGGACAGGCTGTGAGGAGCCAGGATGCCAAAAGGTGTCAGACTGGAGGATGTTTCAGGACACCATCCTGGAAGCCCAGAGGCTGGATCTGGTTCAGCCCTCCCCTGCCCTTGGTGCCATGAGAGACACCCCATGGTCCTGCCCAGCCTTGTCCTGGGCTCCTGAGCCAGCTGGGAGGATGGAAAGGGCTCAGCAGCAGTGATCCTCATCCAGCTGGGTCTGCTTCCCAGCCCAACCAGCGTGGCCAGAGCAGAGTCAGCCCATGGCCCCAGGGCACCGCAGCCCCTCGCTCTGCAGAGCAGCATCGCCAGCTCAGGGCCCTGTGGGGAGCACAGGGAGGGAACCAGGACCAGCCGGCCAGGCCAGGCTGGACACCCTCCCCTGGGGAAAGGGATGTCCCTGGAGCAGAGCAAGGGAGCATTTCTGTGCCTGCAGGGAGGAATCCAGGAGGAAGAGAAACCTCCTTCTGCAGACACTCATTTGGGTCAGGCTGCTCTGTTGCTGGAGCAGGACTCTTGTTCTGGTCTGAGGAGAGGGGCTGGCACTGATGGACACAGCTCATCTGTGGTGGGGATCTGCTGGAGCTGGATCTGCTTTTCCTGTCTGTCCACAGCTCTTCAGGAGACACTCTGCATCAGTATCCATTGGAGAATTCTACTATCACATCTTCAAAATGCTCATTCAAAATGTCCTCTTTATCTGCTCTCCTGAAACCTCTCTAATTAACTCTACTGTTATAAATAAGAGCCAATAAATCGATTCTGAGTCAATCAATCGATTTTATTTAGCAAGCGGTAATTAGGCAAAACAGCGCTGGGTGACCGGGGGAAGCTCAGTTCCACCAACAGGCACACCAAATCAACCTTTCGTATGTGCTTATATACGTTATGCGTTCGTTTACGTGCTGGGAATTTCCGCCTCTGGAACTTTTGTTATCTGTTGCAACATCCGAGCGCTTTGTTATCTGTAACACCATCTGGGAGTCCTATTATCTGTGGCACCATCCGGGAGTCCTGTTATTTATGGCACCACCTGGTAGTCCTGTTATTTATGGCATTGTCTTTAACTACTACTACAAGGTTCTACAAAACATAATCAAACTCGCACAAGCACAGTTACTGCTTACAATAATATGCATAATACAATTGAATCCTACTCGATTTGTTCAACATTAACAATTTTGACCGTCACTTATTACAATTCCCCCCCCCTTTTTTTTTTTTTTTTACTCATTTATTTGTTGATCAAATCGAGTTACCGCTTTTCGGGCTAGTAAGGTTATTTCAGCTTCTTCATCAGTTCCATGTTTCTGTAGCAACATAAGGTGTACCCGCTCTATACGGTTTTTAACTAGTCTAATAAGTCGATTTAGGATACAGGGTCCAAAGGTTAGGGTGAGTAATAATATCATCAAGGGTCCAGCTACTGTGGATAGCAATGTAGTTAGCCACGGGGATTGAGTAAACCAAGACTCGTACCACCCTTTTGCAGCTTCTCTTTCCCTTTTTCTCTGTTCCAGTCTCTCCCTTAATTTTGCCATCGAGTCTCGGACTGCCCCTGTGTGATCTGCATAAAAACAACACTCTTCCTTCAAGGCTGCGCATAGTCCACCTTGCTGTAAGAAAAGGAGATCCATCCCTCTCCTGTTTTGTAACACCACTTCAGATAGTGAGGTTAGAGATCTCTCTAAGGCGGTTATGGAGTTTTCAATTCTCTCTAGGTCCTCATCTATCGCAGTCTTCAAGGAACTGAATCCTTGATTTTGTTGAACAAGTGAAGCTATCCCTGTTCCTGCTCCGGCTGCCCCTAACCCTAGCAACGTGGCTATAGTAATGGCTGTAATGGGTTCCCGTTTGGTACGATGGAGCCCTGTATCCCAAATATCATACATTACATTTTCTTGATACAATATCCTTGGGATGATGGTAACTAACATGCAATACTCTCGGGAACTGTTGAACACCTTTAAAAACATACATGGAGTAAGTCCCGTCCTAGAACATATCCATTTTGTTCCATTCGGGGGAATAATATATCCTGTGGTTTCGTTAAGGCTCGGTACGATATTCCCACAAAGTGGTCTCTTGGAGTTTGGTACTTTACCTATACAAGTCCCTATCCCAGTTACATGTTGCATAGTTATCCCTCTTTTCTGCTTTTCCCAAGGACATTGAATAGGCACAGACTCCTTGTTTATGGTATACCGACGATTATCCCCTATAGCTTCATAAAAGGGTGGATTAACATTATAACACAACCAGCAACCCATGGTTAAGTTGGGTTGCGTATAGTTAGAGTTTGATAAGCAGCCAGGATAATTCCCCATAGAGGATTCAAAGATTCCGGGGCTTCAATATTCAGAGATTTCAAGGCTTCAGTGACAGTTTCCTCTATTATTATTATATTCTCCTTCTCTACTGTCTTTGTCTCCCTACCCAGAGGGGGAGGGGATCTTACTACTGGATTGGGACCTATTGCTCTAGGGGTCGGTTTAACTTCTTCTTTCTTTATGAGAAACATGCCTCCTCGATCAGCACCCGGTTGATAATATCGCATTCCCCAGGTTTTTCCAACAAACCATCCACTATGTTCAGGATCTGTTACGTTAAGGAATATATTCACAGTTGCCATCGGGTGGGGTGTACCCGCGGGGAGCTAATTGTAGGGAACTCCTTTCTCCCGAGGGAGGAGTGCACCCTGCAGGTCCCCATCCAACCCTTAAGAACTTATCAGTATTTGCCCGAGGAATTGGCCAGTTTGAAGCAATTGTTTCACACCCCCAGTAAGCGCAGTAATAGTGTCCTGGGGTATTACAATATGAGGGCCCTGTGCTGGGGCACATATAAAATTCTATTTTGTTAAAGCATGGCTCAATTTGAACTAATTGGCATAAGGTTGTAGTAAAAGAAGGTGACCCTGATGTGGTCTGTTGTTGTATTATCGTTTGGTCCTCCCATCGATAGAGAGTCCATTTAAAAGGTTGGTGGGAACTCCCCTTGTTTATTGCTATCATTACCGGTAAGGTAAGGAGGATTAGGGAGAGCGACCCAGCCCCTGGTTGGCTGAAAATCAGCCAGTGGAGGTTCATTTTGTTGAGGGTTGTTCTGCTTAAGGAGCTGCTTTATTTTAGGAGTTTTCGGAGGCACTTGCCAATCCCCACAAGGATACCCCTCTGCCTTGCCCTGGGCCTACTCTGTTGCTTCAGAGTAGCCGGGTAAGTTTTCTTCTCGGCAGCAGTTGTAGTCTTCAGGGGACTGCCTCCTGAATCCTCTCCTTGTTCTGTCACAACCCACTTTCCAATATTGAACCCAATAGGGCTATCTTCAAATACAAGGGTTTGGCCACTGTCCCGAATCCTCACAGGGTTTGGAACACTTCCTGTATCTTTTCTTACCAAAACGCTTCTTACACTTCCTCTTGGTTATTTCCCAAATGTCTGGACTTATCAGTGATTATTAATATCCTAATGGTATCTAAGGTTTGTTTTTTTTTTCAACACTCATTACACCATCGTTCAACATAAGGAAACTTTTTCACTGCTGTATCCCACACCCGTGACACACGCGACATACCCACGGATTGCATTGCTTACATACAGGACATGCGATGTGCGACTTCTGTAATTCCTTACAATTGTCCATAAAAGCCTAGTATCCAGGGCTGTGCGTCACGTGTCTGTTTCCTCTTGAAGGTCAGCTTCAACTCATCCAGTTTCCCGGCGACTTCCCAGTCTGTGTGCAGGATAGGACCTTTTACTCGATTAGCGTGTGTCCATCCTCTTTCCGCGGTGCGGACTGCGATATCTGTGGTGAGTAAAACAAGGAAAGGTCCCTCCCAGGACGGGTTAGCGATGATTCCCTCCATGTTTTTATGAGTACTTGATTTCCTGGTTTGATACGATGTATTGCTATATCTAAAGGTGGTCTCTAGACCACCAGACCTCGCTTTAACAGTTCTTACGAAGCCACACAAGCACAAAAGGGCCCGCGGGACTTCACCACACAACGCAGGAAAAAAAAACAAAGAACATATGCGGCAGGGACAACACCTCCCCCCCCACTCTGCTCGGTCCCCTGGACAGGAGAAACGGCACAGGAGCCACAAAGTGACCTTGGACAGGTGCCACTGTTCACTGATCAACCAGCTGCAAGTCTGGTTCGTGCTGCCAGAGATGCACTTTGCAGACCTACAAAACCCAAGAATTTGCCCCAAATATTTCTACATAGCACAGCATCAAACACATCTTAGTATCTTATTCAGTCTGGAATTCACACCTCAATCTATTGCGATTATGGAAGCTACTGAAAAGTCAATGAAAGGGGTTCTATGAGAGTTGGTCCCCACACTGAACACTAAAACACATGTAAAATAAAAGGGGACAAACTTCCAAGTCACGATTAGGGACGGTGATAGGTTCGACTTTTTTTCAGATTCACCTCCCATTAAAGCAAGAGAAAAGTGCAACTTTGCAGCATGTTTGTTCACGTCAAGTTTTGCCTCAAGAACACATTTTGCAGTAACAAAATATGGTCTATAAAGTTGCAAAGTGCACAAGCTGAAGGCACAGAGTACAAGCACATAGGAAAACAGATTTCAAAATACAAAGTAACAAAAAAGAAATCTGGTATTTAAAACTCCCTGACAGAAGATACATTTATATGGGACCAACTCTCAAAGGTGACAATTTTTAAACTAATGAACAAATATTGCACAATAACAAAGTTTTATTCTTATTAAGTAAAAGCTCCCGAAAATACCTTGAAGTTTAAAAACTAATACACTGACGTGTTAACTAGTTTTAAGAATGTCCTTAATATTAAGAAAAGAGTGCAAAAAGGATTCTTCCATTCTAACACTTTTTGGAAACTGCTGATTCCAGCTGCCCATTTCTTTTATTACCAGCAACGCAGCTTTCTTAGCTTCCTCATCTGCTAAATTATTCCCTCTTATTTGCGCGGAGGTTCCCTTCCGATGGCCCTTTACATAAACTACCGCAATTTGTTTGGGCCCTCTTAATGCCTCCAAAGTTTGCGTTATTAAGGTCTCATGTATTAATCCTTTACCCTGAGAATTCATCAGTCCCCTCTCTTATCTTTTAACAACTGTAATACCCTCAATACTGCGAACAGCTCACAAGCCTGCGCTGACCATCCTGAGTTAAGGGGACCTGACTCCTTAGTTGTCCAGCCTTTTCCATCTATTATAGCGTATCCTGACTTCCTTTTCCCGTCCACTACCCGTGATGATCCACATAAAAACTCCTCTTCTTCTTCTAAATCCTCTCTTACCTTGGTATAGTTTTACTTTCAATTCCCGATCTTTTATTTCTAAACTAATTCCCAATTCGACCATTAAATCCCTTCCTAATAGGTTATGTTCAGCTTCAGGCACTAATAAAAGGGACCCCATCCCTATTCGGGATGGGGATTCTATTTCTACCCCTTTAATTACTAGTACAGAAAAGGGGTCTCCTTTTGCTCCTATTACTTCTATTTTCTCCGAAGATGGAGCACATCTCCGGGGCACAGTTTGGACAATAGGTCTTTCTGCCCCAGAATCCACCAGGAATTCCATTTCCTGGCACTGGGGACCTAACTTTAATTTTATCAAGGGCTCTGTTGTTTTAGGAGTCCCCAGCAGATAGAGCCCCTGACACCCCTACTCAAAATAATACATTTTCTCATCCTGTATACGTTTCCTACAGCTCCTTCGCATATGTCCCTTCCTCTGACAGTAAAAACATTCGATTTCCTTCAAATCCTTCAGTCCAACTTGACTTCCCTGAGGTGGCCCGTTCCCACCTATGCGTGGTGGCCCTCCCTTCTGTGGAGCCGTCCTCTGTCCCTCTCCAACTGCCGCTACTAAAATTTTAGCTTGCCTCTTCTGAGTCTCTTCCTCCCTTCTCACATAAACCTTCTGTGCTTCCCTTAGCAACTCATCCAACCCTTTCTCTTGCCAATTGTCCAATTTTTCTAACTTTTTTTTTTTTTTTAATATCCGGCCATGACTTCGCCACAAACTGTGTTTTTAAAAGAGCTTGCCCAACCGGTGTCATAGGGTCTATACCGTAATAAAGCTGCAAGCTCTTTCTTAGTCTTTCTAGCCATTCTGTGGGAGTCTCATCTTTCTTTTGTTGTTCTTTAAAGGCTTTATTTATGTTCTGCCCTTGAGGGACAGATTCCCTAATCCCTTGGACGATTATAGTGCGAAGATCTCCCATATGGCCCCTGTGTTCCGGGTTTTGATTATCCCAGTTAGGGCGCTGCTGGGGCCACTTAATGTCAGCACCCGGCCCTTGTTGGTGCCGTTGGTAAAGATTTAGGGCCTGACAAATCCAATTCTCATATGACCCAAAAATTGGCCAAAATAAATGATCTGGTCTAATCTGCTGGTTTCCCCAGCCATGCATGCAATAGTAAACCATCTTTTCCCTATTTTTGTTTCGCGTGCTAGACCTCTCTGTGGGTCCCTTCCCAGTGAACATAAGGCCCAATGAGGATTCTCGGGGAATATCTGGCAACCTCTCTGTGGGTCCCTTCCCCATGAGATCAGAAGGCTTGCCCTTCTTCTGTCCCATCTTCCGGAGTGTCTTCTTTTCACACACACACACGCACCCCTCGTTCGTGGCTCACGCCCTCACGGGCTATGAGAACCGCACTACTAGAGAGTCCCGCCCTGCCTTACAGGGTCCACACTCACTTCGCTTCCTCCCCAAGCGGGGGGGGCGTCTCGTTCATGCACACTCCAGGATACCCACCCCAACCGAACGGAATCGCTTTCTATACTTACCCTCCCCGGGGTCTTCGTCCGGTTCTTCGTGCACAAAGGTTTAAGGGGTTCAATTCTTTTGCCTAATTACCTAAATTTAGGGTTCGGAGGTTAAGGTTTCAGGGCGATCCTCCGTCCACTCCAGGGCCGTCTGAAAACGGGACGGGGCGCCTCCCTGAAGTTTAGGAGTCCCTCCCAGAGATCCTTAATCCGAGTCACGGCACCAAAATTTGTTATAAATAAGAGCCAATCAATCGATTCTGCGTCAATCAATCGATTTTATTTAGCAAGCGGTAATTAGGCAAAACAGCGCTGGGTGACCGGGGGAAGCTCAGTTCCACCAACAGGCACACCAAATCAACCTTTCGTATGTGCTTATATACGTTATGCGTTCGTTTACGTGCTGGGAATTTCCGCCTCTGGAACTTTTGTTATCTGTTGCAACATCCGAGCGCTTTGTTATCTGTAACACCATCTGGGAGTCCTATTATCTGTGGCACCATCCGGGAGTCCTGTTATTTATGGCACCACCTGGTAGTCCTGTTATTTATGGCATTGTCTTTAACTACTACTACAAGGTTCTACAAAACATAATCAAACTCGCACAAGCACAGTTACTGCTTACAATAATATGCATAATACAATTGAATCCTACTCGATTTGTTCAACATTAAAAATTTTGACCATCACTTATTACAGTAGAATTCTCCAATGGATACCGATGCAGAGTGTCTCCTGAAGAGCTGTGGACAGACAGGAAAAGCAGATCCAGCTCCAGCAGATCCCCACCACAGGTGAGCTGTGTCCATCAGTGCCAGCCCCTCTCCTCAGACCAGAACAAGAGTCCTGCTCCAGCAACAGAGCAGCCTGACCCAAAGGAGTGTCTGCAGAAGGAGGTTTCTCTTCCTCCTGGATTCCTCCCTGCAGGCACAGAAATGCTCCCTTGCTCTTCTCCAGGGACATCCCTTTCCCCAGGGGAGGGTGTCCAGCCTGGCCTGGCCGGCTGGTCCTGGTTCCCTCCCTGTGCTCCCCACAGGGCCCTGAGCTGGCGATGCTGCTCTGCAGAGCGAGGGGCTGCGGTGCCCTGGGGCCATGGGCTGACTCTGCTCTGGCCACGCTGGTTGGGCTGGGAAACAGAGCCAGCTGGATGAGGATCACTGCTGCTGAGCCCTTTCCATCCTCCCAGCTGGCTCAGGAGCCCAGGACAAGGCTGGGCAGGACCATGGGGTGTCTCTCATGGCACCAAGGGCAGGGGAGGGCTGAACCAGATCCAGCCTCTGGGCTTCCAGGATGGTGTCCTGAAACATCCTCCAGTCTGACACCTTTTGGCATCCTGGCTCCTCACAGCCTGTCCTGGCATTGAAGGGCCCTTGTTACCCTGTGCCCTCCTCAGGTTCACCTCTTCCTCTGGGACACCTTGCATGATCACTCCTTTTACCAGGACTGTTTTGTTGAACCCAGCAGGCAGCTGAACATCACACACAGCCCTTCTCTTACTCCCTCCAGCCCAGTGGGATGGGAGAGGGAATCAGGAAAGAAATAAATATCTTGGGTTAAAATGAAGACAGTTTAATGAGACAGAAAGGGAAAACAATAATAATAGCTACAATAGCTACAATAAATATAACATAATAATGGTAATAAATAAAATAATTATAGCAATAGTAATTATAATAATAATGATGGCAGTAGTAATAGTAGTAATTGCAAAAATGGTAATAATAATAGCAGGAGATATAAACCAGGTCACGCACAATGCAATTGCTCACAACCCATTGAGTGACACCCAGCCAGATCCCAAACAGCGGTCCCCCAGATAACTTTTCTCTAGTTTACATGCCAAGCATGACATCATATGGTGTGGAATATCCCTTTGGCCACTTGGGCCACCTGTCCTGCCTGTGCCCCTCCCAGCTTCTTGTGCATCTCCAGCCTCCTTGATGAAAACTCCTTGGTTTGGGATAAACATGGCTTAACAAGAACCAAAACATCCCTGTGCTATCAACATTCTTCTCAGATTAAATCCAACACACCGCACTCTACCAGCTGCTAGGAAGAAAATTCACTCTCTCCCAGCTGGAACCAGGACAGTGCCCCCCCCCTTATTCTGCACCATCTGTGTTGTGCCCGGGTCCCACACTCTCCAATACATTCCAGTTACTCAAGAGCACTTTCCTGTCTCTGGATATACACACAGATCTCATTCCTCAGTCTATAGGCCACGCCTCTATAATGTCCAGTGAGTTCATGTGGTCCATGGCTTTGGGCTCCAGGGGTCATAAGAGTCTTTCAGGACAGGAGAGACGGTCTTTGCTGTTGGACTGTTGTGTCCTGTGTCCAGAGCTCGTAGCTGGTGTATCTGTCACAGCCAGGGACAGGGTGTGAGTCTGGGTGGGCAGCGAGTGGCACCTCAGGGAGATCCTCTGACAGTGCCTGGCAGCTCCACTCCTCTCCAGGATGCATCTGCCACTGCTGGTGGGACAGCGCCAGGCAGATCAGTCACAGACGTGTCCCCGTCTTTTTGGATGTGTGTGACCAGAAGGGAGCTCTTCATCCAGGCCTTGGTACCTCACAAATCCCCCTGGGACCCTGAGCCAGACCCCAACCCTAACCACTTCCACTGACACCACTCCCTAAGCCCTAACCCTAACACTTATCCATCCCTTACCCTAACCCTCGTCCTAACCCCTGGATTAAAACTTACCCTACACCTATCATTCACCTGAAACTAACCATAACATTAACCCAATCACCACCCTAACCCTATCTCTTAGCCCAAAATCTAACCTAAACCAAACCCTCCCTAACCCTAAAACTAACCCTAACCCTAGCCTTCCCCTAACTCTTACTTGAAATATCACCCTAATGTTACCTCTAACCCTAACCCATAACCCTATCCTAACCCTAAAACTAATCCTAACACATCATACTAACACCAGCCTTAAACGAAACACTACACTAAACCAAGCCCTAACCCTAACTCCTAACCTGTAACTCTTACGACTGACTCTAACACTAAACTAACCGTAATTCAAACCCTAACCCATTATCCTAACCCTAAAGCTATCCCAACCCCTAACCCCTAAACCTAACCCCTTACACTAATCCTAACGACTTACACTAACACTACCCCCTAACCACTAACCAGAATTGCAATCCTTAATGCCAACCCCAACCTCCATCTCCAATATAAATCTAAAACCTAATTCTGACCATTCCACTAACACTACTGCCTAACCCTAACCCTAATGCTAACCCCATCCCTAACTCTAAACTAAATCTAAAGCTAAAACATAATCCTAACTCTAACCCAAAACATAAAACTAACCCCTAACGCTACCTCCAACCCTACATTCTAACCCTCTTCTAAACCTAATCTAACTGTAATACTTACCCATAATCCTAATTCTAACTCTAACCCTAACCCTAGTCCTACCCTTCAACCCTAATATTAAAACCTAACCCTAACTGCTTACACTAACACTATTCCCTAACTCTAAAACCTAATGCTTAGCCCTAACTATATCCTAACACTAATCTAATCCTAACTGTAAACCTCATCCAAAGCCCTAACCATAAGTCTAACTGTTAAACAGCATCCCCTAACTCTAATCTAACCCTAACCCTAAATCTAATCTGAAACTTCACCCTAACTCAAACCCTAAATCCTTAAACCCCTAACATTAACCACTTCCACTGACACAACTCCCTGGCCCCTAAATCTAACCCTAACTGTAAATCTAAAACTAACCACTAACCCTAACTCTAACCTGAACACTAACCAAACCCAAAATGTAAATCCAAACCCTAACTCTAACCCAAAATCTAACCCTAGTACCTAAACCTACTCCTAACCACTTCCACTACTCCGTAACCCCAACCCATAACACTAACCCAACACTTACCAAAAGCCTAATCTTTATCCTAAACCCTAACCCTGAATCTAATCTGAACCCCAAACCCCTGTCCCAAAACCTAACTCTACCCCCTAATCCCAAACCCTAACTGCAACCCTAACCCATCATTCTAACCTTAACCCTATCCCCACCCCTAACCTTGCTGCCTTACAGTAATCCTAACCACTTATAATAATGCTACTCCCTAACCCTAAATAAACCCCTACCACCAACCCTAACCTAAAACTAATCTAACTGTAACCCCAAGCCCTTACCCCAATTCTAAACCTAACCCTAACTCCTAACCCTAAGCCTAACCCTAACAGTAAGCCTAACCCTAACCTGAAAACTAACCCCTAACTCAAATGCCTAACCCCAAGCACTAACCATAGGCCCTTACCCCTAAACCTAACCTGTACTCTAATCCTGACCCCGACTCTAACTCTATTCCCTAACCCTAATCTAAACCTAACCCTAAACCTTATCCTACACTAACCCTTATCTAAATGACAACCCTAGTGCTAACCCTAACTCTAAATGCAATCCTAACTCATAAACCTAACTTAACCCTTACACTAAGCCCTAACTTTTACCCTAATGCTAACCTTAACTGTAATTCCTAACCCCAACTCCAAGTCTAACCCTAAACATCTAATGCTAACTCTACCCCAACCAAAACCATAACACCAGACCTTAACTCTAACCCTTCCCCCAACTGGTAATGCCAACTCTAACCCTAACCATTATCTAACCCTAGCTGAAACCCTAACCCTAAGTCATAACTGCTAACCCTAACCCTATCCTTAACTATAATACTAACTCATCTCCCTAATCACTAACCCTTCCCCTAACCAATAAAACTAACCCCTAACCATAACCACATATATGAACATTCATTGCTAAACCATAACTCTAACCTAATCTCTACCCCCATCCCCTAACCTTAACCCTATTCACAACCTAATCCTACCTGTAAGCCTACCCCCTAACACCTACCCCTAAAAAAATCTAACCATAATGCTTAACCCATACCCTCACTCTAATCCTAAATCAAAGCCTGAGTCTAAGCCTAAACTCAAACCCTAACCCTACCTCTAACTTTAATCATAAACCTAAATCTAAATCTAAACTTAACCATAACCCTATCTCTGTCCCTAACCCATAAACCTAAACTCTACACCTAACCACTTCAACTGACCCTAACACGACACCCTAACCGCGAAACCTAACACTATTCCAAACCTTACCCTACACTTAATGCTAACCCCTACCGCTAATTCTAACCATAAATCTAAAACTGAGCTCTAACCCTAGCACTAACTCTAACAGTGACCCTAAACTCTAACCCCAATACTAAACTCTAACCCTAACCTAACACTATCACCAGCCTAACCTTAATGGTAAGCCGTAACTAACCTAACCTAACGCTAATTCTAACCTGAAATCTCCACCTAACCCCGAAATTCACCTCTAAACCAAACCTTAAACCTAAACATAACCCTAGTCTAATCCTAGCCCCATTCATATCCCTAGCCCATGAACCCAGCCACCAACCGTAAGCACTTATACTAAAATTAACACTAACCCAACCCCATTATCTAACCCTAACCATTAACTTAACCTCTAAGCCTAACCCTAAACCCTAACCAAAACCGATCTCTAATCTAATGCTAAATCCTAACCCATCATTCTAACTATAACCCTAAACCGCTATCCCAAAAATAACATTAACACTACCTCTAACCCTAACCCAGTGTCCTAGCCCTAACCCTTCAATATAAATCTAAAACCTAAACCTGACCATCCAAATAACAAAACTCCTAACCCCAACATCTAACTCTAATCCAACCCTTACCCCAACCCTAATCCTAATCCCTATCTTTAACTCAAATCTTAACTCTAAGTCTAAAATCTAACCCTAATTCTAACCCTAAATCTAACCCGAATTATAATGGTAACCCCTAAGCTGACCTCTAACCCTTACCCCTAACCCTAACCCTAATTCTAACTCTAACCCCTAACACTCACCCCTAACCTAAACCTAACTATAACTGTAATACTTACAAATAGTGCTAACCTTAACCATATTCCTACCCTTTCCCGCAAAACATGAAGTCTAACTGCTTATACTAACACTATTCCCTAACCCCTAACCTTAATCCTTACCTCTAACACTAAGCCTAATACTAACCTTTACCACTAACCGCATCCCTACCCATAAACCCTAAACCTAATCCTAATCAAACCCTAATAATAACCCTAACACTACCCCTAACACCTATCCCTAAATCTAAAACTCTGATGTTAGTCCAATCACTTACTGTAATCCTAAAACAAAGGCTAAATCAACCTCTAACCCTAACTCTAAAACTAATTCAATGCCCTAACCCTGATTCTAACCCTAAACCTTAATCTAACCCTACCTCTAAATCTAACCCCAAAACTTAACTCTGCCCCTAAGACAACTCCGGAACCCCTAATACTAACCCTAATCCAACCATTACCCTAAACCAAATCCTAAAACTTAAGCCTAAATGTAAACCTAAATACTAATCCTAAAATTTAAGACAAACTCTAACTCTAACCCTAAGACTAACATCACACAAATAGAAATCCAATCCCCAACCTAACAACACCCCCAACCCAAAGTGTAACGCTAACATCAAACCCTGACTCCAACCTTTCTCCCTAACTGGTAACGCTACCCAATAACTGACTCTAATCTAACCCTAAAAGGAACTATAACCCTAAACCGAAGTCCTAACCACTTATCCTAGCCATAATCTTATCCTTCAGTCTAACCCTAATTCTTCTCCCTAATACCTAAGCCTAACACCAACCCCCTAAAGCTGACTCTAAAGCTCAGCCCTAAACCTTAACCCTAACCCTAGCCAGTAACCATCATTCTAAACCTCACCCTTACTCTAGCAATAACCCCTAAACCCTGAAACTAACCCTACCTAACCCTAAACAGTTTCCCTAACCGTAACACTACTCCCTAACACAAACATGATAACCCTAATGCTGACCCCTAACACTAACTATAACCTTAATGGTAAGCCTAAACCCTAATACTAACTCTAACCCTAACTTGAAACCTAGTCCTAACACTAAACCTAAACCCTAACCTTAACCTAACCATAACCCTATCACTAACCTAACTTCAACCACAACCCTTCAACCAACTTAACCCAACACTAACCCTAACATGAAATCTAACCCTAACATGAAATCTAACCCTTACCTGACCTCTAAACAGAATCCTAACCCTAACTCTAACCCTAACTCTAGCCTCAACCCTAAACCTAATCTCCTATGCTAATCTTAACCTTTTACAATAACATTACTCCCTAACCATGAACCCGAACCCCTATCTCCAACAGAATTCTAAAACCTAACCCTAACCACCTTTTCTAACACTACTGCCTAACCCCTCAACTTTGATCTAACCCTTACCCTAATCCTAATTATATTTCCTATCCCTAACTCTAATCCCAACCCCTAAATCTTACCCCAAGCCCCAACTCCTACACCTAAGCTACTCCTAACTATGTCTACTAATGCTACTCCCTCAACCCTAAGCCTAACCCTAAATTCTACCCAATTCTCTTCACCCTAATGGAACTCTAATGCAAGCCCCTAACTCTAACTCCAACTCTAAACCTAATGCTTAGCCCTCTTACTGTAATCACAAATCTAAGCCTAAACCTAAAACCAAACTCTACCCCTAACCCAAACCCAAAAGCCCTAACCTTAATTCTAACCCTAATCAAACCCTGACCCTACCCCTAACTCTAACCCTAAACCTGACTCTAAACATAACCCTAACCCAAGCCCTACCTCCTAAAACTAACCACTAACCCTAACCACTTCCACTGATACTACTCTCGGACTCCAACACTAATCAAATCCTACCCCTAATACTTAAACACCTAACCCAAACCCCAATGCAAACACATACCCGAACCTCAAACCCTACCTCTCAGACTAATCCCTAGCTCCTAGCTCTAGCACTAACCATAACTCCTAACCCTAAAGCCTAACTCTAACACATAACCCTAATCCTATACCTCATCTAACTCAAACACAGGAATTCTAACCCTAACTCTGACCCCTTGCCCTACGTTTAACCCTATTTCTAACCCTAAATGTAACCCTTCCCCTAACCCTAGCTCAAACCCCTAACCCCAAAATCTATCCCAACCCCCTAATTCCTAAGCCTAACCCTAACTGGAACTCCTAACACTTACCTTTACCCTAAATCTAACCCTAGACCTTAACCCTACCACGGAACCCTAACCTAAACCTCATATAGCCCAAACACAAACTCCTAACCCTAAACGCTATACTCTAACCTCTTGCCCAAACTTCAACTCCAGCTCTAAGACTAACTCTAACCCAAAACCTGACCCATAACCCTCACTCAAAATCCTAATCCCAAACACTAACCCTAACCATGCTCCATAAACCTATCCCAAACTCTAACCCTAACTCTATCCCCTAACCCAAAACCTTATCTAACACTAACCCTCAACCTTATCTAAAACCTAACCCTCATCTAAATGCTAAACCTAAACCAAATTCTAACCCTAACTCTCAATCTAACCCTAACGTAACCCTTAAATTAAGCCCTAATTTTTACCCTAACTCTAACCTTTACTGTAAATCCTAACCCTAAGTCTAAACCTGAAACCTAATGCTAACTCTAGCCCTAACCAAAGCCCTAACACCAAACCCTAACAATAAACCTAATCTAACTATAACCATAACCCTAAATCCTAACTACTTACTATAACCCTGTCCTTAACTCTACTTCTAACTCTAACCACAAAAACAAACCCCTAACACTTATTCTAAACCTTACTCCTAAACCTTAACCCCAACCCTAGCCTGCAAGCCTCATTCTAAACCTCAGACTTACTTTAAAAATAACACCTACACCTTAACACTAACGCAAATCCTATCCCTAAAACTAAAATTAATTCTTTTCCCTAAGCCTAAATCTAACCCTGCCTCTAATTAGAACTCGAAAACTAACCACTAACCCTAACCGCAAACCCTAATCCTAACTATAACCCTAACCCCTAAACCTACCTGTAATCTAAACCTAACCCGAAACCTTACCTAATGCTAACTCTAACTCTACACCCAAACCCCTAACCTATATCTAAGCCTCACCATACACCTTATCTCAACCTAACACTACTCCTAATCCCTAACTGGTAACTCTAATCCTGACCCTGTGCTTTACCCAAAGCCCTATCCCTACATCTGACGAAACACTAGCCCCCTCTGATGCTAATACAAACCTAATCCTAACTCTAACCAGTAGCACTAATCTCAAACTAACATATCCTCTAACCCTAGCCCCTAACCCTAACACTGAAACTTAACCCTAAACACTAATCCTAACTCTAAACCTAACTAATACACACTAGCCAAGAAACTATAGCCAACAAATGATAACCCTAAGCAAAACTCTGATCCTGGTCCTAACCGCTAACCCCAGCTCTACCCCAAATTCCAACCCTTAATCTAACTCTTAACCCTAACCACTATTCCAAGCACTACCAGACCCCTAATCCTAACCCCAAACCCAAAATCTAACCATTTCCCTTATCCACAAACCATACCACTAACTACAATGCCAGTTCTTCATCCCTAACCCTACCCTAATCCTAACCACTAACTCTAAACCTAAACAATAAACCTACCTCTAACCAAAACCCAACCTTAACTCTGTCCCTAGCCCTAACCCTAACTACTTACCATAATACTCTTCAATAACCCCAAGTCTAACCCTAGCACCTAACAGCAAACTGTAACTCTAATCCTAACCCCTAAACCTAACTTTAACCCTATCACTAATTCAAACCCTAAACACTAAACCTAAACCCAAGCCTTCATTCTAACCCTTACCCACAATCTGTAACCCTAATGCTAAACATAATTCTAACCCTGAGCAGCCCTCTTCTGTCTCCTCCATTCTCCTCTTTTTCTTCCTCTTGAGGGGGCAGATGGGCTCTGTGTCCAGACAGGTCCTGGGGACTGACACTTGCACCACGGGGCTGATCTTTCGGAGCTGACAGCTGGGTGCCTCCCTGACACCGCTCGGACCCTTGCCTGCCACCTCCTTCCCCGCAGGGGACACTGAGCCCTCCTGTGAGATTCTTCTTCTTCTTCCTTGAGGGCTGGAGACTTGATCCTTGTCCTTCACAGCCAGAGCACAAGGGCTGCTGTCTGCTCCACGGTGCTGCTTACACTGACACTTTCTGGAGGAACCAGGGGTGACCTGGCTGGGCTCCTTCTCGCTGCTGCAGGAGGAAGGTGGTGCGAAGGGTGGGCAGTGGAACAGGTGGTCACGGGGAGGCTGGGAGCCAAAGGGCTGAGCTGAGGATGAAGCTGAAGGTCGGCTTTTCATGATTTGGCCAACGGAGAGCAGATGAGGACAGCCTGCAGAACAGGAAAAGAGGCTGACGTGATCTGAAGGCCAGGTCAGGAGCAGGAGCCCCCTCTTCCTCCACACTCCACAGTGCACAAGCACAACACCCAACTGCTACCATCTTAGCCAATCCAAGAGAACAGGAGAGGTGGCTGCTGAAACCACTCCCCCGGGCCACCTGCCATGTCAGACAGTTGCCTCGTGGACTACTGGCCTTGCTGCCATGCAGGAGCCTGGGAGCCACTGGCACCACTTACCTCGACTTGCCAACAGGCCAAGGAGTTGGGGTGGGTGGTGTCCATGGGGTAGGTGTGGTTGGCAAATTGTGAATGAGGTGGTGTGCAATGGTCACTTCTGCTCGCCTTCCACAGGATGCTGCGCTGCAGTTATTGACGTGGAAAAAAATAAACAACAAACTTGGTGATCTAAAGAAAAGAGGTTTCCATGAGCCAAGAGAAGAAAATAAGATGAGCCCAGAGAAAAAGGAAGGGTAAAGACACAGAAGGGGAGAGGAAAGTGGGGGATGGTCAACCAATTAGAAGAGTTTTCTGTTAGAAGCAGAAACAAAAAAAGGAAGGAAGGAAGTTTAAACAACAGAAACCCCACCACGCTGTCCTGAGCCCTGGTTGCACAGCGGCGCCCAGAGGGCCGGTCCCAGCCCCTGCCTGGGGAGGAGGAGACTCTGCAGCCTCCAGCTGGGGAGTCACCTGCTCCCATTGCCCCAGGGGACGAGACACTCAGAGAAGATTGGTGAGGCCACCCTGCTCCCGGGACTGGCACAGCCGCCCCCCTGTCCTGAGCAAGAAGACAGGAGGCGTTTCTCCAGCCTTAATCAGGGATGGGAACAACAGCGGGGACCTGGCCCTGTACCCCAAACCAGAGCAACCGCTGCAGCCCTGGGGCTGAGGGGCTCTCCCTGTCTGCCTCCAGCTTAGCAAGACACCCAGCATCCGGTCTACACTCTCCCCAACACAATCTCCAGCTCAGAAGACACAAGGCACCTGTCGAAGACTCCAGGCAGAAGCTCAGGCTCACTTTTTGGCAGAAAGCACCAGCTTCATGGCTGGTGCTGGTGACGACATGGTGATGTTCAGCTCCAGAGCAGCACTGGCCAACAGGGACGATTTCAATTTTGCTAATTTGGAGTCTTTGGGTGCACCCATCTTAGTGCTGGATGTAGCAGGGAGGTCCATGCCACAGCCTGATTCCTGAGATGTGCAGAAGCTGCTGGATCCACCCTGGGCCTTCTGGGACGCTTTGGACAGATCCCCGCTGTGCCGTGCACTGGGCTGGCAGCACCGCTGCTGCAGGAGTCCCTCTCCAGGGTCTCAGCATTCTCCCCACAACCCCTGGGCTCCTGGCTGGGGATGGGCTCCAGCAGCAGCTTGGGTGAGGTGGATGGCTGCTTGCTCTCCCAGGAGCTCTGCCAGGACAGCTCTGCTTTAGCCCCACTTGTATTGCTGGTGTTGCAGGAGCTCTGAACTGTTCTGGGCACAGGAGGCATCTGCAGGAGGGCGAGCAGCTTTTTGGGCCTCCAGGCTGAATCACTGTGCCAAGGACACAGGGTGATACTGCAATCCCATCCCCTCCAAGCTTAAACAGCAACTCTTAACTGAGCAGGATCCTTCCTGCAAGCCATCCTCCCTCACACCTGTCCACTGGGTGCAGTGCCTGCCTCCCTGCCAAGCTGCAGCCCACCTGCCCTCGCAGAGCAGGCAGAGGGGCAGCAGCTCCCTGCAGCTCTGGCCCAGAACAGCCTTCAGGACTCACCTGGCCTGTCACTGGTGAAGACCTGGGTCTGTTGGTCACAGCTTTTTTGACGTGATCAGAGACACTGGCCCCGAGAGATAAAACAGAGCATGAGCACAGGGCCACAGACTGCACCAAATTACTGAGCCTGACCCCAGCCAGGCACTGGCCAGCATGCCATGAGGGACGGCTGTACTGTCCCCAATCCCATGGAGCCTCACTGGAGGAGTCGTGGCTCACGCTCAGGCAACAGGCTCTGCTCTGCCAGACAGAGGCAGCACAACAACAGAAGCTGCTTCTCTCTTGCCTGCACCCTGCCTGACACTGGCAGTTAAGCAGCCTGGAGAGCAGTAACGGTGCAGCTGCAGGAACATCCCCTGTGAGAGCAGAGCTCCCCCCACCCACACCCTGCCCCACTACCTGATCTCCAGCACCAGGCCCAGGAAAGGGTCAGAGGTCTCCCAGATGCTCTGGCACACTGAGAACTTCACTGCAAAAGCAAGAGCAGTAAGCACACCCTGGCACAACACCTGCACAGAGCACCACCCCAGCACAGCACAGGCAGCTGCCCTGTTCTCCCTCTCCAGCTTTGGGCTCTGGGATGTCAGCACCAGGATTCACAGCGTGCAATTCCACTGTGTGCTGGGACAGCAAGTGCTGGTACGTAACTGCCAACATGGGTTCCTCAGCTGGTGGCAAAGAGCTGGGGGCCCCCAGTCTACAGCTTTTTTCATCACTACAACACACGCCACAACCCACAGGAACCACAAGACTGACCAGCTGCACCTCTGGATAAGTTACACACACTCAGCAGTTTTCCCAAAAGATTTTTACTGCAAGGCTCTCAGGGAAACCGCTGCCCTGAGAGTCACAGGCCCAGGACCTGGCAGCCAGCGCTCAACACGGGACCACAGGGATCTGCCAAGGACTTGGTGAACCAGCATGGTGGCCTGGGTCTGGTGATCCAACCTGGAGACAGCAGCACCAGAGCTCACACTGCCCCACCGCAATGGCCACCCCTGTCACCCACCGCTGTGTCCTCAGGATCCAAACCCATCCCAGCGGCAGCTCCTCTCTCCCTTCCCGTCAGGAGCAGCTTGCCAACATTTATCCAGCTCTTGCAGTGGCCACTAACCAGGCCTGGAGCTGTCAGGAGAAAGGACTCCCTGGAGCTCACCCAGCTCTAAACTCAGCCCCAACCTGCTGCTGGCTCGGCAGCCGGCACTGCGAGCAGCGCAGAGATGGAGCAGTTGGCAAAGAGCTTTGCAAGGCAGAGCCCTCTGGGGAACAGCACTGAGGCGGACCCACTTCCCCTCTGCGTGACCAAGCGTCAGCCAAGAAAGCAGCAAGCTAAATTTCACAGGAACAGAAAATTAACATGTAAACACTCATTTGATCCAAGGTCGTACCTGTGCGATCGCCCCGAGGCTGGGACCTGGCAGCTTCCAAACTACTGTGACCAGGCCACATGCAACACCCCTCAAGGACCAGATGGACAAACATGGGGGCTCTCAGGGCCTTCTGACCAGGACACCTCTCACCACACAAAAGAAAACCCACACTAAGGTGGCAGCATGGAGCACCAGGGCAAAAATATGACCATCCATGTTTCTTCTAGCAAAGAGCCTGCTGGCTACTGCAAGGCTCAACTATTGCAGGAAAATGTTAACAAATAATAAACCAAATATTAACAAATGCAAAAGGCCAGTGACCAATGAAGACTGAACACCTACCCCTGGGATTGCCCCCAGGCTCAGGAACAGGATTACACCAAGAGGCTTGATCAGCATGGACTGCAGGAACCAAACAGGGAGTCAAACACAGGGGAGGAGCTTCCATGGCATGTTGTGATCTCCTTCTTCCTCAGTCACCTGCAGTGACGGGAGGGGGTGAGGTAAGGACACAGGACACACACAAAGGTGTACGTTCCCACAGCTAGAAATGGAACATACGTGACCTTTTTGCTGAGACCTAGCAGGTTTGCAGGGAAATAGTATTTATGACTTGTCTGTGTAACACCACCAAGGACCAAAAAGCTTTTGAAAAGCCTCTGAGATGATCCTGGAGACAATCACATGTGAATAACCTATTAAAACGTGAGTGTTTATTCCTTCAAGCAGACAGGCAGTGACAACGTACCTCTGGGACAGCCCAAGGCTCATAACCAGGATCCAGCTGAGAAGCTCCATCAACTCTGCCAGTGCCATGGCCTGGAGTCAAGCACAGACCAGAGAGGTTTCCAGGCTCACAGAGCAATACTCCTGCATTTCGGGTAAAAGAGGACATAAAGAAGAGAGAAACAATGCCCACCTATTGCAGAGAAATAGCCCTACTTAGGGAGAAAACTGGAGAAATGACTAAATATTCCAAATATTTGGGGGCTAAATTGGCCAATACAGGCAAAAGATTCTGAGTATTTGGGCAAAAAGTGGCCAAAAGAGGCAAAAACGTCCACATTTGGGAGCAAAACTGTTGGCAAAGGTGAAAACATCCCATAGTTGGGAACACAGCACCTCCATTAGGGGAAAAAATGGGCAAAAGCACCTGAATATATCGGGTAAAAAGAGCCAGAAAAACCAAAGCACCACTAGATTTGGATCAAAACTGGCCAAAAAGGGGTATAACATCCCCAGATTTGTGGTGAAATTGGACCACAAAGTCAAAGTACACCCAGATTTGGGTAAAAAACGGCCAAAAGTGGCCCAAACACGCCCAGATTTGGGTAGAAACTGGACTGCAAAGCCAAAGAACTCCCAGATCTAGGCAGAAACGACCCCAAAGGGCACAAATGTGCCCAGATTTAGCTCAAAACTGGCCCAAAGGGCCAAAGCAATCCCAGCTTTGATTTGAAACAGGCCCAAAGGCTCAAAGCGTGCCCTGGGATGGGGCCGTGTGGCACGAGGCTGGGGGGCAGGGAGGGCCCCACAGGGACTCAGTGCTGGTTTCTGCCCCTGGGCCACCACTCCCAGCCCCTGCTTGCCCAGAACTTGCCCCTGAAGCAGCCGCAGCCCCTCTCCCCTCCCTGCGGGGCGTCTGCCCCCTGCCCACACCCTGGTGCTGCCTGGCTCGCCCTGCCCGGCCCAGCCCGGCTGCTCTCCCGGCCCCAGCCCCAGCCCTGGCCCCACTGCTGCCCTGCTGAGCTGCTCGGGGCTGGGTGCTGCCCCTGCCCGCCCACCTGCTCCCTGCGCTCGGCTGGAGCAGCCTGGGCGTCCCGGGCTGGCAGGGGCACCAGGAGGAGGAGGAGGGTGAGGACCATGGCCCCCACGCTCGCACCATGATGCTGCTGCTGCCAAGACACAGCACAGCACGTCACCGTGGGGCTGTGACCTCATGGTCACATTGCAGTCACCACATCTGCACACTACTGCATGGCCTTGTTCTACACCAGCATGGAAGGAACACAAGTGGAGAAGGGTGCACCTATTTGGGAGGCAGCGCTGCCTATGGGAGTGCACAGGCTCTCACTTCTTGCTTCCCAGAAATCAATCAATCAATCAATCAATACCAAAAGCACCAACTTCAGGGGTCTTGTAACTATTTTTGTCAGGCAGCTCTCTAGGAAGAAACCAGCTTTACCTGCTGGTTTTACCACAGCTTCAATGCCTTTAAAGCCACCACTTCTTACCTCTGCTGCTCCAACACAGCCTCACAGCCCAGCAAAATCATAGTGCAGGCAGAAACCTTCACCATACAGAGAGGGAGAATCAGGAATACGTTACTCTCAAAAAACAGGCACTGTCAACCACTCTTGCTCTCGCTTACCAAATTCAGACAGTGTAAGAAAACAACAAGGAAGCGAGATTCTTATTTTATGGAGCCCATTATATGGACCATTCAACATCAAGTCCAACCAGAGTCTGAACCTCCGAATAAGAAATATCATCTTAAAATTTCAAGGAAAATGAAGGGCTTTGAAGTGGCAAGACCATCAAATGTTCGTAAAAGCACTGGATTCCGGGATTATTTCAAATGGACGAGGCAGTTTCAAATTTCACGAGGCCAACAAGAGTTTGTTTTTAATCGTGGCTTTGGCTGTTCTGCCCGCTGGTGCCCAGTGAGTGTTTCTGAGCAGCGATCCCAGCCGTGGCCGCAGGTTGCAGCTCTTCCTCCCGGGGCCTGTGGGCAGGCGGGCCGGCCGGCAGAGCTGCCCGTGGCTCTGGAAGGGCTCTCTGAGCTCTTCCTGCCAGAGGCAGCACTGGCTGCTGGTGCCCTGGGGCAGCTTGGTCCCTGCTGGGGCAGCTTTGCTGCCTCCTGGACTCTTCCTCCTCCTCTTCCTCCTCTCCAGCACCACAGGCGTCAGATGCTGTGTCCTCCCTCATCCAGGCTGCAATCTGTCCCCGTCACCACTGACCGTTTTCCTCACCTGCATCTCCAGGGCACTGAAGCCTTCCTGCTCCTCCTCCTCCTCTGTGCTGAGGGGTCACAGTCCGTGATCTCCACAACTGCCTGTGGAGATCATAGCGGCGCCGCGGGGATCTGCTCCGCTCCCTCTGCCTCAGCTGGGTCTGCTCCCGAGCAGCTTTGGGTGCAGAACGACACCGGGAGCTGTGGCTGGAGGGCCCTGGAGCTGCATCATCCCTTAGGGCTCGGTCAGACCGTGGAGGACTGGTTCTCCAGCTCCTCGTCCTCCTTGCTGAGCGATGCTGGTCTGTGATCTCCAGAAACCGGCTGCAGAGATCATAGTCCCGCCGTGGGGATCTGCTCCGATGTCTCATCCTTGGCCGGGTTTGCCCCTGAGCAGCTCTGGGGGCAGGAACAGACTGGGAGCTGCTGCTGGAGGGCACTGGAGGTGCTGGTGCAGACTGGGAGCTGCTGCTGGAGGGTATTGGAGCTGCCTCGTCCCTGTGAGTGGGGTCACAGCTCAGGGGACTGGTTCTCCCCCTCCTCCTGTCTGAGTGTTCGTAGTCCGCGGTCTCCACAACCCAACTGCGGAGATCGTTGCCCCAGTGCGGGGATCTGCTCCTGGGCCTCTCCCTGGCACCGTTCTCCTGGCAGGGGGCAGAAGGGCTGAATCCCCGCTCCTCTTTGCTGCTGTCCTCTCGTGCAGAGTGGAGCACACGGTCACGGGGATGACAGCGCAGCGGGCACGCAGCTTTCCTTCTGGACACCAGCCTGAGACAGCCGTGGAAGAAGCGACGCAAGCAGGAGCCCAGGGAGGAGCTGCTGTTGATCCTGCCTGGCCAGATGGGGCACGGCCAGCCCGCAGCTGCCTCCTGGGCTCCTGCCCGGCTTTGCTGGCTGGTGATGGCTGGTGCAGATGAGCTGCTGTCCTCTGGAGACTCCACCGTGCCTCCTGCCATGTCCTGCAAAGAGGGCTGTGAAAAGGTCCTGCCCTCCCCTCCTGACAGGACCCACCAGTGGGGAAACTCCAGAAGCTGTAAGAGCCCCCCAGACGCTCTCCTGGAGGCTGCAGGGGGGCCAAGGAGCACAAATGGAAGGGATCCAGCTGGATGCTGGGATAGGGATGCTGAACTCACCAAAGGTTTCTGTACAATAAGCAGAGAGAATTTAACTTACAAGAAGAGGGACTGAGACCTGGGGAAAGAAAGAGATAGAAGAAGCAGCTTCTAGGCTTGCATGTTCAAAGAACAGCCCTGCAGGGACTGACAAAGAAGGGCTGCTTTTCTCCTAAATCAGTTCCAGATACTGGCAGCCCTTGGGAACTGCCCAACAGATTTACAAGGAAATGTTCACAGAAGTACTGACAGGCCTGGCTGTGCTCCCCAGAGAGCAGGTGGTTGGCCAGAGGGTGGTGTACGTCAGGCACTGCAGGATGCAATTGAGGAAGCATGGGTTGCCCACGTTGTGCAGTCCCGCTCCAGCTCTCTGGTTGTGCTGCGAGGCCATGCAAATCTTCTCTAGGGGAAAGAAGATCCTCTGTGGTGGAGCCATTCCCTCAGCAACGACTGCCAAGAAACCACATTTGAAAAGAAATAATGTTGTTGCATGAAAGCGCATTTTAACAGTCAAGTTTTCTACAGGAGTACCCAGGACAACCAGCCCTAACCTCCAACAGAGATACGTTGGGGCAAGCCTAACACTGCCATTGCAATTTGCTGGTCAAGAAACAGTTTTGAAAAAGTGTGTTCCCCTGCTTACTTTGCCTCAAGTCCAACAAACCCACACTCGTTTCTGTGCCCCAGACAACCTTCCTTTCCCTCTAGAGTCTTGAATGGCATTAGCAGGTCAAGTCTTCCCTTTTCTTGATTGTAAGTTGATGAAAACAACCAAGTACCTGGCACAGAAGGTAACCCTACTGATGTCGGACCTTTCTGCGAGCAACGACATCTTTAAAACTCCTGTACAGAGCAGCTGGGAGTGAGGAAACACAACTTCCCCTGTCTAATTGAGAACACCTTGGTAAGTCTGGCTGCTCTCAGGAAGTGCCCCAGAATCCACTCTGGGTTGTCAGCACATCAGTATTCAGGAATTGAGCACCAGCCACGGCCGTTGACTTTGGGGATTCACAAAGTCCGAGGCTGCTGCTGCAGCTGCTGCTCACAGAGGTCATTCTCCATTGTGGCCATCGCTCCTCTCAGGAACACAGGGCTCTGGATGACAAAGGATGTCAGGATGTGCTCCAGAAAGAGAAGATGAGCGTCAATCCCGTCACCTGATTCCAAATAAAGAATTGCACCTCAACAAAATGATTAAAAAATACCCAAACTGAAACCCACAGAACAGCATCTGCCACCGAGAGTGTTTCAGTGGCAGTTTTAACTGCTGCAGAGCTGCAAGGCTGATGACCTTCCCATGACTCTCACGGGGCCCCAGTTCACAGCAGTTTCAAAGGCCTTTTGAAAGTCTCCAATGCACGTTACCTTCTGTGACGAGGACCTGCTGCTGAGCTGTTGCTGCTCCTGCCCCATCAGCACGTAGATATGGGTGGGCTCCTCACAGGGGCCTGCTGTCACCCGTGGGGAGGAGGGGACGGTCACCCAGCGTGGCGGTGGCATGGGCGAAAGGGGTGGGGTGAGGGGTCGGCGTACGTCATCGATGCCACGGGAGAGGGCCTGGCAGTGGCAGGTGTGGCAGCCAGAGTCATGGAGGAAGAAGAGGGTCCTGCCATAACCCAGGAGGAAGAGGTGCTGCTGGGCAGGCGGCAGCTTGTGGTGGCCGTGAGCAAAGGGGGATGGGATGGAGGCCACCAGCGCTGGCTGCTGACAGGGGCCCAGGCCCTGGAGGCTCAGCCCGTTGGTGTCTGGAGGGGGAAGCAGAGACGTTGTCATGGGCTGGGGACAAAGTGCCACCACCCTCCCCTCCCTTGGCGGTGCCGGGGGCTCACAGCTGAGACTGCGGCATCTTGCAGGGCCGGGTGCTGGTGGGGGCAGAGGGGGCAGAAGTGGCCCCAGGCGGCCTCGCTGTTCACAGCTCGTGGCGGCAGCAGCAGGTCTGGCCCCGGCTCAGCAGGTCGGGCAGCGTCAGGAGATGATGAGCAGGAGCTGTGGGGAGGCGGGGAGAGCGTCAGCCCTGGGACCCCCTGCTCTGAGGGGAGACCCCAGCCCCGCCACCCCCCTGCTCCACTCACCATCTCAGGCCAGACGTGGGATGGCGGCCACGTCCTCCCCTCCTCACCGTCCTCCAGGCGCTGTGGGGTCGCTTGTGCTGCGGGAGGGGACGTGGGTGAGATGAGAGCGAGCACCCCCACGGCAAACACGGCCCCCGCCATCATCACCACCCACCCCGTCCTCCACCTCAGCGTCACGTCCTCATCGCTGTCGGTCACGTGCTGGCGGCGATGGCGGCGAGAAGCCCAGTGGCCCATGGCTGCTGTGTGGTGGCACAGCCCAGGGACACTGACTCTGTGAGGCGGTGGCTCCCACAGAGACGGGGGGTCCAGAACACGGGCAAGGGGGGGAGGGCTGAAGAGAGGAGGCGGGGCCAGGGCCGGGGGCTGCTCAGCCCTGGGGCAGCCCCACGGGCGCCATGTCCCAGCTCAGCCCGGCCACCGGCAGAGCCGCCGCCTTCTCACTTCCACCTTTGCCAGCACAGGGCGGCAGGGCGGCCAGTCTCCTCCCCGAGGTGACGCTGCCCCGCATTGGTCCCTGGGCTGTCACTCTGCCCCGCTTTGGACCCACGACAGCGAACAGAACACGGCAAGAGAGAAAGAAGGAAAGAAGAGCAGAAGGAATGAAGGAGAGGGGAAGACAAGGGCAGAGAGCAGGACATAGAGGCAGAAAGAGACAAAAGACAGAGAACAGGTCAGGAAGATTATGAGGGAAAAAGACAGGGACGCAGATCAAGACAAAGAGATGGAGAAGAAGAAAGAGACAATGGCCTGAAGGGTAGAGAGGGACAGAAAAAAAAATGCACAGGGAGCAGGAAAGAGCAGCAATGAGGAGAGGAACAGTTGGATGACAAAGACTTGGAGAAAAGAGAAAGGGGTGACAGGGAGCAGAGCATAATAACAGAGGGGAAGAGAGCTACGTGGAAGCCAAAAAAACCCGACACAGAAGGAAAATGGAGAGGGCGGGGAAGGACTGGGACACAAAAGAGGGTGACACGACCCCCAGGGCCCAGGGCTCACCACAGTTCCCGCTCTCTGCACTGCCAGGCAAGTTGTGGAGTTCAGGCAACTCTGTCTCTGTGTTTCTGTCCTCCCTTTCTCTTCTGTAGCCCCAGCCGCTTGCCCATCCTCCACCTAGGAGAAGACACTGGTGTTTGACAGCTCTTACACCACGAGGCTTCCCAGACACACACCACGCAAACACACACTCTACGGCCGTACAGTAATTTTCCTCCCTGACACAGACCCTGCGGTGCACGTTTGTGATCTGCTCTGCTGAGGCGGCTCACAGGGACTCTTCCTCGCCCAGAGGGGCAGCTGTCTCTTGTGCAGCTGGAGCAGCAGCTGTGGGGATCCCCTCTACTTCATCCTCCAGCTGCCTTACCTTTTCCTGCTCTCTCCAGCTCCAGCCCCAGCAGCTCCTCTCCAAAGCCAGCAAGTGCCCACCTGCCCCTTTACACACCCCACCGGGAGAACAAGGCCAAAGCAGCCCACGCACACCTGAGCCAGATGCAGCAACAACAGCCCCAGGGCCCCAGTGCAGCCTCTGGCAGAGAACAAACCAGCAGCCACGATTCCCGCAGCTGCTTGGCTGGAGACCGCCTGCTGCAGGAGCTCCTGCACACCCCGCTCCTTCCCCGCACCCGTGCTGCTGGCACCTGCGTTAACGGAGGATGGAGCAGCCCCAGGCCCAGCTGCTGCTGCCAGGAGAGGCCGTGGGGTGGCCCGGAGCTGTGGGACAGGTCAGGGAGGTTTTGGGCTGGGACAGCTGCAGGGGGAGCGGGCTGGGGCAGCTCTGGGATTCGGGGTGCAGGTGCCTGTGCTCCTCAGGGGTGGATTTCTCCCTCCAGGGCCTGCAGCTTGCTGGTGGAGTTGTCGATGGCTGCCTGAGGGTGACAGTGTTAGTGGCTGGATCCTCTTCTAGGCATCCATTTCACAGATCACAGGCTACTTGAGACTGGCCAGGAGGTCACCTGAAGGGTGAGGTCACTTGGAGGGTGAGGTCACCTGGTCCCACCCCCTGCTCAAGCAGGGCCACCTGCAGCCGGTTGTCCACGATGGTGTTCACAGGGCTGTGGAACATCTCCAAGGAAGGAGACTCCACAAGCTCCCTGGGCACTCTCTGCCAGTGCGCGTCACTCACACAGCACCCTCTGCTGAGCTGCGTGAGATCTCTGTCAGCCCATCTCTCCAGTGTGCCCAGGTCCCTGCGGATGGCAGCACGACCCCCTGGCCTAAGTGCCACTCCTCCCAGTGTGGTGTCCTCCGCCAGCTTGCTGAGGGTGCACTCTGCCCCACCATCCCGACCACTTAAGGAAGATGTTAAACAGGATTGGACCCAGTATTGACCCCTGGGAGACACTGCCTGTAACTGGCCTGCAACCAGACTTGGTGCCACTGAGCAACACGCTCTGGACCGGGCCGTCAGCCAGTGTCAGTCTCACTTGCCGCTGGCTCATCCAGCCCATTTCAGTTCCAGGGACTCAACCTCCATATTTAAAACAAAAGAGACTGCAACATGGGCACATGCCATCACACAGCTCTCAAAATCCCATCACGTAAACTGCTCAGACTGGGTGCACTCACCAATTGCCCCAAAATCCACAGAGAAGAAAACACCCTGTAAAGGACACATTTTTAATTATGGGTTTGGCTTTTCTGCCTGCTGGTACGAAATGAGTGTTGTTTTGGGGAAGCGATCCCAAACATTGGACCCAGATTCAGGTTCTTCCTCAAGGGGCCTGTGGGCAGGCAGGCAGAGCTGTCCGTGTGTCTGGAGGGGCTCTCTGAGCTCTTCCTGGTCAGAGGCAGCACTGGCAGGAGGGATGGGGGAGCTGCTGGTGCCCTTGGTGCAGCTTGGTCCCTGCTAGAGGAAGTTTTAGTGCTTCCTGGATTCTTCCTCCTCCTCCTCCTCCTCTCTGACATTGCTGGGGTCAGATGCTGTGTTCCTTCCTCTCTCAGGTCACAATCTGCCCCCATCACTACTGCAGTGCCATGACTGTTTTCCTGATGTGTATCTCTTGGGCACCGAAGCCTTCCTCCTCCTCCTCCTTGCTGAGGGATCATAGTCTGTGGTGTCCACAAACCAGCTGTGGAGATCATGACCCCGCTGTGGGGATCTGCTCCGGTCTCTGTGCCTCAGCTGAGGTTTCTTCTGAGCAGCTGGGGGTACCGAAGCACACTGGGAGCTGGCATTGCGGGGAACTGGAGCTGCAACCTCCCTTGGGGCTCGGTCCCAACATGGAGAACTTATTCTCCACCTCCTCGTGCTCCTTGCCAGGCGATGCTGGTCCATGATCTCCATAAGCTGGCTGCGCAGATCATGGCCCTGCTGTGGGGACCTGCTCCGCTTCCTGTGCCTTGGCTGGGTTTGCTCCTGAGCAGCACTGGGGCGGGAGCACACTGAGAGCTGCGGTTGGAGGGCACTGCAGCTCTGTCACCCCTGTGAGTGGGGTCACAGCTCAGGGGACTGGTTCTCCCCCTCCTCCCATCTGAGTGTTCGTAGTCCGCGGTCTCCACAACACAGCTGCGGAGATTGTTGCCCCAGTGCGGGGATCTGCTCCTGGGCCTCTCCCTGGCACCGTCCTCCTGGCAGGGGGCAGAAGGGCTGAATCCCCGCTCCTCTTTGCTGCTGTCCTCTCGTGCAGAGTGGAGCACACGGTCACGGGGGTGACAGCGCAGCGGGCACGCGGCTTTCCTTCTGGACACCAGCCTTATGCTGCCACGGAAGAAGCGACGCAAGCAGGAGCCCAGGCAGGAGGCCGTGTTCAGCCTTCCTGGCCAGATGCAGGGTTTGTGACCAGGAAAACTACTGTGACCAGGCCACATGCAACACCCCTCAAGGACCAGATGGACAAACATGGGGGCTCTCAGGGCCTTCTGACCAGGACACCTCTCACACACACAAAAGAAAACCCACACTAAGGTGGCAGCATGGAGCACCAGGGCAAAAACGTGACCATCCATGTTTCTTCTAGCAAAGAGCCTGCTGGCTACTGCAAGGCTCAACTATTGCAGGAAAATGTTAACAAATAATAAACCAAATATTAACAAATGCAAAAGGCCAGTGACCAATGAAGACTGAACACCTACCCCTGGGATTGCCCCCAGGCTCAGGAACAGGATTACACCAAGAGGCTTGATCACCATGGACTGCAGGAACCAAACAGGGAGTCAAACACAGGGGAGGAGCTTCCATGGCATGTTGTGATCTCCTTCTTCCTCAGTCACCTGCAGTGACGGGAGGGGGTGAGGTAAGGACACAGGACACACACAAAGGTGTACGTTCCCACAGCTAGAAATGGAACATACGTGACCTTTTTGCTGAGACCTAGCAGGTTTGCAGGCAAATAGTATTTATGACTTGTCTGTGTAACACCACCAAGGACCAAAAAGCTTTTGAAAAGCCTCTGAGATGATCCTGGAGACAATCACATGTGAATAACCTATTAAAACGTGAGTGTTTATTCCTTCAAGCAGACAGGCAGTGACAACGTACCTCTGGGACAGCCCAAGGCTCATAACCAGGATCCAGCTGAGAAGCTCCATCAACTCTGCCAGTGCCATGGCCTGGAGTCAAGCACAGACCAGAGAGGTTTCCAGGCTCACAGAGCAATACTCCTGCATTTCGGGTAAAAGAGGACATAAAGAAGAGAGAAACAATGCCCATCTATTGCAGAGAAATAGCCCTACTTAGGGAGAAAACTGGAGAAATGACTAAATATTCCAAATATTTGGGGGCTAAATTGGCCAATACAGGCAAAAGATTCTGAGTATTTGGGCAAAAAGTGGCCAAAAGAGGCAAAAACGTCCACATTTGGGAGCAAAACTGTCGGCAAAGGTGAAAACATCCCATATTTGGGAACACAGCACTTCCATAACGGGAAAAAATGGGCAAAAGCACCTGAGTATATCGGGTAAAAAGAGACAGAAAAAACAAAGCACCACTAGATTTGGATCAAAACTGGCCAAAAAGGGGTATAACATCCCCAGATTTGGGGTGAAATTGGACCACAAAGTCAAAGTATGCCCAGATTTGGGTAAAAAATGGCCAAAAGTGGCCCAAACACGCCCAGATTTGGGTAGAAACTGGACTGCAAAGCCAAAGAACCACCAGATCTAGGCAGAAACGACCCCAAAGGGCACAAATGTGCCCAGATTTAGCTCAAAACTGGCCCAAAGGGCCAAAGCAATCCCAGCTTTGATTTGAAACAGGCCCAAAGGCTCAAAGCGTGCCCTGGGATGGGGCAGTGTGGCACGAGGCTGGGGGCAGCGAGGGCCCACAGGGACTCAGTGCTGGTTTCTGCCCCTGGGCCACCACTCCCAGCCCCTGCTTGCCCAGAACTTGCCCCTGAAGCAGCCGCAGCCCCTCTCCCCTCCCTGCGGGGCGTCTGCCCCCTGCCCACACCCTGGTGCTGCCTGGCTCGCCCTGCCCGGCCCAGCCCGGCTGCTCTCCCGGCCCCAGCCCCAGCCCTGGCCCCACTGCTGCCCTGCTGAGCTGCTCGGGGCTGGGTGCTGCCCCTGCCCGCCCACCTGCTCCCTGCGCTCGGCTGGAGCAGCCTGGGCGTCCCGGGCTGGCAGGGGCACCAGGAGGAGGAGGAGGGTGAGGACCATGGCCCCCACGCTCGCACCATGATGCTGCTGCTGCTTCTGCCAAGACACAGCACAGCACGTCACCGTTGGTCTGTGACCTCATGGTCACATTGCAGTCACCACATCTGCACACTACTGCATGGCCTTGTTCTACACCAGCATGGAAGGAACACAAGTGGAGAAGGGTGCACCTATTTGGGAGGCAGTGCTGCCTATGGGAGTGCACAGGCTCTCACTTCTTGCTTCCCAGAAATCAATCAATCAATCAATCAATCAATCCCAAAAGCACCAACTTCAAGGATCTTGTAACTATTTTTGTCAGGCAGCTCTCTAGGAAGAAACCAGCTTTACCTGCTGGATTTACCACAGCTTCAATGCCTTTAAAGCCACCACTTCTTACCTCTGCTGCTCCAACACAGACTCACAGCCCAGCAAAATCATAGTGCAGGCAGAAACCTTCACCATACAGAGAGGGAGAGTCAGGAATACATTACTCTCAAAAAACAGACACTGTCAACCACTCTTGCTCTCGCTTACCAAATTCAGACAGTGTAAGAAAACAACAAGGAAGCGAGCTTCTTATTTTATGGAGCCCATTATATGGACCATTCAACATCAAGTCCAACCCGAGTCTGAACCTCCGAATAAGAAATATCATCTTAAAATTTCTAGGAAAATGACGGGCTTTGAAGTGGCAAGACCATCAAATGTTCATAAAAGCACTGCCATGCAAGTCCACATCCCTGATCACAGACCACCTGCCCTGGTACCTAAGGCAGTGATGTTCTCAGCTGATTCGCAGCCACTGACATCTGGAAAACAGCACAAACTCTCATGTCCTTCAGTGCCAAACATGTAGTTTAGAACTGAAACAGGCAAGAAATCCACCTACAGCCAGTCTGGTTTCATTCGAGGACATGAGGACAAGTTGAGTTCACATTCACCAGGAGTCACAGCAGCTCCCACCCGTCCCTGCAGACCCCAACAGCGCTCCTGTGCAGGGTCCTGAGGAGCAGTAAGCACAGAACAAGAAACCTCCCTTCCAAAGAAGGCCCACAGCTGCCCTTCCAACAAGCTGCACAAGCAGCAGCTGAGAACAACCTCTGCTGTAGCTGCACCTGGCTCTGCTGTCTGCAGGAGACCAGCTCCTGAATGATCCCCAGCCCTACAGACACAGATCTTCCCCAGGGCAGGGATGAGCAAACACCAGAGTGCAGGGACACCTGGTCATTCAGTTCAAGCTGCTGGGGAGAAGGACAGAGGACTAGAGAGAGACAAATCAGACAAGAGAGAAGACAGAGGATCTGAGAGAGAAAGAAACACACAGGGGAAAGGATGGAGAGACGGAGAGATCAAGGCAGAAAGGGACAAGGAGCTGTGAAGAAACAGGGAGGAAGAAACAGCAGGGCTGATGAGCAGGAAAGAGGGATTGGGAGGGGGGAGGAGGAGAAGCAGGAAGGGGCTAGAGAAAGACAGGGAGGGGGATGTACAGATGGAGAGACAAAAAGAAAGTCTGAGAAATAAAGCAAAGTTCGGATCCAAATGAAGACACTGGAAAGGGGAAACATGCAGCAATGAGCTGGAGGGAGAGGAAAAGAGGGCTGAGGAGCAGGAAAGAGGAAGAGAAGAAAAAGAAAAGGCAGAGCCAGCTGGACAGGGGTGATATAGTGAGAAAGGATGGGACTGGGAACAGGCAAGGAAGACAGAAAGAAAAGCAGGACAGAAAGACATCAAGAAGGAAAAGGGGCAGTAATCTGGACAGAGATGGAGAAAGAAGAACAGGGAAAGGGAAGACAGGCAGAAAGACAGAAAGGGAGCAGGAGAGAGAAAGAACAATAAGGGTTGGGGGCAGGACAGAGATTGGGGAAAAAATCCTGGGGTGGGCACACAAGACGGAGAGGGAGTAAAAAAGAAGAGGGGCAGGAATAGGTGCAGGGAGCAGGACAGAGGGATACAGTGAGAAATGATGGGGCAGGGAGCAGGACAGAGCAACACAGCAGAATGACGACAAAGAGAAACCAGGGATGGTGAGAACCACAGAGGGGAGGAGACAGAGAGGGAGATACGAGAAACCCTGCACAGAGATGGAGAAGGGTGGGGGAAACGGTGAGGAAGCAGCAGAGGGACAGAGAGAGAAGAGATGAAGAGGAAGAAGGACACAGCAGGAAAGAGGAGGGAGCAGGGAGGGACTGGAGCACAAAACAGGATGAAATGACCCCGAGGGCCCAGGACTCACCACAGTTCCTGCTCTCTGCACTGCCAGGCAAGCTGTGGAGTTCAGGCACTTCTGTCTGTCTGTCTTTTCCTCCCCTCCTAGTCTGCAGCTCCAGTCGCTCGCCCATCCTGCACCTAAGAGAACACATCGGTGTTCTACAGCTCTTACACCACGAGGCTTCCCAGACACACACCACGCACACACACTATACGGCCGTGCTGTAATTTTCCTCACTGACACAGACCCTACGGTGCAGGTTCGTGATCTGCTCTGCTGAGGCTGCTCACAGGGACTCTTCCTCACCCAGAGGGGCAGCTGTCTCCTGTGCAGCTGCAGCAGCAGCTGTGGGGATCTCCTGCACTTCACCCTCCAGCTGCTTCTCCTTCTCCTGCTCTCTCCAGCTCCAGCCCCAGCAGCTCCTCTCCAGCAAGTGCCCCCTGCCCCCTCCCCCGCCCAGGAGAACAAGGCCAGAGCAGCCCACGCACACCTGAGCCAGAGGCAGCAACAACATCCCCAGGGCCCCAGACGGAGGAAAAAGGGCCCCAGGGCTGGGCCGGGCGCTGCTCAGCCTCGGGGCAGCTCCACGGGCGCCATGGCAAAACTCACCCTGGCCGCCTGCAGAGCAACCGCCTGCTCAGCCTGGGCTGCGCCACCATTGGTCGGGAGGGCTGTCAGTCTCCTCCCCTGAGCTGATCCTGCAGCTGATTGGCTATCTGGGCTGTGACTCTAACCTGGTTTGGGGCTCACCCTGCCCTGAGGTGATGCTCTCTCATTCCCTCCACAGTGTCCGCCTTCCCTGAGGCAAGGTTTCCTCTGCTTGGCTGGCTGGGTTTTCCCACTGCCCCCCCCACCAAGTGATTGGCCAGACCCTTGTCAATCATCCACGTGCTGCACTCCCACCAGGAGTGATTGGTGCAGCCAGCACAGCCCGCCCCGAACGCTGCCCAGTTTGTTCCACTGTCGCCAACTGTCCTGCAGCTCGCAAAGCTTGATTGGCTGCTTACATTTCAATCACATGAGTTACCCCGCCTCCTCCAATGTGATTGGCTGCGTTTCATCCACTGACTGGCCCCGGACTTCCGGGCGGTTGTTGCCAGGCAGCGAGCTCCACCTGAGAATGAACTGTGGGCCCTGAGCAAAGGCCGTGGGTGATGAAAGACACGTGGGGACCCTGAACACGAGGATTTGGCCCCAGGAAGGAGGCTCTGGGCACTCAGAAGGACGGGCAGATGCTACAGGTGGCGCTTTGGGCCCTGAACACGAGGGGACCCTCTTGGTTCCCACCCGAGCTGGGTTTGGTGCCCGTGACCCCACGGTCCAGCTGTCTGCTGTGCTTTCTGACCGCATGGGCGCTCTTGTCCTGCCCAACTTCTGCTGCAAATCCTGCTGCAGGAAACAATCACCTTGCCAATAGAACAGGCCCGGGCAGGATCTCTCAGCAAAGCGTATTTTATAAACCATTTTGCAAGACCAGGTGTTCTACCCAAAGACAGGCACGGGGAGTAGGACAAAAAGCCCCCGCTTACATATCCACCGATCCCAGCTGCACATCCCCTCCCTGCTCCCCATCGGCTGGTACTGCAGGGTTTACAGACTGCCCACTGCTTGCCTCGGTTTGCCTGTCTCATTCATCTAATTCTAACAACCTCTAACCTACTGATTTATTCAAAATATGGATTCCTGGCTCTTTGGGTACCCTTCCCCCTAGATTAACTTTTAAATACAGCAATCCGTTTGGATTCCGGGATTATTTCAAATGGGCTTTGTTTTACGTTAAGGATTCGTGGGCTGATGTCTCTGAGTCCTTCCCCTGCTGGGGCCAGGTGCCAGATCCGTTCCAAAAACAACATTCCCCCTTTCAATGGCTCCTTACGACTCCACATTGAAACAGAAGAGACGGCAAGATGGGCACACACAACACACAGCTCCCAAAACCCACCACAGAGACTTCTCAGAATGGGCATTTCTCCAATTGCCTCAAAACCCACCGAGAAGCAAACACCCCACAAATGAGACACACGAGGCCAACAAGAGTTTGTTTTTAATCGTGGCTTTGGCTGTTGTGCCCGCTGGTGCCCAGTGAGTGTTTCTGAGCAGCGATCCCAGCCGTGGCCGCAGGTTGCAGCTCTTCCTCCCGGGGCCTGTGGGCAGGCGGGCCGGCCGGCAGAGCTGCCCGTGGCTCTGGAAGGGCTCTCTGAGCTCTTCCTGCCAGAGGCAGCACTGGCTGCTGGTGCCCTGGGGCAGCTTGGTCCCTGCTGGGGCAGCTTTGCTGCCTCCTGGACTCTTCCTCCTCCTCTTCCTCCTCTCCAGCACCACAGGCGTCAGATGCTGTGTCCTCCCTCGTCCAGGCTGCAATCTGTCCCCGTCACCACCGACCATTTTCCTCATCTGCATCTCCAGGGCACTGAAGCCTTCCTGCTCCTCCTCCTCCTCTGTGCTGAGGGGTCACAGTCCGTGATCTCCACAACTGCCTGTGGAGATCATAGCGGCGCCACGGGGATCTGCTCCGCTCCCTCTGCCTCAGCTGGGTCTGCTCCCGAGCAGCTTTGGGTGCAGAACGACACCGGGAGCTGTGGCTGGAGGGCCCTGGAGCTGCATCATCCCTTAGGGCTCGGTCAGACCGTGGAGGACTGGTTCTCCAGCTCCTCGTCCTCCCTGCTGAGTGATGCTGGTCTGTGATCTCCAGAAACCGGCTGCGGAGATCATAGTCCCGCCGTGGGGATCTGCTCCGATGTCTCATCCTTGGCTGGGTTTGCCCCTGAGCAGCTCTGGGGGCAGGAACAGACTGGGAGCTGCTGCTGGAGGACAGTGGAGGTGCTGGTGCAGACTGGGAGCTGCCACTGGAGGGTATTGGAGCTGCCTCACCCCTGTGAGTGGGGTCACAGCTCAGGGGACTGGTTCTCCCCCTCCTCCCATCTGAGTGTTCGTAGTCCGCGGTCTCCACAACCCAGCTGCGGAGATCGTTGCCCCAGTGCGGGGATCTGCTCCTGGGCCTCTCCCTGGCACCGTTCTCCTGGCAGGGGGCAGAAGGGCTGAATCCCCGCTCCTCTTTGCTGCTGTCCTCTCGTGCAGAGTGGAGCACACGGTCACGGGGGTGACAGCGCAGCGGGCACGCAGCTTTCCTTCTGGACACCAGCCTGAGAGAGCCATGGAAGAAGCGACGCAAGCAGGAGCCCAGGGAGGAGCTGCTGTTGATCCTGCCTGGCCAGATGGGGCACGGCCAGCCCGCAGCTGCCTCCTGGGCTCCTGCCCGGCTTTGCTGACTGGTGATGGCTGGTGCGGGGCAGCTGCTGTCCTCTGGAGACTCCTCCGTGCCCCCTGCCATGTCCTGCAAAGAGAGCTGTGAGAAGCTCCTGCCCTCCCCTCCTGACAGGACCCACCAGTGGGGAAACTCCAGAAGCTGTAAGAGCCCCCCAGACGCTCTCCTGGAGGCTGCAGGGGGGCCAAGGAGCACAAATGGAAGGGATCCAGCTGGATGCTGGGATAGGGATGCTGAACTCACCAAAGGTTTCTGTACAATAAGCAGAGAGAATTTAACTTACAAGAAGAGGGACTGAGACCTGGGGATAGAAAGAGATACAACAAGCAGCCTCTAGGCTTGCATGTTCAAAGAACAGCCCTGCGGGGACTGACAAAGAAGGGCTGCTTTTCTCCTAAATCAATTCCAGATACTGGCAGCCCTTGGGAACTGCCCAACAGATTTACAAGGAAATGTTCACAGAAGTACTGACAGGCCTGGCTGTGCTCCCCAGAGAGCAGGTGGTTGGCCAGAGGGTGGTGTACGTCAGGCACTGCAGGATGCAATTGAGGAAGCATGGGTTGCCCACGTTGTGCAGTCCCGCTCCAGCTCTCTGGTTGTGCTGCGAGGCCATGCAAATCTTCTCTAGGGGAAAGAAGATCCTCTGTGGTGGAGCCATTCCCTCAGCAACGACTGCCAAGAAACCACATTTGAAAAGAAATAATGTTGTTGCATGAAAGCGCATTTTAACAGTCAAGTTTTCTACAGGAGTACCCAGGACAACCAGCCCTAACCTCCAACAGAGATACGTTGGGGCAAGCCTAACACTGCCATTGCAATTTGCTGGTCAAGAAACAGTTTTGAAAAAGTGTGTTCCCCTGCTTACTTTGCCTCAAGTCCAACAAACCCACACTCGTTTCTGTGCCCCAGACAACCTTCCTTTCCCTCTAGAGTCTTGAATGGCATTAGCAGGTCAAGTCTTCCCTTTTCTTGATTGTAAGTTGATGAAAACAACCAAGTACCTGGCACAGAAGGTAACCCTACTGATGTCGGACCTTTCTGCGAGCAACGACATCTTTAAAACTCCTGTACAGAGCAGCTGGGAGTGAGGAAACACAACTTCCCCTGTCTAATTGAGAACACCTTGGTAAGTCTGGCTGCTCTCAGGAAGTGCCCCAGAATCCACTCTGGGTTGTCAGCACATCAGTATTCAGGAATTGAGCACCAGCCACGGCCGTTGACTTTGGGGATTCACAAAGTCCGAGGCTGCTGCTGCAGCTGCTGCTCACAGAGGTCATTCTCCATTGTGGCCATCGCTCCTCTCAGGAACACAGGGCTCTGGATGACAAAGGATGTCAGGATGTGCTCCAGAAAGAGAAGATGAGCGTCAATCCCGTCACCTGATTCCAAATAAAGAATTGCACCTCAACAAAATGATTAAAAAATACCCAAACTGAAACCCACAGAACAGCATCTGCCACCGAGAGTGTTTCAGTGGCAGTTTTAACTGCTGCAGAGCTGCAAGGCTGATGACCTTCCCATGACTCTCACGGGGCCCCGGTTCACAGCAGTTTCAAAGGCCTTTTGAAAGTCTCCAATGCACGTTACCTTCTGTGACGAGGACCTGCTGCTGAGCTGTTGCTGCTCCTGCCCCATCAGCACGTAGATATGGGTGGGCTCCTCACAGGGGCCTGCTGTCACCCGTGGGGAGGAGGGGACGGTCACCCAGCGTGGCGGTGGCATGGGCGAAAGGGGTGGGGTGAGGGGTCGGCGTACGTCATCGATGCCACGGGAGAGGGCCTGGCAGTGGCAGGTGTGGCAGCCAGAGTCATGGAGGAAGAAGAGGGTCCTGCCATAACCCAGGAGGAAGAGGTGCTGCTGGGCAGGCGGCAGCTTGTGGTGGCCGTGAGCAAAGGGGGATGGGATGGAGGCCACCAGCGCTGGCTGCTGACAGGGGCCCAGGCCCTGGAGGCTCAGCCCGTTGGTGTCTGGAGGGGGAAGCAGAGACGTTGTCATGGGCTGGGGACAAAGTGCCACCACCCTCCCCTCCCTTGGCGGTGCCGGGGGCTCACAGCTGAGACTGCGGCATCTTGCAGGGCCGGGTGCTGGTGGGGGCAGAGGGGGCAGAAGTGGCCCCAGGCGGCCTCGCTGTTCACAGCTCGTGGCGGCAGCAGCAGGTCTGGCCCCGGCTCAGCAGGTCGGGCAGCGTCAGGAGATGATGAGCAGGAGCTGTGGGGAGGCGGGGAGAGCGTCAGCCCTGGGACCCCCTGCTCTGAGGGGAGACCCCAGCCCCGCCACCCCCCTGCTCCACTCACCATCTCAGGCCAGACGTGGGATGGCGGCCACGCCCTCCCCTCCTCACCGTCCTCCAGGCGCTGTGGGGTCGCTTGTGCTGCGGGAGGGGACGTGGGTGAGATGAGAGCGAGCACCCCCACGGCAAACACGGCCCCCGCCATCATCACCACCCACCCCGTCCTCCACCTCAGCGTCACGTCCTCATCGCTGTCGGTCACGTGCTGGCGGCGATGGCGGCGAGAAGCCCAGTGGCCCATGGCTGCTGTGTGGTGGCACAGCCCAGGGACACTGACTCTGTGAGGCGGTGGCTCCCACAGAGACGGGGGGTCCAGAACACGGGCAAGGGGGGGAGGGCTGAAGAGAGGAGGCGGGGCCAGGGCCGGGGGCTGCTCAGCCCTGGGGCAGCCCCACGGGCGCCATGTCCCAGCTCAGCCCGGCCACCGGCAGAGCCGCCGCCTTCTCACTTCCACCTTTGCCAGCACAGGGCGGCAGGGCGGCCAGTCTCCTCCCCGAGGTGACGCTGCCCCGCATTGGTCCCTGGGCTGTCACTCTGCCCCGCTTTGGACCCACGACAGCGAACAGAACACGGCAAGAGAGAAAGAAGGAAAGAAGAGCAGAAGGAATGAAGGAGAGGGGAAGACAAGGGCAGAGAGCAGGACATAGAGGCAGAAAGAGACAAAAGACAGAGAACAGGTCAGGAAGATTATGAGGGAAAAAGACAGGGACGCAGATCAAGACAAAGAGATGGAGAAGAAGAAAGAGACAATGGCCTGAAGGGTAGAGAGGGACAGAAAAAAAAATGCACAGGGAGCAGGAAAGAGCAGCAATGAGGAGAGGAACAGTTGGATGACAAAGACTTGGAGAAAAGAGAAAGGGGTGACAGGGAGCAGAGCATAATAACAGAG
Organism: Columba livia; assembly: GCF_036013475.1. NCBI lineage: Eukaryota > Metazoa > Chordata > Aves > Columbiformes > Columbidae > Columba > Columba livia. The sequence continues at coordinate 781,165 of NC_088623.1, read as the reverse complement.
GGGAAGAGAGCTACGTGGAAGCCAAAAAAACCCGACACAGAAGGAAAATGGAGAGGGCGGGGAAGGACTGGGACACAAAAGAGGGTGACACGACCCCCAGGGCCCAGGGCTCACCACAGTTCCCGCTCTCTGCACTGCCAGGCAAGTTGTGGAGTTCAGGCAACTCTGTCTCTGTGTTTCTGTCCTCCCTTTCTCTTCTGTAGCCCCAGCCGCTTGCCCATCCTCCACCTAGGAGAAGACACTGGTGTTTGACAGCTCTTACACCACGAGGCTTCCCAGACACACACCACGCAAACACACACTCTACGGCCGTACAGTAATTTTCCTCCCTGACACAGACCCTGCGGTGCACGTTTGTGATCTGCTCTGCTGAGGCGGCTCACAGGGACTCTTCCTCGCCCAGAGGGGCAGCTGTCTCTTGTGCAGCTGGAGCAGCAGCTGTGGGGATCCCCTCTACTTCATCCTCCAGCTGCCTTACCTTTTCCTGCTCTCTCCAGCTCCAGCCCCAGCAGCTCCTCTCCAAAGCCAGCAAGTGCCCACCTGCCCCTTTACACACCCCACCGGGAGAACAAGGCCAAAGCAGCCCACGCACACCTGAGCCAGATGCAGCAACAACAGCCCCAGGGCCCCAGTGCAGCCTCTGGCAGAGAACAAACCAGCAGCCACGATTCCCGCAGCTGCTTGGCTGGAGACCGCCTGCTGCAGGAGCTCCTGCACACCCCGCTCCTTCCCCGCACCCGTGCTGCTGGCACCTGCGTTAACGGAGGATGGAGCAGCCCCAGGCCCAGCTGCTGCTGCCAGGAGAGGCCGTGGGGTGGCCCGGAGCTGTGGGACAGGTCAGGGAGGTTTTGGGCTGGGACAGCTGCAGGGGGAGCGGGCTGGGGCAGCTCTGGGATTCGGGGTGCAGGTGCCTGTGCTCCTCAGGGGTGGATTTCTCCCTCCAGGGCCTGCAGCTTGCTGGTGGAGTTGTCGATGGCTGCCTGAGGGTGACAGTGTTAGTGGCTGGATCCTCTTCTAGGCATCCATTTCACAGATCACAGGCTACTTGAGACTGGCCAGGAGGTCACCTGAAGGGTGAGGTCACTTGGAGGGTGAGGTCACCTGGTCCCACCCCCTGCTCAAGCAGGGCCACCTGCAGCCGGTTGTCCACGATGGTGTTCACAGGGCTGTGGAACATCTCCAAGGAAGGAGACTCCACAAGCTCCCTGGGCACTCTCTGCCAGTGCGCGTCACTCACACAGCACCCTCTGCTGAGCTGCGTGAGATCTCTGTCAGCCCATCTCTCCAGTGTGCCCAGGTCCCTGCGGATGGCAGCACGACCCCCTGGCCTAAGTGCCACTCCTCCCAGCGTGGTGTCCTCCGCCAGCTTGCTGAGGGTGCACTCTGCCCCACCATCCCGACCACTTAAGGAAGATGTTAAACAGGATTGGACCCAGTATTGACCCCTGGGAGACACTGCCTGTAACTGGCCTGCAACCAGACTTGGTGCCACTGAGCAACACGCTCTGGACCGGGCCGTCAGCCAGTGTCAGTCTCACTTGCCGCTGGCTCATCCAGCCCATTTCAGTTCCAGGGACTCAACCTCCATATTTAAAACAAAAGAGACTGCAACATGGGCACATGCCATCACACAGCTCTCAAAATCCCATCACGTAAACTGCTCAGACTGGGTGCACTCACCAATTGCCCCAAAATCCACAGAGAAGAAAACACCCTGTAAAGGACACATTTTTAATTATGGGTTTGGCTTTTCTGCCTGCTGGTACGAAATGAGTGTTGTTTTGGGGAAGCGATCCCAAACATTGGACCCAGATTCAGGTTCTTCCTCAAGGGGCCTGTGGGCAGGCAGGCAGAGCTGTCCGTGTGTCTGGAGGGGCTCTCTGAGCTCTTCCTGGTCAGAGGCAGCACTGGGAGGAGGGATGGGGGAGCTGCTGGTGCCCTTGGTGCAGCTTGGTCCCTGCTAGAGGAAGTTTTAGTGCTTCCTGGATTCTTCCTCCTCCTCCTCCTCCTCTCTGACATTGCTGGGGTCAGCTGCTGTGTTCCTTCCTCTCTCAGGTCACAATCTGCCCCCATCACTACTGCAGTGCCATGACTATTTTCCTGATGTGTATCTCTTGGGCACCGAAGCCTTCCTCCTCCTCCTCCTCCTCCTCCTTGCTGAGGGATCATAGTCTGTGGTGTCCACAAACCAGCTGTGGAGATCATGACCCCGCTGTGGGGATCTGCTCCGGTCTCTGTGCCTCAGCTGAGGTTTCTTCTGAGCAGCTGGGGGTACCGAAGCACACTGGGAGCTGGCATTGCGGGGAACTGGAGCTGCAACCTCCCTTGGGGCTCGGTCCCAACATGGAGAACTTATTCTCCACCTCCTCGTGCTCCTTGCCAGGCGATGCTGGTCCATGATCTCCATAAGCTGGCTGCGCAGATCATGGCCCTGCTGTGGGGACCTGCTCCGCTTCCTGTGCCTTGGCTGGGTTTGCTCCTGAGCAGCACTGGGGCGGGAGCACACTGAGAGCTGCGGTTGGAGGGCACTGCAGCTCTGTCATCCCTGTGAGTGGGGTCACAGCTCAGGGGACTGGTTCTCCCCCTCCTCCCATCTGAGTGTTCGTAGTCTGTGGTGGCCACTACCCAGCTGCCGAGATCGTTGCCCCAGTGCGGGGATCTGCTCCTGGGCCTCTCCCTGGCACCGTTCTCCTGGCAGGGGGCAGAAGGGCTGAATCCCCGCTCCTCTTTGCTGCTGTCCTCTCGTGCAGAGTGGAGCACACGGTCACGGGGGTGACAGCGCAGCGGGCACGTGGCTTTCCTTCTGGACACCAGCCTTATGCTGCCACGGAAGAAGCGGTGCAAGCAGGAGCCCAGGCAGGAGGCCGTGTTCAGCCTGCCTGGCCAGATGCAGGGTTTGTGACCAGGAAAACTACTGTGACCAGGCCACATGCAACACCCCTCAAGGACCAGATGGACAAACGTGGGGGCTCTTAGGGCCTTCTGACCAGGACACCTCTCACACACACAAAAGAAAACCCACACTAAGGTGGCAGCATGGAGCACCAGGGCAAAAATATGACCATCCATGTTTCTACTAGCAAAGAGCCTGCTGGCTACTGCAAGGCTCAACTATTGCAGGAAAATGTTAACAAATAATAAACCAAATATTAACAAATGCAAAAGGCCAGTGACCAATGAAGACTGAACACCTACCCCTGGGATTGCCCCCAGGCTCAGGAACAGGATTACACCAAGAGGCTTGATCACCATGGACTGCAGGAACCAAACAGGGAGTCAAACACGGGGGAGGAGCTTCCATGGCATGTTGTGATCTCCTTCTTCCTCAGTCACCTGCAGTGACGGGAGGGGGTGAGGTAAGGACACAGGACACACACAAAGGTGTACGTTCCCACAGCTAGAAATGGAACATACGTGACCTTTTTGCTGAGACCTAGCAGGTTTGCAGGGAAATAGTATTTATGACTCGTCTGTGTAACACCACCAAGGACCAAAAAGCTTTTGAAAAGCCTCTGAGATGATCTTGGGTACAATCACACGTGAATAACCTATTAAAACGTGAGTGTTTATTCCTTCAAGCAGACAGGCAGTGACAACGTACCTCTGGGACAGCCCAAGGCTCATAACCAGGATCCAGCTGAGAAGCTCCATCAACTCTGCCAGTGCCATGGCCTGGAGTCAAGCACAGACCAGAGAGGTTTCCAGACTCACAGAGCAATACTCCTGCATTTCGGGTAAAAGAGGACATAAAGAAGAAAGAAACAATGCCCATCTATTGCAGAGAAATAGCCCTACTTAGGGAGAAAATTGGAAACATGACTAAATATTCCAAATATTTGGGGCTAAATTGGCCAATACAGGCAAAAGATTCTGAGTATTTGGGCAAAAAGTGGCCAAAAGAGGCAAAAAACATTCACATTTGGGAGCTAAACTGCTGGCAAAGGTGAAAATATCCCATATTGGGAACACGGCGCCTCCATTAGGGGATAAAATGGGCAAAAGCACCTGAGTGTATCGGGTAAAAAGAGCCAGAAAAAACAAAGCACCACTAGATTTGGATCAAAACTGGCCAAAAAGGGGTATAACATCCCCAGATTTGGGGTGAAATTGGACCAGAAAGTCAAAGTATGCCCAGATTTGGGTAAGAAACGGCCAAAAGTGGCCCAAACACGCCCAGATTTGGGTAGAAACTGGACTGCAAAGCCAAAGAACTCCCAGATCTAGGCAGAAACGACCCCAAAGCGCACAAATGTGCCCACATTTAGCTCAAAGCTGGCCCAAAGGGCCAAAGCAATCCCAGCTTTGATTTGAAACAGGCCCAAAGGCTCAAAGCGTGCCCTGGGATGGGGCAGTGTGGCACGAGGCTGGGGGCAGCGAGGGCCCACAGGGACTCAGTGCTGGTTTCAGTCTCACTTGCCGCTGGCTCATCCAGCCCATTTCAGTTCCAGGGACTCAACCTCCATATTTAAAACAAAAGAGACTGCAACATGGGCACATGCCATCACACAGCTCTCAAAATCCCATCACGTAAACTGCTCAGACTGGGTGTGCAGTGCAGTGCCCACCCTTCATCTGAGGTGCTGACCTCTGATTGGCTGCTTGGGCTGTCACTCTGCCTGACACCTTGCCCCTCATGTCATGGCCTCAGCAGAGCAGGATGTGATGGCGGGAAGCGCCAAATTCATCTTCAGTGTCCAAGGGTTTTCTCCTGGTCTTTGCTGACCATTCACATTGGGACGTGCACAATCAGCCTGTGTTATGTCACTTTCAGCAGCTGCTGCTTTGGCAGAAATGGCTTGTTTATTCTTGTTGATTCTGCAAGTCTCGCATTAAAAAGCTGCGCCCAGCACATCTGTCTGGTGTGCTGCTCTGAATCACATCAATAGTCAAAACCGCTGTATTTGCTCCCCTCCCAACTAGAGCAAAGTAAACCCCTGGATTTCACTCTCTTTCCTAAAGAGACGGTCGTAGGAAGTTACATTCACATCCTGGGATGGAAAAAAAGGGAAAGAATATGAATAGGAAAAGCATTCCAGACAATTGAAAAAAAATGGAAAGACATTCTATAAAGGAACAAAAATTTTCCAAGAGGCATCCACCTGTATTTCATATCAGAAATACGCTCAGTGCCGATGTTTGCAACACGAGGTGTACAATGTGGCATTGTCTGTACTGCTTTAAATCTGTTAAATAGTATTAATAGACAAGTAAAACAATGAGCAACTTGTATGAAACCTTGTTTTCATCAGAGTGCACTCACTTCATCTTATTTCCTCTGACAAGCTGTTCAACTGGCCATATGTGAGAGATTCTAAGATAATGTCTTGAGGACCCGTGTTGGAAAGTAAAACGTGGGAAAGCAAGATGTGCGGTTCCAGCCACCTGGATGATAAAGGAAGATCAATACTAACACGACCATCCGGACGGTCAAAGACATAATACTAACATAATAATATATAAAGGACCTTGGACAGATTACTTTGAAGTACATTTCTCATAATTGTAAAAAGTTATAGCCCAGACTCGTGAGAATGGTATCTCGGGCTGGATAACCGACCCCTAGTGCATGGGATGTGTGAATGTCCTTGGGCCTGGTCTGTGAATGAGTGGAAAAACAAGTGAGAGAAACATCACATGAGTTTAGTGTGTTTTTAATAACAATTAGTGGAAAAACACCTTTTGCAAACATCTTAGTCCAGGCCCGTACCTGTAAATCCTATACATTGTCAATGGTGAATAAAGAAGGCAGCCTAGGCCTAGGTCAGGTCTCTGCTTGGCCAGGCTCTGCGCTCCTTCCTGAACAAGAACTCTGCATCTGCGCGAATTTCTGTCTGTGTCCTGGTATGCGTCATTTCTAATCGCCGCAAAAAATCCTGCGGGTGATCTGGAACTGTGAGCAGCACTGACCACACGGCGCCCTCTCAACAGCAGAAGCAACTTTCCTGCCCGATAGGGTTTGCTCCTTCCCCCCACAGCTTCTCCCCTCAGTGTTGCTGGGATCTCCCCGGGCAGGCTGAGCGCTGACCCTGGCAGGCGGCAGAGTCCCTGCCCCGGCACAGCCCTGGGGTGCAGGGACCCTGCTCTGCAGGACAGCCCTGGGCACCCCTGCCTGCACATTTACATTTACACCCCACAGCCATCCTGGGGAGAACGCAGCATTCACGTCTTGTCACTCTGACAGTGCAGAAGGCAACCCCTGCTCTGCAGCACATCCTCTCCTCTGCATCAGGGAATCTCTAAGAGTTGTACTTACGTCTCTTGTAGGCTCTGCAATGTGACAGCTATCAGAGATTCTGCCATGATTTGCAGATGCAATGCCCTGCAGCCACAGGCTTAATATTTGTGAAGATTTCTCTCCCAGTGATCTCTCAGCATCCTCCACCCCATGTTGTCTTTAACCTCTCTCTGCCTGTCTCCTCTGCCCTCGGTGCTGCAGGCAGAGCCCTCAGCCCTGCTGCGTGTGCAGAGGAGCTGCTCCTGGGCAGAGCTGGCTCTCTGCAGCGCTGCCGCTTCCGTGAGCTCCCTGTGTCCCAGGAGCCCAGCCCAGCCCAGCAGCACAGGAGCAGCCCGTGATGTCCCTTTCTCTGTCCCCTCTGGGCTCCTCCAGGTGTCCCTGGCGGTCCAGGGGCACATCCTTTGAAACAACCTGAAGTAATCAGTGATGTTGATTCTCTCTCCTCTGCACAGACACTTCTTACCAGCATTATATTCTTCCTCTTAGAAAATAAACTGGTATGAAAATCATCTCTTCTTGTCCCATCATTAGACAGGACACTTGGAAGGTTGCAGCAAAGGATCTAATTTCTCCAAGCTGAAGAAGGAATATCTTCAGTTGAATGGATTTAGAAATTTTATTCTGGTTTTATACTCATAGGTCTACAGAGACATTCGGCAATATTTGGCCATGTCATGTGTGTGCTCTGCAGCAAAGCCTTTGCACACATGGGCTCTTGGACACTTGGTACCAGGTTTCCTTGTGGCAGGTCAGAGCTGGGCTGGTGCCACAGCTGGAGTGGTTCAGCCCAGATGTGAGGCAATGTCCTCAGCCAGGGACCTGACTGGGGGAGCTGGAGCTGTCAGTGCTGCAGACAGAGCTGTGACACGGATAGAATAAACTGCCAGGCAGGGTGGCAGAACTTAGTTCATCTGGTCTGCAAGGACAGCAGCCGCCAAGCACAGCAACAGTCCAGATCAAAACTCAGTCCAGACCTGTGAGGCAATTCAGGGGTCCCACAATGAGCTGTTAATACTGCAGGAAAAGTTAAACGAGAAACAAAGACACTGTGTGGCCACTGATGAATTTAATAAGGGAAGGCAGCGATATTCTCTGTGTCTCTTGTCCTCCTGCAGGTAAATAATGGAAAGTGGCTCAGTGATCCCCTCGCCAGTTCCCTCAGAACCCTTGGGTGTATCCCATCTGGCCCCACAGACTTGTGGGTTTTCAAGTGGTGTAGCAGGTTGCCAACCATTTCCCCTTGGATCATTGGGACTTCACTCTGCTCCCCATGTCTGTCTTCTGCTTCAAGGGGCTGGGTACCTGGAGCACAACTGTTCTGACTGTTAAAGACTGAGGCGAAGAAGGCATTTAGTACCTCAGACTTTCCACCTTTTTCACCCCCCACCACCTGGATTCCTCCTTTTGTGCTCTGCCCGCTCCAACAGTTTGTCACTTGGTTATACGGTCAGTTTATCCTCAAGCCACTGAGAGCTTCTGTAAGCAGTGAGACAGCACACAAAGCCCATGCCCTCTGCTGCCCACCCTTGGAGTTCCCTAGAAACTTCTACAAACCCACTACAGGAGCAGCTTCACTGCTGTTCAGATCAGCCAGCCAGGTGAACATGGGTCTCTGGAACATACCACAGGGCAACAGGGCAGTCCCAAGGGGACATGAGGGCAAAGGGGGACCTGGAGACACCTGAGAGCACTCAGGTGCTCAGGGCTGAACTGGCCTGTTCCTCCCAACAGGACGTGGTGCCCCTTGCTCCCCAGGCACAGGGTCACAGTGGGGCCCTTTGTGACCTCGCATTGTGACACCCACTGCCCTGCATGTGCTCAGCGCAGCGGCAGCCCCAGCCCACACTGTCCGGCAGGACGGTGACGAGACAGGGTGCGAGCACGGAGCTGGCGAGAGCCCCCGAGCGTAGCCCACGTCTTTCATTGAGTTCGAGATTCAGAGAATCTTTTTGGTTGGAAGCGAACCTTTAAGCTCATTGAGTCCAACCACACCCTCACTTTAGCTGCCCCTGGCAGACTCCCCTCTGCCCCCGGCAGCCTTGTGCTGAGGACTCCCCAAGTGCAGCCCACGTCTTTCCCGGCTGCCCTTGGCAGACTCGTGGTGTTTCACCAAGTCTTCCCAATTCCTCACCTATACCTCATTCCCCAAACCCACGAGATGGCAGACAAACACCTCACCTGCCCCATGGTGGCCCAGGAGGAGGACAGGGCTCCCCAGGAGAGCAGCTCTCCAGCAGAGCCCCAGGAGCTGTGCATGGCCCAGGACCTGGAGATGGGTGAGTGAGGGGCCCTGGTTGTCTGGGCAGGGCGGGGGCCAGCGAGCACTCCCTGCTCAACACCGGGATCACGTTTCCCTGCACGCTGGCAGGGGGGTTCCACAGGTGTTGGCCATGATGCTGCCTGAAGTCCAGGGCTGCTCCGAGCTGGGAGCCGGCCCCAGCACAGCCTCTGCGTGCAGAGGGGACCCAGCTCCTGCTCCAGGGCACGGGCAGCGAGAGGCAGCTGGGCGGGCAGGAGGCAACCGTGCTGTGGGACGGGGACCTTTCCTGCCCGTCTGAAGCGAGTTCCTCACCCGCTGCACCCAGCTTTCCCCGTCCTGCCTGGCTCCAGCATCGCAGCCCGTCTGCCGGGCACCCTCCAGCCCTGACACGCACGGGGAGACTGTGCCGGAGGCTGATCCAGGTCAAGACTCCAGAGGGAAAGGAAGGTTGCTCAGGGCACAAAAGTCAGAGTGCGGATTTGTTGTACTTTTGGCAAAGTGAGCAGGGGAACACGCTATTTTCCAAATCTGCTCCTTGACCAGGAACTTTCAAGAGCAGTGTTAGGCTTCCCCCAGTTTTTCTGTGTGGGAGGTTAGAGCTTGTTTTCCTGGGTGCTCCTGTACAGATACAGAACTCAACTTTTAAATCTGCTTCTGTGCAAGAACATGGACTCATCTCTCTTCCAATGTGGTTTCTTGGCAGTCGTTGCTGAGGGAATGGCTCCGCCGCAGAGGATCCTCTTTCCCCCAGAGAAGATTTGCATGGCCTGGCAGCACAGCCAGAGAGCTGGAGCGGGACTGCACAACCTGGGCAACACGTGCTTCCTCAACTCCGTCCTGCAGTGCCTGACCTACACCCCGCCTCTGGCCAACCACCTGCTCTCTGGGGAGCACAGCTGGGCCTGTGAGTACTTTTGGGAACATTCCTTGTCCATCTGTTGAGCAGGGCCCAAGGGCTCCCAGAATCTGGAAGCTGATCTAGGAGAAAAGTGGCCCTTCTTTGTCAGCTCCCTGAGTTGGTGTTCTCTGAACACTCAAGCCTAGAAGCAGCTTGTTGTATCTGGATGTGTTCATCTTCAGAAAGGCACCTCTTTCTATCCCAGGCTCTTGGTCCCTGTTCCTGCAAGTTAAACTCCTTTGCTGATTGCACAGAAAGCTTCCGTCAGTTCAGCATCCCTCTGAAGAAAGTTTTCTGTGCGTTAAAATGTCCCGGGCTTGTTGGGACTTGGGCAACTTGGGAGGAATGGAGAATTCTTAAACTGCAAGACCTCCATTAGGTTTCCCATCGCTGTGGATATTTTGCAAACCTGAGGAGCTTTCCTCTCCCATTCCTCCCTCCCTCTCCAGGTGGCCAGAAAGGCTTCTGCGTCATGTGCAGGATGGAAGTGCACGTTCAACAGGTCCTGCATTCCTCAGCCAGTGCCATCGAGCCTTGGGCTGTCGTCGATTTTCTCACAGGTGAGTCAGTGCAGGTGCTGTGACATGATTGATGCCGTTCTCGTAGGAGAGAACTAGTAACTTCTTCTTTCTTAGAAATAGGAGAAAATTTCCAGCATGGCAGGCAGGAGGACGCCCACGAGTTCTTACGCTGCACCATGGATGCCATGCAGAGAGCTTGTCTGAGAGGAAACAGCGAGTAAGCGCAAGCAAATTGTGTTTCCAGCGTTCCCAAGCCCTTTGGAGTCCTTGATGTCCTCCCCTCAAGGAAAACTATGCCCAGGGCTTTCAGACAAAGCCAGACTCTGGGAGGAGATAACTCTGCCTTCCCATTGGTTTGCAGCTTGGACATGTCCTCTCAAGCAACCACCATCGTCCATCAGATCTTTGGGGGCTTTCTGAGATCCAGAGGTACTTTTCCACTGCTATATTGCCTGGATGGTGAAAACTGCTTTAAATGTAGCAAGTAAGGCCATTATTGATGATGTATTCATACTGGATCCTGTGCGAAGGTGTCATTCAGCAGAAGTCAGCTTTTCACATTGAATTAAGGCACAGTAATGAGACGCAGGTTTTTTAACATGGCATTATGGTACTGAATAACCTTAAAAGAGCACAGGGATGTGTGAGACAGGAAAGTCTGTCTGGCCTTTGGGGGAAAAAATGGTGCGTTTTAGCCCTTGGCTCTGTCCTGGCTTTCAAGGTGTGACAAGATGACTGCCGCCTCCAAGAGGTTCACGGTCCATCGCGCGCCCAAGGTTCTCACGGTCTGTCTGAAGAGGTTTGAAGCTTTCACCGGCGACAAGATCAGCAAGGTGTGTGCACAACTGGAGTGCAACGTTCTCTTCCTGGAGCGGGTTTCCCAAAGCCGGACGCTCTGTCACAAGCTGCTCATGTTGAGATTTTCACGTTCCCTTCTGGGGACACTTCCTGTGGGAAGACAAGTGTGTCCTCTGCTCCCACAGAGCTGCTTTGGTCCAGATGAGTTTCCTGCCACCCAACTCGGGACATATTGCTGTGTCCTGAAGTGTTCCAGGGTCATTGCTGAGCCCTCCTGGTCTCTCCGTAGGTCGTGGAGTATCCCCAGTACCTGGATCTTCGCCCGTACATGTCTCAGGCAGCCGGAGAACCGCTCCTCTACTCCTTATACGCCGTCCTGGTGCACGGAGGTGGCAGCTGCCGTGCAGGACACTACTTCTGCTACATAAAGGTGAAAAGCTACTTCCTTCTGAACAACGGAAAAATGTATCCCGGGGAAAACTGACTTTCCTGGCCGTGTTACTGACAGCCATGGATTTGATGGGAGAAGGTTTCCTCAGGGGCTGGAATGCATATGTTTTGGACACTGCTGGTTCAGCAGTTTTTGGCCTGTGTTTTGTGGAGAAGCCGTGCCATTCATCTCCAGATATCGACGCTTTTCTTTGCAGGCCAGTGATGGACTGTGGTACCACATGGACGACAAGTCTGTGGATCTTTGTGACAGTGACACAGTCCTCAGGCAGCAAGCCTATTTACTGTTTTACATCAGGTAATCACAAGTTTTAAACTGTGTTCAGAACACATTTCCTTTTCCTGGCTTTCCTATTTTTCTTCTCATCCTGTTGAGTGTTTCTGTCACAGCAGACAATTACCACCTGCATCCTTCAGCCCAACCACATTTCCCATTTGTGGTCTTAGTTGCATCTTCTCCCTGTCATATAAACTGTTCCAAGAAAATGCCGGAACCCAGAGGAGGCTGCAAGAACAGCCCCCAACAGAGATCCCTCTTTTTTTCCCCAGGTGCTCTGATTTGGAAGTTGGACAAAGGGCTTCTTCCTCACCAGCACCATCAGAAGCCCGTTCCCTCCTCAGTCAGTGGGCGGCCGGCAGCAAGCAGGTGCGTTCTGTGGGACAGCAGCATCTGCCCCATAGGACTAAGGCGGCTGTGGGGAGGTGGTCAGGGCACCAGATGGACAGCGGGTTTCTTTTGGGGATCTTGGCAGCGCTCTCTTTTCCCTCCCACACGGCAGCTTTCTGCACAGTTGCAGCACGGCTCCCACTCCCAACATCCACCTGGATCCATCACATTTGTCCTCCTTGGCCCCTCTGCAGCCTCCAGGAGCCTTTGGGAGGCCCTTGGCTGTCCCCTCACAGCATCTAGGGGTTCCCCACTGGTGGGTCCTGTCAGGAGGAGAGGGCAGGACCTTCTCACAGCTCTCTTTGCAGGACATGGCAGGGGGCACGGTGGAGTCTCCAGAGGACAGCAGCTCCTCCGCACCAGCCATCACCAGCCAGCAAAGCCGGGCAGGAGCCCAGGAGGCAGCTGCGGGCTGGCCGTGCCCCATCTGGCCAGGCAGGATCAACAGCAGCTTCTTCATGGCCTCCTGCTTGCGTCGCTTCTTCCACGGCTGTCTCAGGCTGGTGTCCAGAAGGAAAGCCGCGTGCCCGCTGCGCTGTCACCCCCGTGACCGTGTGCTCCACGCTGCACGAGAGGACAGCAGCAAAGAGGAGCGGGGATTCAGCTCTTCTGCCCCCTGCCAGGAGAACGGTGCCAGGGAGAGGCCCAGGAGCAGATCCCCGCACTGGGGCAACGATCTCCGCAGCTGGGTTGTGGAGACCGCGGACTACGAACACTCAGACAGGAGGAGGGGGAGAACCAGTCCCCTGAGCTGTGACCCCACTCACAGGGACGAGGCAGCTCCAATACCCTCCAGTGGCAGCTCCCAGTCTGCACCAGCACCTCCACTGTCCTCCAGCAGCAGCTCCCAGTCTGCTCCTGCCCCCAGAGCTGCTCAGGGGCAAACCCGGCCAAGGATGAGACATCGGAGCAGATCCCCACGGCGGGACTATGATCTCCGCAGCCGGTTTCTGGAGATCACAGACCAGCATCGCTCAGCAAGGAGGACGAGGAGCTGGAGAACCAGTCCTCCACGGTCTGACCAAGCCCTAAGGGATGATGCAGCTCCAGGGCCCTCCAGCCACAGCTCCCGGTGTCGTTCTGCACCCAAAGCTGCTCGGGAGCAGACCCAGCTGAGGCAGAGGGAGCGGAGCAGATCTCCGCAGCGCCGGGCAGTTTGTGGAGATCACGGACTGTGACCCCTCAGCACAGAGGAGGAGGAGGAGCAGGAAGGCTTCAGTGCCCTGGAGATGCAGATGAGGAAAACAGTGGGTGGTGACGGGGACAGATTGCAGCCTGGACGAGGGAGGACACAGCATCTGACGCCTGTGATGCTGGAGAGGAGGAAGAGGAGGAGGAAGAGTCCAGGAGGCAGCAAAGCTGCCCCAGCAGGGACCAAGCTGCCCCAGGGCACCAGCAGCCAGTGCTGCCTCTGGCAGGAAGAGCTCAGAGAGCCCTTCCAGAGCCACGGGCAGCTCTGCCGGCCGGCCCGCCTGCCCACAGGCCCCGGGAGGAAGAGCTGCAACCTGCGGCCACGGCTGGGATCGCTGCTCAGAAACACTCACTGGGCACCAGCGGGCAGAACAGCCAAAGCCACGATTAAAAACAAACTCTTGTTGGCCTCGTGAAATTTGAAATGGCCTCGTCCATTTAAAATAATCCCGGAATCCAGTGCTTTTATGAATATTTTATGGTCTTGCCACTTCAAAGCCCTTCACTTTCCTAGAAATTTTAAGATGATATTTCTTATTCGGAGGTTCAGACTCTGGTTGGACTTGATGTTGAATGGTCCATATAATGGGCTCCATAAAATAAGAATCTCGCTTCCTTGTTGTTTTCTTACACTGTCTGAATTTGGTAAGCGAGAGCAAGAGTGGTTGACAGTGTCTGTTTTTTGAGAGTAACGTATTCCTGACTCTCCCTCTCTGTATGGTGAAGGTTTCTGCCTGCACTATGATTTTGCTGGGCTGTGAGGCTGTGTTGGAGCAGCAGAGGTAAGAAGTGGTGGCTTTAAAGGCATTGAAGCTGTGGTAAAACCAGCAGGTAAAGCTGGTTTCTTCCTAGAGAGCTGCCTGACAAAAATAGTTACAAGACCCTTGAAGTTGGTGCTTTTGGGATTGATTGATTGATTGATTGATTGATTTCTGGGAAGCAAGAAGTGAGAGCCTGTGCACTCCCATAGGCAGCGCTGCCTCCCAAATAGGTGCACCCTTCTCCACTTGTGTTCCTTCCATGCTGGTGTAGAACAAGGCCATGCAGTAGTGTGCAGATGTGGTGACTGCAATGTGACCATGAGGTCACATCCCCACGGTGACGTGCTGTGCTGTGTCTTGGCAGCAGCAGCAGCAGCATCATGGTGCGAGCGTGGGGGCCATGGTCCTCACCCTCCTCCTCCTCCTGGTGCCCCTGCCAGCCCGGGACGCCCAGGCTGCTCCAGCCGAGCGCAGGGAGCAGGTGGGCGGGCAGGGGCAGCACCCAGCCCCGAGCAGCTCAGCAGGGCAGCAGTGGGGCCAGGGCTGGGGCTGGGGCCGGGAGAGCAGCCGGGCTGGGCCGGGCAGGGCGAGCCAGGCAGCACCAGGGTGTGGGCAGGGGGCAGACGCCCCGCAGGGAGGGGAGAGGGGCTGCGGCTGCTTCGGGGGCAAGTTCTGGGCAAGCAGGGGCTGGGAGTGGTGGCCCAGGGGCAGAAACCAGCACTGAGTCCCTGTGGGCCCTCGCTGCCCCCAGCCTCGTGCCACACTGCCCCATCCCAGGGCACGCTTTGAGCCTTTGGGCCTGTTTCAAATCAAAGCTGGGATTGCTTTGGCCCTTTGGGCCAGTTTTGAGCTAAATCTGGGCACATTTGTGCGCTTTGGGGTCATTTCTGCCTAGATCTGGGAGTTCTTTGGCTTTGCAGTCCAGTTTCTACCCAAATCTGGGGGTGTTTGGGCCACTTTTGGCCGTTTTCTACCCAAATCTGGGCATACTTTGACTTTCTGGTCCAATTTCACCCCAAATCTGGGGATGTTATACCCCGTTTTGGCCAGTTTTGATCCAAATCTAGTGGTGCTTTGTTTTTTCTGGCTCTTTTTACCCGATATACTCAGGTGCTTTTGCCCATTTTTTCCCCTAATGGAGGTGCTGTGTTCCCAACTATGGGATGTTTTCACCTTTGCCAACAGTTTTGCTCCCAAATGTGAATGTTTTTGCCTGTTTTGGCCACTTTTTGCCCAAATACTCAGAATCTTTTGCCTGTATTGGCCAATTTAGCCCCCAAATATTTGGAATATTTAGTCATTTCTCCAATTTTCTCCCTAAGTAGGGCTATTTCTCTGCAATAGATGGGCATTGTTTCTCTCTTCTTTATGTCCTCTTTTACCCGAAATGCAGGAGTATTGTTCTGTGAGCCTGGAAACCTCTCTGGTCTGTGCTTGACTCCAGGCCATGGCACTGGCAGAGTTGATGGAGCTTCTCAGCTGGATCCTGGTTATGAGCCTTGGGCTGTCCCAGGGGTACGTTGTCACTGTCTGTCTGCTTGAAGGAATAAACACTCACGTTTTAATAGGTTATTCACGTGTGATTGTACCCAAGATCATCTCAGAGGCTTTTCAAAAGCTTTTTGGTCCTTGGTGGTGTTACACAGACGAGTCATAAATACTATTTCCCTGCAAACCTGCTAGGTCTCAGCAAAAAGGTCACCCATGTTCCATTTCTAGCTGTGGGAACGTACACCTTTGTGTGTGTCCTGTGTCCTTACCTCACCCCCTCCCGTCACTGCAGGTGACTGAGGAAGAAGGAGATCACAACATGCCATGGAAGCTCCTCCCCTGTGTTTGACTCCCTGTTTGGTTCCTGCAGTCCATGGTGATCAAGCCTCTTGGTGTAATCCTGTTCCTGAGCCTGGGGGCAATCCCAGGGGTGAGTGTTCAGTCTTCATTGGTCACTGGCCTTTTGCATTTGTTAATATTTGGTTTATTATTTGTTAACATTTTCCTGCAATAGTTGAGCCTTGCAGTAGCCAGCAGGCTCTTTGCTAGAAGAAACATGGATGATGATTTTTTGCCCTGGTGCTCCATGCTGCCACCTTAGTGTGGGTTTTCTTTTGTGTGGTGAGAGGTGTCCTGGTCAGAAGGCCCTGAGAGCCCCCATGTTTGTCCATCTGGTCCTTGAGGGGTGTTGCATGTGGCCTGGTCACAGTAGTTTGGAAGCTGCCAGGTCCCAGCCAAGGGGTCTGCAGCCCCTCTGCAGCTTTCGCAATATCAGCATGCGTCTGGGTCCCATGTTGTTGCCTGACCCCCGTCCAGGCACTGCGGGTCACTGAGGACAAGGTAGATCACAACGTGAAATGGAAACTCTTTTCCTTTCTCCTTGATTCCAGCCGTCCCTGTAGGCAGCGGCTACTTGACTTCTTGACTTGAGTCTGTCCGTGAGCCTCGGGGCGATCCCACAGGTACGACCTTGGATCAAATGAGTGTTTACATGTTAATTTTCTGTTCCTGTTCCATTTCCTTGCTGCTTTCTTGTCTGACGCTTGGTCACGCAGAGGGGAAGTGGGTCCGCCTCAGTGCTGTGCCCCAGAGGGCTCTGCCTTGCAAAGCTCTTTGCCAACTGCTCCATCTCTGCGCTGCTCGCAGTGCCGGCTGCCGAGCCAGCAGCAGGTTGGGGCTGAGTTTAGAGCTGGGTGAGCTCCAGGGAGTCCTTTCTCCTGACAGCTCCAGGCCTGGTTAGTGGCCACTGCAAGTGCTGGATAAATGTTGGCAAGCTGCTCCTGACGGGAAGGGAGAGAGGAGCTGCCGCTGGGATGGGTTTGGATCCTGAGGACACAGCGGTGGGTGACAGGGGTGGCCATTGCGGAGGGGCAGTGTGAGCTCTGGTGCTGCTGTCTCCAGGTTGGATCACCACACCCAGGCCACCATGCTGGTTCGCCAAGTCCTTGGCAGATCCCTGTGGTCCCGTGTTGAGCGCTGGCTGCCAGGTCCTGGGCCTGTGACTCTCAGGGCAGCGGTTTCCATGAGAGTCTTGCAGTAAAAATCTTTTGGGAAACCTGCTGAGTGTGTGTAACTTATCCAGAGGTGCAGCTGGTCAGTCTTGTGGTTCCTGTGGGTTGTGGCGTGTGTTGTAGTGATGAAAAAAGCTGTAGACTGGGGGCCCCCAGCTCTTTGCCACCAGCTGAGGAACCCATGTTGGCAGTAATGTACCAGCACTTGCTGTCCCAGCACACAGTGGAATTGCACGCTGTGAATCCTGGTGCCGACATCCCAGAGCCCAAAGCTGGAGAGGGGGAACACGGCAGCTGCCTGTGCTGTGCTGGGGTGGTGTTGGGTGCAGGTGTTGTGCCAGGGTATGCTTACTGCTCTTGCTTTTGCAGTGAAGTTCTCAGTGTGCAAGAGCATCTGGGAGACCTCTGACCCTTTCCTGGACCTGGTGCTGGAGATCAGGTAGTGGGGCAGGGTGTGGGTGGGGGGAGCTCTGCTCTCACAGGGGATGTTCCTGCAGCTGCACCGTTACTGCTCTCGAGACTGCTTAACTGCCAGTGTCAGGCAGGGTGCAGGCAAGAGAGAAGCAGCTTCTGTTGTTGTGCTGCCTCTGTCTGGCACAGCAGAGCCTGTTGCCTGAGTGTGAGCCACGACTCCTCCATTGAGGCTCCATGGGATTGGGGACAGTACAGCCGTCCCTCATGGCATGCTGGCCAGTGCCTGGCTGGGGTCAGGCTCAGTAATTTGGTGCAGTCTGTGGCCCTGTGCTCATGCTCTGTTTTATCTCTTGGGGCCAGCGTCTCTGATCAGGTGAAAAAAGCTGTGACCAACAGACCCAGGTCTTCACCAGTGACAGGCCAGGTGAGTCCTGAAGGCTGTTCTGGGCCAGAGCTGCAGGGAGCTGCTGCCCCTCTGCCTGCTCTGCGAGGGCAGGTGGGCTGCAGCTTGGCAGGGAGGCAGGCACTGCACCCAACGGACAGGTGTGAGGGAGGATGGCTTGCAGGAAGGATCCTGCTCAGTTAAGAGTTGCTGTTTAAGCTTGGAGGGGATGGGATTGCAGTATCACCCTGTGTCCTTGCCACAGTGATTCAGCCTGGAGGCCCAAAAAGCTGCTCGCCCTCCTGCAGATGCCTCCTGTGCCCAGAACAGTTCAGAGCTACTGCAACACCAGCAATACAAGTGGGGCCAAAGCAGAGCTGTCCTGGCAGAGCTCCTGGGAGAGCAAGCAGCCACCCACCTCACCCAAGCTGCTGCTGGAGCCCATCCCCAGCCAGGAGCCCAGGGGTTGTGGGGAGAATGCTGAGACCCTGGAGAGGGACTCCTGCAGCAGCGGTGCTGCCAGCCCAGTGCACAGCACAGCGGGGATCTGTCCAAAGCATCCCAGAAGGCCCAGGGTGGAACCAGCAGCTTCTGCACATCTCAGGAATCAGGCTGTGGCATGGACCACCCTACTACCTCCAGCACCAAGATGGCTGCACCCAAAGACTCCAAATTAGCAAAATTGAAATCGTCCCTGTTGGCCAGTGCTGCTCTGGAGCTGAACATCACCATGTCGTCACCATCACCAGCCATGAAGCTGGTGCTTTCTGCCAAAAAGTGAGCCTGAGCTTCTGCCTGCAGTCTTCGACAGGTGCCTTGTGTCTTCTGAGCTGGAGATTGTGTTGGGGAGAGTGTAGACTGGATGCTGGGTGTCTTGCTAAGCTGGAGGCAGACAGGGAGAGCCCCTCAGCCCCAGGGCTGCAGCAGTTGCTCTGGTTTGGGGTACAGGGCCAGGTCCCCGCTGTTGTTCCCATCCCTGATTAAAGCTGGAGAAACGCCTCCTGTCTTCTTGCTCAGGACAGAGGGGCGGCTGTGCCAGTCCCTGGAGCGGGGTGGCCTCACCAATCTTCTCTGAGTGTCTCGTCCCCTGGGGCAATGGGAGCAGGTGACTCCCCAGCTGGAGGCTGCAGAGTCTCCTCCTCCCCAGGCAGGGGCTGGGACCGGCCCTCTGGGCGCCGCTGTGCAACCAGGGCTCAGGACAGCACGGTGGGGTTTCTGTTGTTTAAACTTCCTTCCTTCCTTTTTTCCTTTCTGCTTCTAACAGAAAACACTTCTAATTGGTTGACCATCCCCCACTTTCCTCTCCCCTTCTGTGTCTTTACCATTCCTTTTTCTGTGGGCTCATCTTATTTTCTTCTCTTGGCTCATGGAAACCTCTTTTCTTTAGATCACCAAGTTTGTTGTTTATTTTTTTTCATGTCAATAACTGCAGCGCAGCATGCTGTGGAAGACGAGCAGAAGTGACCATTGCACACCACCTCATTCACAATTTGCCAACCACACCTACCCCATGGACACCACCCACCCCAACTCCTTGGCCTGTTGGCAAGTCGAGGTAAGTGGTGCCAGTGGCTCCCAGGCTCCTGCATGGCAGCAAGGCCAGTAGTCCACGAGGCAACTGTCTGACATGGCAGGTGGCCCGGGGGAGTGGTTTCAGCAGCCACCTCTCCTGTTCTCTTGGATTGGCTAAGATGGTAGCAGTTGGGTGTTGTGCTTGTGCACTGTGGAGTGTGGAGGAAGAGGGGGCTCCTCCTCCTGACCTGGTCTTCAGATCATGTCAGCCTCTTTTCCTGTTCTGCAGGCTGTCCTCATCTGCTCTCCGTTGGCCAAATCATGAAAAGCCGACCTTCAGCTTCATCCTCAGCTCAGCCCTTTGGCTCCCAGCCTCCCCGTGACCACCTGTTCCACTGCCCACCCTTCGCACCACCTTCTTCCCTGCAGCAGCGAGAAGGAGCCCAGCCAGGTCACCCCTGGTTCCTCCAGAAAGTGTCAGTGTAAGCAGCACCGTGGAGCAGACAGCAGCCCTGTGCTCTGGCTGTGAAGGACAAGGATCAAGTCTCCAGCCCCCGAGGAAGAAGAGGAAGGATCTCACAGGAGGGCTCAGTGTCCCCTGCGGGGAGGAGGTGGCAGGCAAGGGTCCCAGCGGTGTCAGGGAGGCACCCAGCTGTCAGCTCCGAAAGATCAGCCCCGTGGTGCAAGTGTCAGTCCCCAGGACCTGTCTGGCCACAGAGCCCATCTGCCCCCTCAAGAGGAAGAAAAAGAGGAGAATGGAGGAGACAGAAGAGGGCTGCTCAGGGTTAGAATTATGTTTAGCATTAGGGTTACAGATTGTGGGTAAGAGTTGGAATGAAGGCTTGGGTTTAGGTTTAGTGTTTAGGGTTTGAATTAGCGATAGGGTTAAAGTTAGGTTTAGGGGTTAGGATTAGAGTTACAGTTTGCTGTTAGGTGCTAGGGTTAGACTTGGGGTTATTGAAGAGTATTATGGTAAGTAGTTAGGGCTAGGGCTAGGGACAGAGTTAAGGTTGGGTTTTGGTTAGAGGTAGGTTTATGGTTTAGGTTTAGAGTTAGTGGTTAGGATTAGGGTAGGGTTAGGGATGAAGAACTGGCATTGTAGTTAGTGGTATGGTTTGTGGATAAGGGAAACGGTTAGATTTTGGGTTTGGGGTTAGGATTAGGGGTCTGGTAGTGCTTGGAATAGTGGTTAGAGTTAAGAGTTAGATTAAGGGTTGGAATTTGGGGTAGAGCTGGGGTTAGCGGTTAGGACCAGGATCAGAGTTTTGCTTAGGGTTATCATTTGCTGGTTATGGTTTCTTGGCTAGTGTGTATTAGTTAGGTTTAGAGTTAGGATTAGTGTTTAGGGTTAGGTTTCAGTGTTAGGGTTAGGGGCTAGGGTTAGAGGATATGTTAGGTTGAGATTAGTGCTACAGGTTAGAGTTAGGATTAGGTTTGTATTAGCATCAGAGGGGGCTAGTGTTTCGTCAGATGTAGGGATAGGGCTTTGGGTAAAGCACAGGGTCAGGATTAGAGTTACCAGTTAGGGATTAGGAGTAGTGTTAGGTTGAGATAAGGTGTATGGTGAGGCTTAGATATGGGTTAGGGGTTTGGGTGTAGAGTTAGAGTTAGCATTAGGTAAGGTTTCGGGTTAGGTTTAGATTACAGGTAGGTTTAGGGGTTAGGGTTATAGTTAGGATTAGGGTTTGCGGTTAGGGTTAGTGGTTAGTTTTCGAGTTCTAATTAGAGGCAGGGTTAGACTTAGCCTTAGGGAAAAGAATTAATTTTAGTTTTAGGGATAGGATTTGGGTTAGTGTTAAGGTGTAGGTGTTATTTTTAAAGTAAGTCTGAGGTTTAAAATGAGGCTTGCAGGCTAGGGTTGGGGTTAAGGTTTAGGAGTTAGGTTTAGAATAAGTGTTAGGGGTTTGTTTTTGTGGTTAGAGTTAGAAGTAGAGTTAAGGACAGGGTTATAGTAAGTAGTTAGGATTTAGGGTTATGGTTATAGTTAGATTAGGGTTATTGTTAGGGTTTGGTGTTAGGGCTTTGGTTAGGGCTAGAGTTAGCATTAGGTTTCAGGTTTATACTTAGGTTTAGGATTTACAGGAAAGGTTAGAGTTAGGGTAAAAATTAGGGCTTAATTTAAGGGTTAAATTAGGGTTAGATTGAGATTTAGGGTTAGAATTTGGTTTAGGTTTAGCATTTAGATGAGGGTTAGGTTTTAGATAAGGTTGAGGGTTAGTGTTAGATAAGGTTTTGGGTTAGGGGATAGAGTTAGGGTTAGAGTTTGGGATAGGCTTATGGAGCATGGTTAGGGTTAGTGTTTGGGGTTAGGGTTTTGACTGAGGGTTATGGGTCAGGTTTTGGGTTAGAGTTAGTCTTAGAGCTGGAGTTGAAGTTTGGGCAAGAGGTTAGAGTATAGCGTTTAGGGTTAGGAGTTTGTGTTTGGGTTATATGAGGTTTAGGTTAGGGTTCCGTGGTAGGGTTAAGGTCTAGGGTTAGATTTAGGGTAAAGGTAAGTGTTAGGAGTTCCAGTTAGGGTTAGGCTTAGGAATTAGGGGGTTGGGTTAGATTTTGGGGTTAGGGGTTTGAGCTAGGGTTAGGGGAAGGGTTACATTTAGGGTTAGAAATAGGGTTAAACGTAGGGCATGGCGTCAGAGTTAGGGTTAGAATTTCCGTGTTTGAGTTAGATGAGGTTTAGGATTAGGGTTATGTGTTAGAGTTAGGCTTTAGGGTTAGGAGTTATGGTTAGTGCTAGAGCTAGAGTTAGGAGCTAGGGATTAGTCTGAGAGGTAGGGTTTGAGGTTCGGGTATGTGTTTGCATTGGGGTTTGGGTTAGGTGTTTAAGTATTAGGGGTAGGATTTGATTAGTGTTGGAGTCCGAGAGTAGTGTCAGTGGAAGTGGTTAGGGTTAGGGGTTAGTTTTAGGAGGTAGGGCTAGGGTTAGAGTTATGTTTAGAGTCAGGTTTAGGGTTAGAGTTAGGGGTAGGGTCAGGGTTTGATTAGGATTAGGGTTAGAATTAAGGTTAGGGCTTTTGGGTTTGGGTTAGGGGTAGAGTTTGGTTTTAGGTTTAGGCTTAGATTTGTGATTACAGTAAGAGGGCTAAGCATTAGGTTTAGAGTTGGAGTTAGAGTTAGGGGCTTGCATTAGAGTTCCATTAGGGTGAAGAGAATTGGGTAGAATTTAGGGTTAGGCTTAGGGTTGAGGGAGTAGCATTAGTGGACATAGTTAGAAGTAGCTTAGGTGTAGGAGTTGGGGCTTGGGGTAAGATTTAGGGGTTGGGGTTAGAGTTAGGGATAGGAAATATAATTAGGATTAGGGTAAGGGTTAGGTCAAAGTTGAGGGGTTAGGCTGTAGTGTTAGAAAAGGTGGTTAGGGTTAGGTTTTAGAATTCTGTTGGAGATAGGGGTTCGGGTTCATGGTTAGGGAGTAATGTTATTGTAAAAGGTTAAGATTAGCATAGGAGATTAGGTTTAGGGGTGAGGCTAGAGTTAGGGTTAGAGTTAGGGTTAGGATTCTGTTTAGAGGTCAGGTAAGGGTTAGATTTCATGTTAGGGTTAGATTTCATGTTAGGGTTAGTGTTGGGTTAAGTTGGTTGAAGGGTTGTGGTTGAAGTTAGGTTAGAGATAGGGTTATGGTTAGGTTAAGGTTAGGGTTTAGGTTTAGTGTTAGGACTAGGTTTCAAGTTAGGGTTAGAGTTAGTATTAGGGTTTAGGCTTACCATTAAGGTTATAGTTAGTGTTAGGGGTCAGCATTAGGGTTATCATGTTTGTGTTAGGGAGTAGTGTTACGGTTAGTGAAACTGGTTAGGTAGGGTTAGTTTCAGGGTTTAGGGGTTATTGCTAGAGTAAGGGTGAGGTTTAGAATGATGGTTACTGGCTAAGGTTAGGGTTAAGGTTTAGGGCTGAGCTTTAGAGTCAGCTTTAGGGGGTTGGTGTTAGGCTTAGGTATTAGGGAGAAGAATTAGGGTTAGACTGAAGGATAAGATTATGGCTAGGATAAGTGGTTAGGACTTCGGTTTAGGGTTATAGTTCCTTTTAGGGTTAGATTAGAGTCAGTTATTGGGTAGCGTTACCAGTTAAGGAGAAAGGTTGGAGTTAGGGTTTGATGTTAGCGTTACACTTTGGGTTGGGGGTGTTGTTAGGTTGGGGATTGGATTTCTATTTGTGTGATGTTAGTCTTAGGGTTAGAGTTAGAGTTTGTCTTAAATTTTAGGATTAGTATTTAGGTTTACATTTAGGCTTAAGTTTTAGGATTTGGTTTAGGGTAATGGTTGGATTAGGGTTAGTGTTAGGGGTTCCGGAGTTGTCTTAGGGGTAGAGTTAAGTTTTGGGGTTAGATTTAGAGGTAGGGTTAGATTAAGGTTTAGGGTTAGAATCAGGGTTAGGGCATTGAATTAGTTTTAGAGTTAGGGTTAGAGGTTGATTTAGCCTTTGCTTTAGGATTACAGTAAGTGATTGGACTAACATTAGAGGTTTAGATTTAGGGATAGGTGTTAGGGGTAGTGCTAGGGTTATTATTAGGGTTTGATTAGGATTAGGTTTAGGGTTTATGGGTAGGGATGCGGTTAGTGGTAAAGGTTAGTATTAGGCTTAGTGTTAGAGGTAAGGATTAAGGTTAGGGGTTAGGGAATAGTGTTAGTATAAGCAGTTAGACTTCATGTTTTGGGGGAAAGGGTAGGAATATGGTTAAGGTTAGCACTATTTGTAAGTATTACAGTTATAGTTAGGTTTAGGTTAGGGGTGAGTGTTAGGGGTTAGAGTTAGAATTAGGGTTAGGGGTAAGGGTTAGAGGTCAGCTTAGGGGTTACCATTATAATTCTGGTTAGATTTAGGGTTAGAATTAGGGTTAGATTTTAGACTTAGAGTTAAGATTTGAGTAAAAGATAGGGATTAGGATTAGGGTTGGGGTGAGGGTTGGATTAGAGTTAGATGTTGGGGTTAGGAGTTTTGTTATTTGGATGGTCAGGTTTAGGTTTTAGATTTATATTGAAGGGTTAGGGCTAGGACACTGGGTTAGGGTTAGAGGTAGTGTTAATGTTATTTTTGGGATAGCGGTTTAGGGTTATAGTTAGAATGATGGGTTAGGATTTAGCATTAGATTAGAGATAGGTTTTGGTTAGGGTTTAGGGTTAGGCTTAGAGGTTGAGTTAATGGTTAGGGTTAGATAATGGGGTTGGGTTAGTGTTAATTTTAGTATAAGTGCTTACGGTTGGTGGCTGGGTTCATGGGCTAGGGATATGAATGGGGCTAGGATTAGATTAGGGTTATATTTAGGTTTAAGGTTTGGTTTAGAGGTGAATTTCGGGGTTAGGTGGAGATTTCAGGTTAGAATTAGCGTTAGGTTAGGTTAGTTACGGCTTACCATTAAGGTTAGGCTGGTGATAGAGTTAGTGTTAGGTTAGGGTTAGAGTTTAGTATTGGGGTTAGAGTTTAGGGTTACTGTTAGAGCTAGTGCTAGGGTTAGAGCTCAGTTTTAGATTTATGGTTAGAATTAGCGGTAGGGGTTAGGATTAAGTGTAGGGTAAGGGTTGGAATAGTGTTAGGTTTCGCGGTTAGGGTGTCGTGCTACGGTCAGTTGAAGTGGTTAGGTGTAGAGTTTAGGTTTATGGGTTAGGGACAGAGATAGGGTTATGGTTAAGTTTAGATTTAGATTTAGGTTTATGATTAAAGTTAGAGGTAGGGTTAGGGTTTGAGTTTAGGCTTAGACTCAGGCTTTGATTTAGGATTAGAGTGAGGGTATGGGTTAAGCATTATGGTTAGATTTTTTTAGGGGTAGGTGTTAGGGGGTAGGCTTACAGGTAGGATTAGGTTGTGAATAGGGTTAAGGTTAGGGGATGGGGGTAGAGATTAGGTTGGAGTTATGGTTTAGCAATGAATGTTCATATACGTGGTTATGGTTAGGGGTTAGTTTTATTGGTTAGGGGAAGGGTTAGTGATTAGGGAGATAAGTTAGTATTATAGTTAAGGATAGGGTTAGGGTTAGCAGTTATGACTTAGGGTTAGGGTTTCAGCTAGGGTTAGATAATGGTTAGGGTTAGAGTTGGCATTACCAGTTGGGGGAAGGGTTAGAGTTAAGGTCTGGTGTTATGGTTTTGGTTGGGGTAGAGTTAGCATTAGATGTTTAGGGTTAGACTTGGAGTTGGGGTTAGGAATTACAGTTAAGGTTAGCGTTAGGGTAAAAGTTAGGGCTTAGTGTAAGGGTTAAGTTAGGTTTATGAGTTAGGATTGCATTTAGAGTTAGGGTTAGCACTAGGGTTGTCATTTAGATAAGGGTTAGTGTAGGATAAGGTTTAGGGTTAGGTTTAGATTAGGGTTAGGGAATAGAGTTAGAGTCGGGGTCAGGATTAGAGTACAGGTTAGGTTTAGGGGTAAGGGCCTATGGTTAGTGCTTGGGGTTAGGCATTTGAGTTAGGGGTTAGTTTTCAGGTTAGGGTTAGGCTTACTGTTAGGGTTAGGCTTAGGGTTAGGAGTTAGGGTTAGGTTTAGAATTGGGGTAAGGGCTTGGGGTTACAGTTAGATTAGTTTTAGGTTAGGGTTGGTGGTAGGGGTTTATTTAGGGTTAGGGAGTAGCATTATTATAAGTGGTTAGGATTACTGTAAGGCAGCAAGGTTAGGGGTGGGGATAGGGTTAAGGTTAGAATGATGGGTTAGGGTTGCAGTTAGGGTTTGGGATTAGGGGGTAGAGTTAGGTTTTGGGACAGGGGTTTGGGGTTCAGATTAGATTCAGGGTTAGGGTTTAGGATAAAGATTAGGCTTTTGGTAAGTGTTGGGTTAGTGTTATGGGTTGGGGTTACGGAGTAGTGGAAGTGGTTAGGAGTAGGTTTAGGTACTAGGGTTAGATTTTGGGTTAGAGTTAGGGTTTGGATTTACATTTTGGGTTTGGTTAGTGTTCAGGTTAGAGTTAGGGTTAGTGGTTAGTTTTAGATTTACAGTTAGGATTAGATTTAGGAGCCAGGGAGTTGTGTCAGTGGAAGTGGTTAAGGTTAGGGGTTTAAGGATTTAGGGTTTGAGTTAGGGTGAAGTTTCAGATTAGATTTAGGGTTAGGGTTAGATTAGAGTTAGGGGATGGTGTTTACAGTTAGACTTATGGTTAGGGCTTTGGATGAGGTTTACAGTTAGGATTAGATTAGTGTTAGGATATAGTTAGGGCTAAGCATTAGGTTTTAGAGTTAGGGAATAGTGTTAGTGTAAGCAGTTAGGGTTAGGTTTTAATATTAGGGTTGAAGGGTAGGACTAGGGTTAGGGTTAGAGTTAGAATTAGGATTATGGGTAAGTATTAGAGTTAGATTAGGTTTAGAAGAGGGTTAGAATGTAGGGTTGGAGGTAGCATTAGGGGTTAGTTTTATGTTTTGGGTTAGAGTTAGGATTATGTTTTAGCTTTAGATTTAGTTTAGAGTTAGGGATGGGGTTAGCATTAGGGTTAGGGTTAGGCAGTAGTGTTAGTGGAATGGTCAGAATTAGGTTTTAGATTTATATTGGAGATGGAGGTTGGGGTTGGCATTAAGGATTGCAATTCTGGTTAGTGGTTAGGGGGTAGTGTTAGTGTAAGTCGTTAGGATTAGTGTAAGGGTTAGGTTTAGGGGTTAGGGGTTGGGATAGCTTTAGGGTTAGGATAATGGGTTAGGGTTTGAATTAGGGTTAGTTTAGGGGTAGAGTCAGTCGTAAGAGTTATAGGTTAGGAGTTAGGCTTAGGGCTTGGTTTAGTGTAGTGTTTCGTTTAAGGCTGGTGTTAGTATGATGTGTTAGGATTAGTTTTAGGGTTAGGATAGGGTTATGGGTTAGGGTTAGAGGTAACATTAGGGTGATATTTCAGGTAAGAGTTAGGGGAAGGCTAGGGTTAGGGTTAGTTTTAGGGTTAGGGAGGGTTTGGTTTAGGTTAGATTTCGGGCTAAGAGATAGGGTTAGGGTGGTGATTGGGTTAATGTTATGGTTAGTTTTAGGTGAATGATAGGTGTAGGGTAAGTTTTAATCCAGGGGTTAGGACGAGGGTTAGGGTAAGGGATGGATAAGTGTTAGGGTTAGGGCTTAGGGAGTGGTGTCAGTGGAAGTGGTTAGGGTTGGGGTCTGGCTCAGGGTCCCAGGGGGATTTGTGAGGTACCAAGGCCTGGATGAAGAGCTCCCTTCTTGGTCGCACACATCCAAAAAGACAGGGACACGTCTGTGACTTATCTGCCTGGCGCTGTCCCACCAGCAGTGGCAGATGCATCCTGGAGAGGAGTGGAGCTGCCAGGCACTGTCAGAGGATCTCCCTGAGGTGCCACTCGCTGCCCACCCAGACTCACACCCTGTCCCTGGCTGTGACAGATACACCAGCTACGAGCTCTGGACACAGGACACAACAGTCCAACAGCAAAGACCGTCTCTCCTGTCCTGAAAGACTCTTATGACCCCTGGAGCCCAAAGCCATGGACCACATGAACTCACTGGACATTTTAGAGGCGTGGCCTATAGACTGAGGAATGAGATCTGTGTGTATATCCAGAGACAGGAAAGTGCTCTTGATTAACTGGAATGTATTGGAGAGTGTGGGACCAGGGCACAACACAGATGGTGCAGAATAAGGTGGGGGCACTGTCCTGGTTTCAGCTGGGAGAGAGTTAATTTTCTTCCTAGCAGCTGGTAGAGTGCGGTGTGTTGGATTTAATCTGAGAAGAATGTTGATAGCACAGGGATGTTTTGGTTCTTGTTAAGCCATGTTTATCCCAAACCAAGGAGTTTTCATCACGGAGGCTGGAGATGCACAAGAAGCTGGGAGGGGCACAGGCAGGACAGCTGGCCCAAGTGGCCAAAGGGATATTCCACACCATATGATGTCATGCTTGGCATGTAAACTAGAGAAAAGTTATCTGGGGGACCGCTGTTTGGGATCTGGCTGGGTGTCACTCAATGGGTTGTGAGCAATTGCATTGTGCATGACTTGGTTTATATCTCCTGTTATTATTATTACCATTTTTGCAATTACTACTATTACTACTGCCATCATTATTATTATAATTACTATTGCTATAATTATTTTATTTATTACCATTATTATGTTATATTTATTGTAGCTATTGTAGCTATTGTAGCTATTGTTGCTATTGTAGCTATTGTAGCTATTGTAGCTATTGTTGCTATTGCTATTGTTTTCCCTTTCTGTCTCATTAAACTGTCTTCATTTTAACCCAAGATGTTTATTTCTTTCCTGATTCCCTCTCCCATCCCACTGGGCTGGAGGGAGTAAGAGAAGGGCTGTGTGTGATGTTCAGCTGCCTGCTGGGTTCAACAAAACAGTCCTGGTAAAAGGAGTGATCATGCAAGGTGTCCCAGAGGAAGAGGTGAACCTGAGGAGGGCACAGGGTAACAAGGGCCCTTCAATGCCAGGACAGGCTGTGAGGAGCCAGGATGCCAAAAGGTGTCAGACTGGAGAATGTTTCAGGACACCATCCTGGAAGCCCAGAGGCTGGATCTGGTTCAGCCCTCCCCTGCCCTTGGTGCCATGAGAGACACCCCATGGTCCTGCCCAGCCTTGTCCTGGGCTCCTGAGCCAGCTGGGAGGATGGAAAGGGCTCAGCAGCAGTGATCCTCATCCAGCTGGGTCTGTTTTCCAGCCCAACCAGCGTGGCCAGAGCAGAGTCAGCCCATGGCCCCAGGGCACCGCAGCCCCTCGCTCTGCAGAGCAGCATCGCCAGCTCAGGGCCCTGTGGGGAGCACAGGGAGGGAACCAGGACCAGCCGGCCAGGCCAGGCTGGACACCCTCCCCTGGGGAAAGGGATGTCCCTGGAGAAGAGCAAGGGAGCATTTCTGTGCCTGCAGGGAGGAATCCAGGAGGAAGAGAAACCTCCTTCTGCAGACACTCCTTTGGGTCAGGCTGCTCTGTTGCTGGAGCAGGACTCTTGTTCTGGTCTGAGGAGAGGGGCTGGCACTGATGGACACAGCTCATCTGTGGTGGGGATCTGCTGGAGCTGGATCTGCTTTTCCTGTCTGTCCACAGCTCTTCAGGAGACACTCTGCATCAGTATCCATTGGAGAATGGAGAATTCTTCTATCACATCTTCAAAGTGCTCATTCAAAATGTCCTCTTTATCTACTCTCCTGAAACCTCTCTAATTAACTCTACAAGCCTTGTAGAGCTTGAAGAAAATTATGCAGGCGACATGGCTTGTGAGAGCTTGGGGCATTTGAGTGAGCTCATGCTGCGTTTGAGGCCGAGTCCATGAACCTCAGGTAGTGAGATCAAACAAAGCTCTCAAGGAGGCAAAGTCAGAAACAAAGCTTCAAAGCTCCTTGAAGCATTAATGGGCCCCACTGAGGCTTGTTACTGACAAAGGCTCCCCGGGCATTCGTTGGAGGCTGTGATGACAGGTGGGCCAAGGCCCTGTGCAGGTGGCTCTGATGCTGAGAAACCCCTTGGTTTGCTTTCTGAAGCAGAAAGGAGACCCATGAGCTCCAGGCGATGGGAAGGGGGATCCTGTCCCTCACACACGGCTCAGGGCTCTTCCTGGGACCGTGGATGTGTGTGTGCAAGGCCAAGGGAAGGACAACACTGGTACAACGACTTCCAGCTTCCCCACGGGGCTGCAAGGAGGCACCGAGGCCCCAGTGCCATGAGGACAACATGTTTTCTCATTGGCCTCAGTGGCAGAGACAACTGCCAAGGCCAAGGGGACAAAGACCCGGGTTCTATTGATGCCTCCCAGCCTTGACATCACCCTTTGCCATCTCCATCACAGGCTGCTCCACACAGTCCCACACCTTCCCCTCTTTCCCTGCAGGCTATAGACGCCCATCTCGCTTCCCCACCTGCTCTCACCCCAACATTTCTGCACGTTCACTGATGTGTCTGCACCCTCACTGGCTGCTCTTTGGAACACAAAGCCATGGGCTGATCCAGACTACCTCTGGGCGACCTCTTGCACCACAGCAATGCCCTTCCAGTGACATTTCTTCCTCCTGATATTCAGTCTCTATCTTCCAAGTTGCTCTTCTTGCTGTTTTTCTCCCTCTCCTTCATTTTCCCACTTCCATGGAAAGCTCGACTATCTCAGAAACTGCCCTGTAAGCAGGGAACCCAACCTGTCAGGCTTCTTGTGGTCTTCCACCTCACCACACAGAAGTAACCTCACCATGACCTTGTAAAACCCATGCGTGCCTTTCAGCTTCTCTGGTAGACATGACCACATACCAGCTGCTGTCCCGTCATGTACTCAGGCAGAATTGGACATGACAACCCATCTCCAAGTCCTCTTGGTGGACAGGGCCTATCCTAGTGCAGAGGTTCTTTCCCAGCCATGTCCCTGCTGCTGGTCTGTCACCTCCAGAGTCAGAACTGACCCCATGGTCCCCTTGACAGCCACAGGCTTTTTCCTGGATTATGAGTTTCTGAGACACAAATTACCGCATAACACCATCCCCATCCATCGCCCTCCTTACAGCCCAGGGCGTGACCTGACACAAGCGCACTTGTTTTATCAAACTGATCAAATATATTTCATCCTCCTGATCTGAGTGGAGAAACATTCTTCACAGGAACAGCGTTATTTATGTTGGCACCTTTTCTATGTCCTTCTCTGTCTTATTTTTTTCTCTTCCTCCATCTATTCTCTCTTCAAAAACCTCTCCAAGGGAAAAACTCTTTGAATCACAGAGTAACTCAGGTTTGCAGAGAGCCCTGAACATCATCTTGTCTCACTCTCCTGCTCAAGGCAGAGTGAACCAGGTGAGGCTGTTCAAGGCCTTCGCCCAGCACCGCGTCATCCACAAAGGAGCTGAAAGTGCACTGCGTCACATCATACAGGGGGAGGATAAAGATGTTCAGCAGTGCTGGCCCAAGTGCTGGTCCATGAGGGATGTCACTAGTAACTGGCTGCACAGAGGACACTGATGACATCTGAGCTTGATCGTTCCACCAAATTCCCACCTAGTGTCCACTTCTTCAGCGCAGAGAGTGCCAGTCTGGCTAGAAGGACACCAGAGGACATCATGTGTGAAGGACTTGCAAAATTCCACGTGCACAACTTGTCTGACTTCCCCTGCCCATTCTGGTTCAGCAATCCCTTTCTTGTCTTTCAAGTGCCTGCACATGGATGCAGGTGACCCATCCCCTTTGACCACCAGCTCCACACCCCCATGTACTTCTTCCTCCTCAACATCTCCCTCCTCGACCCGGGCTGCATCTCCACTACTGTCCCAAAAGTCACGGTCAATTCCCTGTGGGACACCAGGGCCATCTCATATGAAGGATGTGCTG
The DNA here is from genome assembly GCF_036013475.1 of Columba livia. NCBI lineage: Eukaryota > Metazoa > Chordata > Aves > Columbiformes > Columbidae > Columba > Columba livia. Next base: position 749,866 of record NC_088623.1, on the reverse strand, counting down.
CACAGCTCTTCCTGTTTCTCTTCTTCATCACAGCAGAGTATTCTATCCTCACCATCATGGCCTATGACCGCTACGTTGCCATCTGCAAACCCCTGCACTACGGGCCCCTCCTGGGCAGCAGAGCTTGTGTCCACATGGCAGCAGCTGCCTGGGGCACTGGGTTCCTCAATGCGCTGCTGCACACGGCCAATACATTTTCAATACCACTCTGCAAGGGCAAGGCTGTGGACCAGTTCTTCCATGAAATCCCCCACATCCTCAAGATCTCTTGCTCACGCTCCTGCCTCGGAAAATTTTGATATATTGTGCTCAGTGCATTTTTACTCTTTGTTTGTTTTGTTTTCCTTGTGCTGTCCTATGTGCAGATCTTCAGGGCCGTGCTGAGGATCCCCTCTGAGCAGGGTCGGCACAACGCCTTTTCCACCTGCCTCCCTCACATGGTCGTGCTCTCCCTGCTTGTCAGCACTGGTGCATTTGCCTACCTGAAGCCCCCCTCCATCTCCTCCCAGTCCCTCGATCTGGTGGTGTCAGTTCTTTATTCAGTGGTTCCTCCAGCAGTGAACCCCCTCATCCACAGCATGAGGAACCAGGAGCTATAGGATTCTCTGAAGAAGGTGATTCAGTCACATGTCTCTCAGTACAAATAAGCTGCCCGGATCTTCTCACAAGTGATTTCCAGTTCATGTTAGGAACCTTCTGTGCTTTGGAAATCTTGTGCATGACAATCGTGTTTGTCCGTGAGTGTCTACATACACTCTTCTTCTCCAGAGACGTGAACCCAGCCTGTCTGTCTCAGGGGCTTTTGTATGTGTGTCTGGCAGGACAGTACAGTGGCATCCTGTATTGTATCTCTGTAATAAACAGGGAATTTCCTCAATGACAGTGTCTGGAGTTCAGGCTCTTCTTCCAAATCTGAGGTCAGGAAGAGGCTGAATAAATTGTCTCCATGAGGCCATGCTTGTGTTCTCCCTGGGCTGAGGGAAGGAGGACATGGGACAATGCGTTAGGAATGGTCCTGGTTTGAGCCTTCGCCTGTGGCTTCACAGTGTCCCTGCAGATGGTGAATGACCTACAGGGACCTGCCTGGGACTGTCTCCCCACGGCTTTTGGGCACCACAGCCCGCTTGGTCTCCACTAGCCCGCTGGCTACACTGCCAGCCCAGGGCCCTGTGGGGACAAGGGGAGGGGGCAGTAGCAGCTGGCACCAGGGCAGCATGGACAGTGTCCCCTGTGACAAGGATCTCTGGGGTTAGGGGCATCCCTGGAGAAGAGCAAAGTAGCGACTCTGTACTTCCAGAGAAATAAATGCCAAAGAGAAACCTAACTCTGCATGAACCAGCTCAGGGCAGCCTGCTTTCTAACAGGGGCAGCAGGAGCAGCTGAGGAGCCCAAAGGTCAGGAACATTGTGCTGGGGAGAGAGACCTGCACCGTGGGGCTCCTGGCACTGGGCAATAAAGAGCTCTTGAAGACAAAAGCAAGGACGAAGGGAGACAGAGGCCTCTGTCTCCTCCTCCATGGCTGGCTTCCGCATGCCCTTATGGTTTCCTTGTGCCTTGGGGTGATGTGGGGCTGAACACTCTGCCCCCAGCAGCTGCTGTGCCGTTCAGAGGGGCTGGGGCTGTGGGTGAGTGCCCAGAAGAGTTGTGATTGCTGTGCTAGTGATAACGGCTGAACAAGGAAAATGGAGGAGGGTATTTAATAAGAGCAGACACAGGTGAGGCTGAGGGACTCAATGCTGCTTTGCCTGAGTCTTTAGTAAAAAGGTCTCCAGGTCTTTTCCTTCCTCAAGAAGCAGGAGAGCACGTCTTGGCATGAACCTCAGGAAACGCAGCAACGACGAACACCACTGTTTGCCCTGCGGGGGAAAGGTCTGGGTGGGCCGGGAGCTGGGCAGGAGGCCGTGTGTTCCTTGGCAGCAACGGAGGCCTGGTCATACCGAAAAGTTGGCAAAAAGGCTCTTTAACACTGTTTTGAAAGTGTTAACAAGCAGCACTTTCATTACAGCGTGCTGGATGCTCAGAGGATTGCTCCTCTAACTGAGTGTGTGCGTGATTTGCACTCCTTGGTATTTATTACATATACCTATTGCATAGTCCTTTGTCTCTACTGCTTTCTTAATTCATTAAACATAAATTATTTACATAACCCTGCCCTCCGCCAGAAGTCCGTCTTTGGTATTCGAGAGTCTTCATCAGGGGTCTCTGGTGGTCTTCGCAGCTGGTGTCCCCCCAGTATCAGCTTCTTGACCTAATTTCTTGAGCATGCATATTGTCATTTTGTGCTGCTACTCAGCAGAAGTCATGTAGCTTTTCCAGCTTGCAAGCCAAGGACATCCAGCTTTGCCTCATGTCCAGTCTCTATAGAGCTATTGTTTCCCTGTTGGGTTTCTCTTTCATTAGGCCTAGTCTTGCTACATTAGGCCTAGTCTTGCTACATTAGGCGTAGGGGTTTCTCAAGGATTCTTGTTCCTGCTACCACAGGACCACGCTGGGCTGTGCCATCAGGAGAGCGAGGGAGGGGATTATGCAGGTTACTGTGTTCAGATTCCAGGTCCCAATAGAGGAAAGATGTCAGCAAGCTGGAGCGGGTTGAGCAAAGGGCCCCCAAGACGTTCAGGGCCTGGAGCACTCTGCCTGTGAGGAGGGGCTGAGGGAGCTGGGCCTGTCCAGCCTGGGGAAGGGAAGATCCTGGGGGAAACATGGAGCAGCGTGGCACTGTTCCCAGGAAGACGGAGTCAGGCTTATGTCCTTGGTACAAGACACACGGACAACAGGAACTTTGCTGAATCAAGAGAGGATCGGGCTACACGGAAGGAGAAACTTCTCCAGCATAGGGCTAGTCAAGCACTGGAAGCTGTTTCCCAGGGAGTGTGCACCAGCTCTGTCCCAGAGAGTGACCGAGACAAGTTTGGATAAAGCCCTGAGTAATCTGACCTGACCCTGCTTGGAGCAGGAGGTTGGTTGAGACACCTCCTGAGGTCTCTTCCAGCCTGAACGACGCTGTCCTCCCTTCTCCTTCATGTTTTCAAATTAGGGAGAGCTCTCATGTTCTCCCTGACCCCAGAAGTGATTTGCATCGGTTTCCGGGCTGCTTTACAGGTGCCCCAAACAGCTCTGACCACATCCTGGGCTTCCCTTTTCATGTGCCCAAAGCAAATTTCTTCTCTTTTACTCTCTATACCCTCCCAAACTAACAGCCTACCATGTCAGTTCCTTCAGAGCAGGTTGATCCGTAAATGTCAGCATCCACGTACAGAACCCACAAATGAGCCGGGCATTGAAGCCACAATTGAAGGAAAAGAGACAAGACATGCGATGAGCTTCTTAAACCCAGGAATCACTGTACCACGCCTCCTGAGGTTCCTGGGAACACCTAAGCTTTTTTTCCGGAGAAGTGCGATTCCTGTTTAGGTGTCCAGGAGAGAGGGAGAAGAGAGGACACTTCAGTTTCCCAAATCCCATGACAGTGCCCAAAACAACCTGCTCTTGGCCTCTGGCATCCCGTTTCCTGAGATGAAAAGCTGGTGGGTGATAATGCATCAATAATCCCTCAGGTGTTTCTGTGATCTGTCTAAAAGTGGCAGGATCTATGAAAAAGAAAAAAAAATAGCACCCTGTTTTTGTAGTAGCAAGTCAGGGCAATGGCAACAAGGCATGATATCTCATCCTGAATCACACATCCAAAGTGGTTCAGATGAAGGATGGTCTTGCAGAAGTCACACTAACTGTCCCCATGTTGCGTGGACACGGCTCATGTGCCTCTCCAGAGAGCGGCAGAGGCTGGGTCCCCTTCTCCGGACAGACTCCTTGCCAGGAAGCCACAGGCGTGCGGGTCGCTCACCTGGATCTTACTGGGACATCACTCGGCATCGATTTAGACATATTTAGTGCTTTTCTGTGACTGCTTTTTCTGCACAGAGGGTCATAAAAAGGCAATGTTTTCATAAGACATGGTTGAAAAGGCCCTGTTATGACCAGGAAAGCTTGCCACAAGCTCTGGAGGCAGTGAGGAAGAGCACCTGCAATATCCAAAACACTCAAGGCTGCTTCTGAAGAGCGAGAGACCCTTAGCAGCAGTGCTTGGCCATGTGTAGGTCTGAAGAGATGTTTGGGGATGTCAGTGAGAAACAAGGGCATGGCTGATGGCTTCAGTGAAGCCTCAAAACCACGTCTGAAACCAGCAATGGAAAAGAGTTGAGGCCTGTGGGTGGAGGTTGAGGAAGGGGATTGTCCTGGGAAGATGGCAGGAAGGAAGGCACCTCCTGTGCAAGCCGAGGGTGATAACAGGTGTTTCCATGTTGTGTGCAGGCCTCAGCCTGGCAGATGGGGATTGTCCACTGCTGGGGTGGCTGCACTCAGTCATCCACGTGAGCTGACCTTGCACTTTCCTTCCTTCACTCCCTACACTTGGGTGGCCTCAGGAAACATCCATGAGCCTGGAGGATGCACTCACCTCCTGGGGTGAAGTCCCACCACTGCAGGGGAAGAGGAAGGGTTTGTGAGACACGTGGGCACGCAGGGAGAGAGCAGTGTAAGTGTAGCAGTGAGTGTGTTAAAGGCAGGAAGCAGAAATGAAATATCGGAGGGTCCCATGCTGAAGTGAAATAGGTTTTGGTTTTGAGGCAGCAAAGAAGGAGGATGTGCTTTTAAGTGCTAGGATGTGGAACTGAATTATAGCATGTCTATAGCATGGAAATAGCATGGGAGGAGTGGCTGACACGCCAGAAGGCTGTGCTGCCATCCAGCAGAACCTGGACAGGCTGGAGAGTTGGGCGGGGAATAACCTGATGAAATTTAACAAGGGCAAGTGTAGAGTCCTGCATCTGGGCAGGAACAACCCCAGGTTCCAGTATAGGTTGGGAAATTACATATTAGAGAGCAGTGTAGGGGAAAGGGACCTGGGGGTCCTGGTGGACAGCCGGATGACCATGAGCCAGCACTGTGCCCTTGTGGCCAGGAAGGCCAATGGCATCCTGGGGTGTATTAGAAGGGGGGTGGTTAGTAGATCGAGAGAGGTCCTCCTTCCCCTCTACTCCGCCCTGGTGAGACCACATCTGGAATATTGTGTCCAGTTCTGGGCCCCTCAGTTCCAGAAGGACAGGGAACTGCTGGAGAGGGTCCAGCGTAGGGCAACGAAGATGATTAAGGGAGTGGAGCACCTCCCTTATGAAGAAAGGCTGAGGGAGCTGGGTCTCTTTAGTTTGGAGAAGAGGAGACTGAGGGGTGGCCTTATTAATGTTTATAAATATATAAAGGGTGAGTGCCATGAGGATGGAGCCAGGCTCTTCTCGGTGGCAAACAATGATAGGACAAGGGGTAGTGGGATCAAGCTGGAACACAAGAGGTTCCACTTAAATTTGAGAAGAAACTTCTCAGTGAGGGTGACAGAGCATTGGAACAGGCTGCCCAGGGGGGTTGTGGAGTCTCCTTCTCTGGAGACATTCAAAACCCGCCTGGACATGTTCCTGTGCGACCTCACCTGGGCGTTCCTGCTCCAGCAGGGGGATTGGACTGGATGATCTTTTGAGGTCCCTTCCAATCCCAAACATACTGGGATACTGTGATACTGTGAAATCCTGGGAATTAAATGAGCATGAGGAAGGCTTTGGGAGAAAACAAACGGATTGTGGGGAACTCAGAGGCATTGGAAAATCCTCAGAGAAGCACAGCTTGGTGTTGGAAGCAAGCAGTGTATGTGTACACATACGCAGGCACATCTCAAGAAGAGCCAGAGGCCATGAATGCATTGCTAGGAGCAAGTTTTATTGTAGTTCCCTCTCTTCTGGGGGATCTCCGAAGCCGCACCTGAGCTCCCAGCAGAGGTGACAGCAGCGGGGACGCAGGCGCTGGTCAGTTCACCCTGCTGGAAGGTCACTGGGCCTGCTGAGCTCGCCTGTATTTCACGGCTTCAGGCAGGCGCAGCCTCCCGCTCTTTCTCACAACAAAGCAGGAATCTCAGACACAGTGATGAGGTGCCCAGAGTTTCTCACAGGCCTGTGTTATCTAACACAGACGTTCTGCTCATCAAGCACACAGGGTCAGTAGAACAGTTAGTGTGATGTATGTGCTTTTTCTACAGACAGGTGCAAGTCCCTTGAGCGTATTTACATTTAAACTAACCTCCTCGCCAATCGTGCGCTGCATTCCCAAACAGTGTAGCTGTGGAGGGATGGCCAATGGCCTTAACAGGGTTTGATGCCTCAGCAGAACTGAGACCCTTGTCCTCTTGACTGTGGCCTCTGTCCCTTCCACCGAGTTCCACGAGAGCACAGCAAGTTCTTACAACTCCAAGGGCTTGTTGCTTCCTCATCTACCCCCCACAGAGCCCAGCAGGGGTCCTACTGATGACTAGGACATGGAATCACACACTCCCACATCACATTGCCCCCAGGAAGGGCCCAGAGCATCCCAAAAGGGAAGGGATACCCGCCCCCAGGGGCTGGGGGTCTGCGCTTTGTCACCCTGCTTGGTGAAGCACGTCAAGGGCTTTCACAGTGACCTCCACATTGGAATTTCCTCTTGGAACAAGTGTCTCTGACTTCCTGCTTCACCAGTGCCCCGGGACAGGAACCTTGTCCGCTCATTCCCTGCGTGGTCTCCTCAGTGATGGGCTTGAGCAGGGCCTGTAACACCCTCAGAAACCTGGAGGTTTGCTGCTTTTACTTCTCTAGAGGCGTGTTCCATCTTTAAGGATCTGCAGTTCAGGAGCTGGCACCACAGGGCTCATTGAAATGCAAAACACCCTAAGGAGCCAAGTCTGGGCAGAATTTTCCTTTTGTCTTCAGATCTTCTGTGAGATTTCAGGAGGGCAGTCAACGTGAAAACATGTCAAAGTAAAGAGGCAAATTGAATAAAGAGCTTGATTTTGAAAGGCAAGTTCTGCACTGATCCTGATGTGTTTGGGCTACAGGAATGTCTTCAAGCAGGGTCTGCACCACCTTGACCCCTGTGGGTGGCCGGGCACAGCCACCCCAGCAGGGAGCATTCCCCACCTCCGAGGCTGAGACAGTCGGGACGCAAACCTCTGCAGTGCCCACTGGTTACAGGCCTCCAGGCAGAGTGTGACTCATTCTGCATGACCCTCCAGCCCCTATCAGCTCATTTTGCTCCCTCTACCCACCCCTGCAGTTACCAAGCCTATGGGAGCTTTGGCCATTGCCTTAAATACCTCAGATGTAAGGAATTTCAAAAAGGAAATGGGGACCATGTTAGATGATCCTTTCGGAGTAGCTGAAAAGCTGGATCAATTCTTAGGTCCCAACACTTAGACCTGGGAAGAAATACAGTCTATTTTAGGAATCCTGTTCACCGCTGAGGAAAAGGGAATGATTAGGCAGTCTGGAATGAGAATTTGGGAAAGGTAAAATCAGGCCGGACCCCCGGCGGATCAAAAGTAGCCAAATACAGACCCCCACCGGGATCATCAGCAACCGCAAGGAAGGCAGAACACGAGGGATCTGAGGACGTTAATTACACAAGGAACAAGGGAAGCAGTTCCCAGGGGACAAAATATTAATTAAGCATTTAACGAGCAGCAGGGGAGGGATGAATCTCCAACAGAATGGTTGGAGAGATTAAGAAAAAGCTTGCAGACGTACTCGGGAATTGATCCGAACACCCCAGCGGGGACTGCGCTTCTCAGGATGCAATTTGTAGCGAAATCATGGGGAGATATAAGGAGGAAGCTGGAGAAGTTGGAAGACTGTCAAGACAGGGGACTGGAAGAGTTGCTTAGGGAAGCACAAAACGTGTATGTTAGGAGGGATGAGGAAAGACAGAAGGCAAAAGCTGAGATCCTAGTGGCAGCAGTAAGGGAAAGTCAAAAGAACAAGACCCTGTCCCGAGAGGGGAAGGGAAACGGACCAGGGAGGGCACCGAGGGGACCACCTCCCCAAGAAAGAATTACCGGTCCTATTTGTTACTACTGCAATAAGAGGAGACACATCCAAAGGAACTGTCGTAAGCGAAAGCAGGATGAAAAAAATGTTTAAAGAAGAATAGGGGTGTCAGGGGCTGTACCTTCTGGGGACTCAACCATCAGCAGAGGCCTTGACAAAACTATTAATAGGTTCCCATAAAGAAGAAGTTCTATTTTTAGTAGACACGGGGGCTGAAAAGTCCACTGTTCAAAAACTCCCCAAAGGAGTAGAAAAAGAGAGAAACTATATATCAGTAATACGGGCAAAAGGGGAGCCTTTTAGGGTACCCGTTTTGAAAGATGTGGAGACTGAAGTGGAAGAAAGAATCTGCCTTGACGATTTCTGCTCCCCGCGGCAGAATATAATTTATTGGGAAGGGATTTGATTTTGAAGTTAAATTTGGGAATTCAGAGCCAGCGGAATACCTTGCAAGTCAGCTTATATACTCTGACGCAAGAGGACGAAGAAGCTATTGATCCTATAGTATGGTATAGAGATAAGGAGAAACAAAGAGTAAAGGTAAAAATCTTCGTAGCTGCAGTGAAGGAGTAATGGTTTGAACTTCAGCAAGCAGAGAGAGAATTAGCTGATAACAAGTGAATCACAGAAAACTTGCAGAACAGCCTGCAAGATGCTTTTTAGTACTAACTTTTTTTCTTTGTAGGTATCTGTTTAAACGGTACAGTAAGATCACAGATCGACCCAAAATGTACATTTTGTGACGATGAGCAATTTAGCTCTTAACTGTGTGAATGTGGTGATAAGGTTTTGTGTGTGACAGCCGTTACTTTTCTTTCTAGCATGCCAGCTTTATTCCAGCATCCAGACTTGCGCAACTCTGTGATAGGCTGTGTCTCATCTCGGTGTACTAAATTTGGCTTTTCTTTCGTATGCACACCGAGTAAAGACTCCTGGTGTTTGGGATAACAGCTGTGTCACCCCAGATGGGACGCTAACAGAAGCCGTGCCCAGTCCAGCTTGCTGGAGCAGCGGGGGGGCGGGTGCCGATGGGGCTCCAGCCGCACTGACCTGTTTTGTCAGGAGACCCAGCGGTGCCTCCACCTGCTGAGCAGTGAGCGGCTCAAGGGCGCAATGCTAAAATCGAGATATTGTCTTGAATGCACGGAATTGTGATCTCTTTGTATATTTGAACTTGGTGTGCGGTTTGCATGTATGAGCTCAGTATTTTAATTTGCATATTTATAGTTGGTACCAGAAGAATTTTGTTTGGGGAGATAATTACAAATTGAGAACCAGTTCCATTATTAAAGTACCACCACGCTCCCCCTTAAGATGCATCTGTACACAGGAGAGTAAATTAGTGGGGGAAGTGCTTTGAATGTGAGGAGAAAGTGTAAGCCCAGAAGGATTACTAGTATGGATCCAGCCACCTGGGCCCAAGATGGAAGCTGGGGATACTGTACCCCAATATATATGCTAAGCTGAATTGTTCGGTTGCAAGCAGTGATTGAAATAACAAGCAACCGGACAGCTGAGGCACTGAATCTCATAGCGAGACAATTGTCTCAAACAATGTACCACAGTGTACCAAAACTGGGTAGCCTTAGATTATCTTTTAGCTGAAGAGGGGGCTCTGTGGGAAATGGAATACTTCTGAGTGTTGTTTGGAAATAGATGATAATGGGGAAGCCATAATGAAAATAGCAGAAGAGATAAAACAAGTTGCACACGTACCAGTACAGAAATGGAATTCTATGCTTACTAGCCACTGGTGGGATAACTTGTTTGGGGGAGCCTGGTGGAAGAAAATAGGGTTCATGATATTATGTGCATTTCTAGGTTTACTGTTCATGCCATGTATGATCCCGTGCTTTCTTTGCTTAATACATTCAGTAGTCCAAGGCATGCAAATCTCAGCCATGCCTATAGATCCTGAAATGGCAACAAAAGGAACAGGGTATAAATTAATGATTTTAAAAGATAACACAAAATTGGACCTAGCCGCCACCAGGGAGGTGCTAGCTAACTTTGAGGCCAAAGCACGAATCAGGGGGATAAAAAAGAAGAAGGGGGAATTGTGAGAAACGCAGCTGTGATTCGTGCTGTTGTTTACAGATATAACCAAATAAGGCATGGGCTCTTAAGAAAATGAAAAGATAGTTAAGTTTTATGTAAAAAGTTGTGGGACTTGTTTTGTCCCACATGCACATGTGTATGGGAAAGGTGGGGGGGAGTGACGTGAAGGAGAAGGTGGCCTTCCCCGAGATGCTGCCACGGGGGAAGTGGGGGGAGCCCGGTAGAAAAGACCCCTCGGTAACAACCTGGAGTCTGCACGCGAGGGGGCGGGCACTGAGGAAGAAGGAACTCCTCAACCACCAATCAGAGCGAGAGAAGACCCCTAGTGGCAACCAACCACGGACTCAGAGTGCGAGAAGGGCTAGCCAAGGAAATAAAAGAGGTCGGTCAGAAACTTAAGGTGTGTGTGTTTAATTCACCTGTTAAATAAACCAGACTCTTGTTTGGCAAATTATCGGAGTCTTGGTCATTTATCACACTCAGTATCTGTTCTGATCGGTTTTATCTCGTCATTACTAATGCCAGAAAGAGGTGGAAATATAAAGATGATGGGTTGTGCTGGACAGAATTACGTCATTTTTGCCAAATAAAGAACGGTAGCGTAGTATATGCTGAGAGAGGAGCTATTGGCAACAACACTGCAGAAATGGTCTGGGGATTGTGGGTGACTGTGGGCTAAACATGAGTAAATATCAACTTGTTTTGTTCTTTGTGAAATTTAAAAACCAGGCTGTGCCACAACTGTGTGTTCTACAGATTTCGGATCAGGCTTTCACAGCTGGATGTTGAATCAGACCTTTCAGTTTTTAATTCTAAAACCCACTTAGTCACAGGGATTACGTATTGAATTGTGAAGCTCTGCTTTACTTTTCATGAGACCTGTATTTAGCTTTCTGTTTATTCAAATTTCTTTAACCACAGCAAGCAATGTGATTGGCAATGCGTTCCATGAGTGCTGATACTGTGAGGCTTGTTTCACGAACCTCAGGGAGGTTTTTTCCTTCCCAGAAAATCCCTGTTCATTAGAACTGAAGAATTTGAGTGTGTCCAGACAGCACACGAGTTTAAGGGTTTGGGGCAGAGTTTTCTTTGTGATTTTACTGTGATCATCAGCAAGCTATTAAAGAATCCCAGGAGTTGCTGCACAACCCAAGCAGTGGCAGAAATATAATAAATCACAGGTCCTAAATACTAAGGAATGGCCTTGGGAATTCACCCATAGTCCATCTGTTATGAAAACACAGCTTTTTGATATATTTATCTTTGTATCCAGCAGGATGGGGGAGAGAATCAGAAGACTTAAAGTGATAAAACTCACTGGCTGACAGTTTAATCAGGAAAGGAAAAGCCATGCACACAAGCAAACTGGCACTGGCACCACTGGCACTGCCACTGGCACTGCAACCGGCACCTCTGTCCCTGTGGTGCCTCCTCCTGCCGCGCCCCTGGGGCTGCGGCCAGCCCAGGGGCTCCTCCTGCATCTCCTGCACCGCGGCAGTGACCAGGGACCTGCCAGCACATGGTGGTGGTGACCTGGGGCTGGTGCTGCAGTGGGATGGCCAGTAGCCATGGAGCCCGGGTAGCACTGTGGGTGTCACGGAGGCACCACAAAAGGCAGTTTTAGGCAGACAACAAGTTCCAAAGCAGACTTTATTCTAGATGGGAAAGCATAGCAAATAAACTAGAAACAGGGTTTATACAATTATTTAGCACTCCAACAACATAAAATTCAGGTTCAGATATCACCTGAGGAGGTTATTTGGATACGACAACGTAAGAATAACAAGGATCAACAATGTGCCCGCATTCACTCACAAGAAACAGAACTAGAGGCCTCTCACTCATGGGTGCCCCGAAGAAACAATCACTCACCTGGGCTGGGCGAGGGCTCTCACTTGCCTGGGGTAGGCAAGGACTCATCCCAGGATATATCCAGTAGAGAAAAATAACCCCCCAGCACAGGAGGAGGTGAGGCGCTCTCGGTGCCAGGCAGTCTCCTTAGACAGCGTCCCAGTCTAAGGAGAGGGCTCCAGTTCACAGACCTGCTGCTCTGAGAAGACCACTCCAAGGGGCTCTTCGGTGGGGGCCCCGCTCCATAGTCTAGGCAGATGTGGCTGTGGGCATTTCAACATGGTCCAGAAGCTTCTCAGCTTCTCTGGGCACATTCTTTGCTGAGGACCCTGTCACCGACTGAGGGTCCCACCCCTCCTGTCCCCCCAGCTGCTGGAGGTGAAGTCACCCTGCCCGGGGTAGGGGAGGATGTGACTGGGAGCGCCTTGGTACCACCCTCGATGTGTACGTGGGGACAGGCACAGTGGGGCACAAAAGGTTCTAAGGAGCCATCAACTGCCCTGTTGAATGCTCCGGATCATGGGGGGTTGTGCAACTGCCACAGTGGGGCATTGTGACGTCACTGGTGATGTCACAAAGGGCCCTGCCCAGGCACCCCTATAAAAGCAGGGCCGGGGGTGCAGAGCTGCATCCTCTGGCAGGACAGGGCGGCGGCCACCCCACCATGGCCCGGTACCGGCAAAGCAGGAGCCGCAGCCGCAGCCGCAGCCACCGCCGCGGCCGGCGCCACTACCGGAGCCGCTCTCGCCGCCGCTATGGGCGAAGCCGACGCCGGCGGTACAGGAGCAGCCGCCGCCGGCGGGGGACACGGCGCCGCCGCCGCTGAGCCGACCCCAGCACTGGCGTCTGGGGAACCGGCAGAGCCTTGGCCACCACCACCGCCACACCAGTGCACCACCACGGCTCCACCAATAAAACTGGAACGATGGCACAAGGCGTGCGTGTGTCTCTGGTGTCCCTGTGGGCCAGTTGTGTGTCCCATGGGTACGTGTCTGTGCTGGGGGCGTGTATCCTATGGCTGGCATGTCCAGGACAAGCACATGTCTCCAGGGATGGAGCTGCTCCAACCTCCCTGCTCCTGTGCTGGGTCTGACTCGTTCCCATGGCCCAGCCCACCTCCATGTCCCAGCCAGTCTCTGTGACCCAGGCCATCTACGTCCCAGCCTATCTCTGTGTCCTAGCCCACCTCTGTGTCCCAGTCCATCTCCATGTCTCAGCCCGTCTCTGCGTCCCCAGCCTATCTCCATTTCCCTGCCCACCTGCCAGAGATGCCCTGACCGCTCAGGACGAGGATCCTGGACCTTCCCGTGGTCCCAGGGGGGGCGCCCACCGCAGTGCCCCAGGAGGGAGGGGCTGCAGCTTTCGTTGACTTTTGTTCACTTTTAAGAGAGACCTTTGGAGGAGTCAGGTGGGAATCAGGAGCTCCCTGCTGCAGGTTCCCCGTACACTGCCTTTTAGGTAGTTTCATTTGCAGACAAACTATTAAACTCCACTGCTTCATCAGATGAAGTGGAAAGATCAAATGCAGAACTTCAGAATATCACTTTGTGGAGCAACAGTGTCTAAATTCATGGCATCTATTCAAGACAAACATATACTCAGAGGTGCCCCAACAATATCACTTCTGTTACACAGTTTTAGGAACAAATACCCAAGTATTTAATGACAAGAAAAGGAATAATTTAGCTGCACAGAAGTGCCCTCCAAACATATGGGATGTATTGGTTTGGGTGTTTCTTTGAATCCCCAAGTCAGAAGTAAGAAACAGCACCAAGTTTAACAATGATGGTTTCTCAGTCGTTTTTGATAACTTTTTCAAAAACCATTAGGCAAAAAAAAAGCATTGAAAAACAAGAGCTGAGTGATACAATGTGAAAATGGCAAAAACTACACTCCAAACAATTTTTTTTGCAAGAAACAGAAATCACACAGCAAGCTATACAAACATACATGTTACCGGCTCTGGACAGACAGATGCAGCCCATGGCAGCACGTTCAGCTGTGCAAACCTTGAACCCGCATGATCTAGAAACAACCTGACATTATCTGTACAACACAAAGTCATACCGGAAATATTCTGGCACATTCAATACGAAATACAACGTCCTGCTGGGTACAAACACCAATATTCACATCAGAACTGTGCAAACCATGGCATTACTCACTTTGGATTTACAACACAGCCTATGTCTTAGTGGAAAATACATCACGTTAACGTTTGTAAAATCAATACAAGGCTACATTGTCTAGAATTCAGTGTAGTGTGTAGAGAGAAAGTGAGAATGTGTTTTTACGTGCTGCTTTTAATGTTCCACTCACTGGTTCCTTTTGACTTCTAGAAGGAAAAATAAAGGTGATCAGAACTTCAGGTAAAACCCAACATGAAACAATGAAAACAGATTGTAAAGCCTCAATATCAAAAGCCTATGTTCTGATAGGCTAGTGAATGTGGCAATTTATTTGTATGAACTGTTCTCTCTCGGTACATTCAGGGCAACTAAAAAAACCCCAAGCCAAAATCACATTCCTACTCTGTCACAAATTAAGAGTTGCAGATCTAGAACACAACCGTGCCAGAGGAACTCCTCAGATATTTTGTCTCTGCTACATAAGCATCAGAAACATGAAATCTGTACTCCAGGTTTGTGTTCTTAAACAGTCAGCCACCAAAACAGGAAGGTAACTTCAGCCAATCCGTATGTCCCAAGTATTACAAACAGGTACCAGCCACAGCACTTGAGTTCCTAGGAAACCACAGTGACAGTCTAGACACTTCAACGTGCACATTAGTGCTCTGACAAGGAAATAACAAAAAAACCTTTGGAACAGTGTTTAGTTGTGGAAGCTCAAGTGCCGTGTTCAGATATCTACCACGTTTAGCCATGAAAGTGCTGAGATACAAAATACCTTACAGATACTGTCGTGACTAAAAATTGGGGTAGAAATGTCACTTGAAAGGAGTTCCAAGGGTCTGCGGCCAGCAGAACTTGTGATACCTGGATGGTATTGGCCTAGAGGAGCTTTGAAGGTCATGTCTGTGATTTGATGATTCTGTGACAGGAAAGCCCGAATGTAATGATGACTGACTGCTGGAAAAGGTCTTCACCAGCTGCTGACAGCTTCACCAGCAGCTCTCCCGACTCAGAGAGGAGTAATAAACCGATTCCCCCGCTCTCACGCTGCCCCACAGTGTCCAGAGGCACTGTGGTGAGGCACCGATCTTGGTGAACGGGCTTCTTGTGCCATGGGCCCTGGGCAAACTGAGCTTATCAGAGCCGCTGTGGCAGCAAACATCCCTCCTCGTGCCAGGGGAGCTCCGTCCCGCAATTGGCTCCGAGCGGCTGCCTGGGAACAAGCGCCCGCTTCATCACGTCCCTCTGGACGGCCACGTCCTGCTCAGGGACAGCGCTGGCCTGGGCCGGGGATGGGGGCATTGAAGGGACACTGGGTGGGGACAAGGGCCTTTGGTGAGCTGTGGCCACGTCCCAGGAAGGGACGGGGCTGGAGCCAGAGCCTTGTTGGGGACAGGGACACTGGGACCCACCATGCGGGATCAGCTCTGCAGAGTGGGCCCCAGGTTGTCTGGGAGGGCACAGTGACCCCAGGCAGGGGCAGGTGAGAGCCAGGGCAGGGGACGTTCCCTCCGCTCTGTTCTCAGCTGTGGCTGGAGACTGGACCAGTTGGGGGCTGGCGGTGCAAGGGAAATGGGGTGGGCAGGAGCTCTCACTGACACCACCCCAGCACTTCCCCCAAGCCCAGCCCTGCTCTCCCAGAGCCCAGGATTCACCAGTGCTCCCCACTGTCAGTGCCACCAGTGACTGAGGATCCCAGTCACCAGCTGTCCACACTGCCCATTGCCCCAGTTCTCCCCCCCCCTCCCAGAGTTCCCTAACCCTGGGGCCCCTGGTGCCCCAAGAAGAGGAGTGACTCCCAGCCCCTCATTTATTTAAGGGTCTGGAAAGGGCTCAGAGATAATTGTGCTTAGAGACCCCAGATTTGAGGCTGGTGTCATCTCTGAGGGGGTTCCACAGGGAAAGACTGGCCTGGGCGTTGAGGGGCGCTGGGAGATGGTGGTGCTGGGAGGTGCGGGGCACTGGGAGGTGGGGGGATCTGGCTTTTGGGGCTGTTGCAGGATGGTTTCGAGTTGGAGCAGTGGGTCATCACCACAGGGTGTCTGGCTGTCAGGGACACACTCCTGCCCCCCCTCGCCCCCGTGGATGCCTGGGCCCTTCCCTGTGCAGCTGCCCCATGCAGGAAGCTGCACTGATGCCGGGGAAGGCAGCTGGATCAGTGCTCAAGGCGGGGGTGACTCTGTGCCGAGGCTGGGCTGCCAGGGCGGTGTCTGTGCCAAGCCTGGCTTTGCCCTGGGGGCTGGAGGGGTGGGGAGGGGCAAGGAGTCGTCCTGGGAGGGATAAAGGTGCCCTCACCTTCTCCAGCATCACCCAGGACTCCCTGCACCGCAGAGGAAGAGGAAGGCCGCAGTGCTCAGCGTGGCCCTGCTCTTCACCATCCTGCTGTGCACCCCGGAGGATGCGCAGGTGAGGCTCCAGTGAGGGCCCCCACCGGTTTCTTGTCTTGGTGCCCCCACACCCCTCTTCTTTGGGCCTCTCCATTCCATCCTTTTGGGCCCCTCAGGTATCTCCTCCTCAGGATCTCCTCTGTGTCCTATATAGGGTCCCCAAATGCCTTCCCTTTGATGGATGCCAATGCCTTTCTTTCCATCTTTCCCCTCCGTCCTTTGCCTTTCATCCTGTCCACTGCAGCAGTGTCCCCAGATCCCCTTCCTTGAACACCCCCTCCCAAACACTTTCCCGATCCCCGCGTTCTGTTCCTCTGCTGTCCTCTTCCTCCTGCCCCCACCAACAACCTCACTTGAATTCCCCGTGTCCCCTCCCCTTGAATTCCTTTACCCCTCACTTGCATCCCATGCAGTCCTGTCCCTCCAACACCCCCAGCCCGGTCCCTTGGGTTCTGCTAGTTCACAACAGTGCCCTGTCTCTGGGTGCCCCCCAACCCCCGTCCTCCTTGGAGGCCCCAAATTCCCATGTTATCATTTTCTCCAACCCGAGCCCTGGTCCCTGCATGAACAGGTATCCCAGGTGAAACTTGAGGAATGAGGCTGGGGGAGCAGAAGGAATTTTCAGGCTCATATGAGGGAGAATCCCCGGGCCTGGGTGGGGCTGGTGTCACCTGTGTCCCTCCCACAGCCCCATTTCTCTCCAAGCCAGACCAACCCCTTTCTCTTCTTTCATAGGCATTTCCAGGAGCACGGCTGGAAGCAAGTGGAGGTTCTCTCCAGGATGTAAGTAGTGGGGCGGACTTGGAGGACATCCAGTCTGGGGAACTGGAGGGCACTTTGGCCCTCCCCTCCCTTGCTGGGACTGGGACATCCCAGTGACCACTGAGGTCTCATGGTCTCTCTACAGGGGGAACTCAACCTCGGGCGAGTGAAGAGGGCTGCGGTAGGTGTCACAAGTTCCGCTGGCCCACACCCTCCCTCCCACGGCCACGAAACTCCAGGGCATCCCAGCGCGCCCCAGAACATGCCAGTGTGCCTCCGTACACTCCCATGCACCCCCCGCTGCCCCCCAGAACATCCCTGCTCCCCAGTGTTCTCCCAGGGATGCCCCATTGCCCAGGGCTCCCATTGCATTCCCATCCATCCCATCACAACCCACTACACCCCACTGCACCCCAGGATACCCCAGGACACAGCCCCTTCCCCAGGACCTCCACTGCTTTCTGTGCCCCACCACACAAACTCACGTACCCCATTTTTCCCTGGAGTCACCTTCCCCAATGACCCCATCGCTTTCTCCTGCCTCCCAGTGCACCCAAGTGTGTCCCTCACCCAACCTTCCTCCCCAGCTCCCTCTGTCTGCCAGGGTGGATGATGTTTTGCAGCAGAAACACCAGGTTCCAGATCTTCCAGATGTTGACTTGGAACTGCAGGATACGCTGTTGCGACCTCTTGAACTCGAGGTGAGCAGCATCAGGGCATCTCCTGCCCCACCAAGGGTCCTGGACCCCGGGGCATCCCTGAGCTGTCTGGGTGGGGAGAACGTGGATCTAGGAAAAGAAAACAGAGGAGACTGTCCATGACCTGTGTCCCAGGCCGCACTGGACAGAGCTGCCCCCATGACTTCTGTTGCACCCAGTGGGGCTCTACGGACCCAAAGGGTCACCGTGCAGGCCAGGCAGGGGCTCTGGGGCCATAGAGACCCCGAGGATCACCCTGAGGGCTGGGCAGGGTTCTGGGAGATGTAGGGGCATCCGGGGCTAATGACACACTGGCCAAAGAGCTCTGGGTGCCACATGGATCTCAGGAGAACCAAGTCTTGTCCTGGGTTGACTGAGGGCTCCAACTCTTCTCTCCTTCCCTGGGTCTCTGCAGAGAGAGACGGTGGGGACAAGCCTCCCCTCATGTCCCAGCTGACACTGGAGGTCTCATTTTTGGCTCCGATTTCAGACCTGAAACTGATGCTGACAGCCGTGTCCTGTCCCCCCTCCAGCGGCATGAGGAGATGATCATCCCTGGATGACCCCATCGGATCCCCTGGGAGCCCTGTGCCATTTCCCTCTCATAATCAGTAAATCCCTTCAGCAAAGCTACGCTCTGCGTGTGGATGTGTGTGTCCGTGTCCATGTTCCCACTGCTGTGCCAGCACTCGGACGCCTGGGTCCTCTCTGGCCACACCATGGCCATGAGCGGCGTGGCTGAGCGAGCCCGGACACCCAGGGTGTCACTGTAAAGGACACCTCCTTCCCACCTGCCATGTGCCCCCAGATACGGCAGATTAGGGGAAAGTGGAGTGTTCCCCCATGAGGCTGGAGGAGGCTGGTTCATGAGGACTGGGTTATGGACCAGTTAAACAATCTGGACATCCATAAATCCATGGGTCTGGATGGGATCCACCTGCGGGTGCTGAGGGAGCTGTCTGAGGTCACTGTTAGGTCACTGTCCATCATCTTTGATAAGTCGTGGGAGACAGGAGAGGTGCCTGAGGACTGGAGGAAAGCAAATGTCACTCCAGTCTTCAAAAAGGGCAAGAAGGAGGATCCAGGTAACTATAGACCGGTCAGCCTCACCTCCAACCCTGGGAAGACAATGGAACGACTTCTCTTTGGTGCCATCTCAAGGCATATCAGGGATAAGAGGGTCATTATGGGCAGTCAACATGGCTTCACCAAGGGGAAGTTGTGCTTGACCAAGCTCATTGACTTTTATGAGGACATAACAAGGTGGATGGATGATGGCAGAGCAGTGGATGTGGTCTATCTTGATTTCAGTAAAGCATTTGACACAGTCTCCCACAGCATCCTCACAGCTGAACTGAGGGAGTGCGGTCTGGACGATCGGGTAGTGAGGTGACTGTGAACTGGCTGAAGGGAAGAAGCCAGAGAGTCGTGGTCAATGGGCAGAGTCCAGTTGAGGCCAGTATCCAGTGCAGTGCCTCAGGGGCAGTGCTGGGGCCGGTATTATTCAATATATTCATCAATGATTTGGACGAGGGAATAGAGTGACTGTCAGCAAGTTTGCTGATGACACCAAGCTGGGAGGAGTGGTGACACTGGAAGCTGTGCTGCCATCAGAGACCTGGACAGGCTGGAGAGCTGGGCAGGGAAAAATGTAATGAAATATAACAAGGATAAATGTAGAGTCTTGAATGTGGGCAGGAACAACCCCAGGTTCCAGTATAAGCTGGGGAATGACCTATTAGAGAGCAGAGTAGGGGAAAGGGACCTGGGGGTCCTGGGGACAGCAGGGTGACCATGAGCCAGCACTGGCCCTTGTGGCCAGGAAGCCAATGGTACCTGGGGTGGGTTAGAAGGGGGTGGTCAGTAGGTCAGAGAGGTTCTCCTGCCCCTCTGCTCTGCCCTGGGGAGACCACACCTGGAATATTGTGTCCAGCTGTGGCCCCTCAGTTCCAGCAGGACAGGAAACTGCTGGAGAGAGTCCAGCGCAGCCACCAAGATGCTGAAGGGAGTGGAGCATCTCCCGTGTGAGGAAAGGCTGAGGGAGCTGGGGCTCTGGAGCTGGACAAGAGGAGACTGAGGGGGGACTCATTCCTGGGGATCAATATGGAAAGGGGGAGTGTCAGGAGGATGGAGCCAGGCTCTTCTGGGTGACAACCAGTGACAGGACAAGGGGCAATGGGGACAAACTGGAACACAGGAGGTTCCACTTAAATCTGAGAAGAAACTTGTTCCCGGTGAGGGTGGCAGAGCCTGGCCCAGGCTGCCCAGGGGGGTTGTGGAGTCTCCTTCTGTGCAGACATTCCAACCCGCCTGGACACCTTCCTGTGTAACCTCATCTGGGTGTTCCTGCTCCATGGGGGGATTGCACTGGATGAGCTTTCCAGGTCCCTTCCAACCCCTCACATCCTGGGATTCTGTGAGGTGAAGGGCGGACAGTGCCAGCCCTTGGGGCACCCTGTGTTTTGAAGGCACCATGGGAAACAGATTCTTCGCGGGGCTCTGGTGAGAACCATCCCCCAAGGAACATATTTTGGTGTTGGGGCAGGAGAGGAGCGTGGACAGGCAGCCCGGACCCCTGAGTCCTCTGCCCTGCTCGGGGAGGGGAGGTTGTTCCCTGGATGATGGGCTCAGCACTCCTGGGCTCACAGGAGATGTCACCACCTCCAGGAGCCATCTGCTGTTCCCAAGGCCAACAGTGCTGCAAGTCAACATTTATTTGATGCAAGCAGTCTGTTACAGTCAGTACTCCTGTGTAAAATCGATGTAATTAAGCGCAGTGGTAATTTTGCAATGTGCCATATAACAACCAGGCATTGACAAATTTCTCTGTTTTCCCTGCGAAATCACATTTCTGGCACTTTTACCCCTAAATCCCGGCAGCAGCGTTTGTTAACATGGGGCAGCTTTGCTCTCCCAACAGGCACTTCCAGTCATTCACGCCCAAGCCAACACGTCACTGGAACCTGGCCACGCATTTTCAAACAATGCCCTTCTGGGGTCCAACTGATGCCGGGGTCGATGTCCTCCATCAGAAAGGCAGAAAATCCAAGCAATACAAGACGTGCTCCTCTCTGCTCCAACAGCTCTCAACCTCCTGCACTTCAGCACTTTCATGGCATTGTGAAATAACAGAACAAACCCCAACACAAAAGACTCAAGCAGAGCACGCTCCTTAAAAACCAAATCCCAACACGAGTGCTCATTGCAATCACAGGAAGCTGGGACACCGCCCTGCAAACGCTCCGGCTGCGCAGCCTGGACGAGACGGTGTCTGCGGTTCAGCAACATCCACGCTCGTCACAACCGGCTGGTGCCGTCACCCCCAAATCTCGGCAGCAGCGTTTGTTAACACCGGTTAACAGCTTTGGGTACCCAGAGCTGCCTTCAGCTCACGTGAAAGCGTCTCCTCGTAACGCCCAGTGTGAGCTCAAGAACGACGCCTCCCTAACGCCCAAACTGAGGAACCTCAAACAGTGCCCCCTTCTCCACGGGCTGCGTTACAACCTGTGACAGAAAGGGGATTCCACAGCCTGGAAAAGCTCCACAAGGAACTGGAGATTCCTGGGTCTCAGAGTAATTCTAGAGCTCAAGTGGTGACAGACATCAGCTCCAGCTCAGATAATACATGCCAACACCCATCACTGACCCAAGAAGCAGCTCCTCCCGTCCTGACCAACGGCTTCAGATCCAACACACTTTGTCCCTCCAACAGGTCGCAGCTTATTTGTCTGTCTTCCTCGAGATGAACTAGAGATACCTGAAAAAGCCTCTGGCCCGGCTCTGAAAAAAACCCCAGCCCCAAGATCCCGACTCTCCTTAAAGACACAGCACGACGCTAATGGAATATTCTCATTGACCAGCCTGGGTGTCAGTCAAGCTCTGCCCCATCCATCCCCCCTTCCCAGCTCCTCACACCCGCGGGCAGAGCTCAGACCTTGGCCCACAGCAGGTTGTTAAACCCAGACTGACACCAGCTGACGGAGCTGGAGCAGCAGCCTATGTATTACTGGAAGGTGACAACATCTCACACCTTTGGAACTAATGCAGCAAGTGAAACCATCTACTGATAATGTCTGGCTGAATAACTCGTGTAACTCCTTGACAAGATGAATGGGACACCTGATTATTGCAGAAATATGTTTCTCCCTTTTTCTGTAAGTGTTTATTGTGTGCCCCTGTAAACTGCACTGTGCTTCACCTCACAAGCACAAATGAACAACTCTGGATTCGTTGGACCCAGCAGAAGCAAGTCACCTGAGCGAGAGGGTGTAAGGCATGGGGATATAGCGGAAGATTTGGTGAAGTGATTAGTTAAATGTAAATACACTCCAGTGACTTGCACCTGCCTGTAGAAAGGGATCACACAGACACTTTTACAGGCAGCGTGTGACACTGGCTGATTTAAAACACCTCCATCTACAGACACACTCACCCGTCCTGCGCGGCATTCAGAACCTCCTCATCCACCACAGCTCAGGCGGGAACAAAACGAATCCTCCTGCTTTCCCCACACCGAGAGCAGCCAGTTTTCCCTGCAAGCACAACAGCAGCTCCTGCGCTGCATCTCCCAACCACGCTCGTTACCGCAGAAGCTTCGGCAGCGCTAACCAGGACAGCCTGTACTTGTGCAAGTGATGAGCTCGGTCTCAGCACAAGGCCCGGGACGGCTGCAGCACACAGGGAGAGCGTTGTAGCTGTTTCTCCTGGAAGGCAGGGCTGCAGGAAAGGAAATATATTAGTTTTTCAGGAACAGGAAGAACACATTCAAATCACCAGGGAAAATCTGGAACAAAGCACTGTATGGGGATATAGGAGAAGATTTGGAGAGGTGATTAGTTAAATGTAAATACGCTCAAGGGACTTGCATCTGTCTGTAGAAAAAGCACATACATCACACTAACTGTTCTACTGACCCTGTGTGCTTGATGAGCAGAACCTCTGTGTTAGATAACACAGGCCTGTGAGAAACTCTGGGCACCTCATCACTGTGTCTGAGATTGCTGCTTTGTTGTGAGAAAGAGCGGGAGGCTGCGCCTGCCTGAAGCCGTGAAATACAGGCGAGCTCAGCAGGCCCAGTGACCTTCCAGCAGGGTGAACTGACCAGCGCCTGCGTCCCCGCTGCTGTCACCTCTGCTGGGAGCTCAGGTGCGGCTTCGGAGATCCCCCAGAAGAGAGGGAACTACAATAAAACTTGCTCCTTGCAATGCATTCATGGCCTCTGGCTCTTCTTGCCATGTGCCTGCGTATCTGTACAAAATGTCCTTTTGGGGTGCAACTGATCCAAATCTTTTCTCCTTCAGAAACCCAGAAAAATGCAAGCAATACAAGACGTGCTCCTCTCTGCTCCAACAGCTCTCAACCTCCTGCACTTCAGCACTTTCATGGCATTGTGAAATAACAGAGCAAACCCCAACACAAAAGACTCAAGCAGAGCACGCTCCTTAAAAACCAAATCCCAACACGAGTGCTCATTGCAATCAAAGGAAGCTGGGACACCGCCCTGCAAACGCTCGGGCTGTGCAGCCTGGACGAGACGGTGTCTGCGGTTCAGCAACATCCACGCTCGTCACAACCGGCTGGTGCCGTCACCCCCAAATCTCGGCAGCAGCGTTTGTTAACACCGGTTAACAGCTTTGGGTACCCAGAGCTGCCTTCAGCTCACGTGAAAGCGTCTCCTCGTAACGCCCAGTGTGAGCTCAAGAACGACGCCTCCCTAACGCCCAAACTGAGGAACCTCAAACAGTGCCCCCTTCTCCACGGGCTGCGTTACAACCTGTGACAGAAAGGGGATTCCACAGCCTGGAAAAGCTCCACAAGGAACTGGAGATTCCTGGGTCTCAGAGTAATTCTAGAGCTCAAGTGGTGACAGACATCAGCTCCAGCTCAGATAATACATGCCAACACCCATCACTGACCCAAGAAGGCAGCTCCTCCCGTCCTGACCAACGGCTTCAGATCCAACACACTTTGTCCCTCCTACAGGTCACACCTTATTGATTTCTAACACCATTCATCTCTGTCTTCCTCGAGAGGAACTAGACATGCATTAGACAAGCAACCAAGTCCCTGCCTGGAAGCAGCGGAGCCTTTGCCTTCTCTTTTCCACCCCACTTTGCAGGAGAAGGAAAACAAACGGCAGCAGAGATGCTGAGAAATTCAACCACCAAATGGAGAGAGAACCTCTGAGAGCGGGAAAACTTACCCGTCCAATGGAGAGAGCTACACTGAATGAATAACACTGAAAATGAATCCTTCTTGCAGGGTAAAAGCGCACAGCAATTAAAGACCTGCTGAACAGACCCGTCATTCTCAGAAATAAACAACCCCCAAGGCTCAACAAGCCAGCCAGGGTTACTGCTCTGAATCCACGCGCAGCTGCACCGACCTGAGTCAACACAGACACAGTCGCCTCCCTTGTCCCACACGAAGCTGCACGGGCCACGCGCTGCTCCACCAGGAACGTGCTGGGACACCCGGGTCTCCATGGCGGCCTCTGCGCTGCCACCTGCACAAAGCACCGCCAGGCCGTCAGCTGTGGGCTCAGCTCCGGCGGTTCCGGGACCGGGGTCTCCCAGGGCCTGTTCGCACACGGGCCTTGGTGCGCGCGCCCCGCCCGCGGGCGCTTCTCCCGCCCCGATCCGACCCGCCGCTCGGCCGGACCCGCTCAGGAGCCTCCGCTCGGCCCGGCGCTGCAGACGGAAATTGCGTCACCGGGACGGGCGAGGCGAGCCGCGCTGCCTCAGGACCCCGCCAGAGCTGTCCGATTATTCGCCTGACCCGCCAAGTTTTTATACGAAATCTGATTGCGCTGAACCACGTCTCTGCCACTGAGGCCAATGAGAAAACATGTCGTCCTCATGGACTGGGGCCGCGGTGCCTCCTTGCAGCCCCGTGGGGAAGCTGGAAGTCGGTGTACCAGTGTTGTCCTTCCCTTGGCCTTGCACACACACACCCACGGTCCCAGGAAGAGCCCTGAGCCGTGTGTGAGGGACAGGATCCCCCTTCCCATCGCCTGGAGCTCATGGGTCTCCTTTCTGCTTCAGAAAGCAAACCAAGGGGTTTCTCAGCATCAGAGCCACCTGCACAGGGCCTTGGCCCACCTGTCATCACAGCCTCCAACGAATGCCCGGGGAGCCTTTGTCAGTAACAGGCCTCAGTGGGGCCCATTAATGCTTCAAGGAGCTTTGAAGCTTTGTTTCTGACTTTGCCTCCTTGAGAGCTTTGTTTGATCTCAGTACCTGAGGTTCATGGACTCGGCCTCAAACGCAGCATGAGCTCACTCAAATGCCCCAAGCTCTCACAGGCCATGTCTCCTGCATGATTTTCTTCAAGCTCTACAAGGCTTGTAGAGTTAATTAGAGAGGTTTCAGGAGAGCAGATAAAGAGGACATTTTGAATGAGCACTTTGAAGATGTGATAGTAGAATTCTCCAATGGATACTGATGCAGAGTGTCTCCTGAAGAGCTGTGGACAGACAGAAAAAGCAGATCCAGCTCCAGCAGATCCCCACCACAGATGAGCTGTGTCCATCAGTGCCAGCCCCTCTCCTCAGACCAGAACAAGAGTCCTGCTCCAGCAACAGAGCAGCCTGACCCAAATGAGTGTCTGCAGAAGGAGGTTTCTCTTCCTCCTGGATTCCTCCCTGCAGGCACAGAAATGCTCCCTTGCTCTGCTCCAGGGACATCCCTTTCCCCAGGGGAGGGTGTCCAGCCTGGCCTGGCCGGCTGGTCCTGGTTCCCTCCCTGTGCTCCCCACAGGGCCCTGAGCTGGCGATGCTGCTCTGCAGAGCGAGGGGCTGCGGTGCCCTGGGGCCATGGGCTGACTCTGCTCTGGCCACGCTGGTTGGGCTGGGAAACAGACCCAGCTGGATGAGGATCACTGCTGCTGAGCCCTTTCCATCCTCCCAGCTGGCTCAGGAGCCCAGGACAAGGCTGGGCAGGACCATGGGGTGTCTCTCATGGCACCAAGGGCAGGGGAGGGCTGAACCAGATCCAGCCTCTGGGCTTCCAGGATGGTGTCCTGAAACATTCTCCAGTCTGACATCTTTTGGCATCCTGGCTCCTCACAGCCTGTCCTGGCATTGAAGGGCCCTTGTTACCCTGTGCCCTCCTCAGGTTCACCTCTTCCTCTGGGACACCTTGCATGATCACTCCTTTTACCAGGACTGTTTTGTTGAACCCAGCAGGCAGCTGAACATCACACACAGCCCTTCTCTTACTCCCTCCAGCCCAGTGGGATGGGAGAGGGAATCAGGAAAGAAATAAACATCTTGGGTTAAAATGAAGACAGTTTAATGAGACAGAAAGGGAAAACAATAGCAATAGCAACAATAGCAACAATAGCTACAATAGCTACAATAGCAACAATAGCTACAATAGCAACAATAGCTACAGTAGCTACAATAAATATAACATAATAATGATAGTAAATAAAATAATTATAGTAATAGCAATTATCATAATAATGATGGCAGTAGTAATAGTAGTAATTGCAAAAATGGTAATAATAATAACAGGAGATATAAACCAGGTCACGCACAATGCTATTGCTCACAACCCATTGAGTGACACCCAGCCAGATCCCAAACAGCGGTCCCCCAGATAACTTTTCTCTAGTTTACATGCCAAGCATGACATCATATGGTGTGGAATATCCCTTTGGCCACTTGGGCCAGCTGTCCTGCCTGTGCCCCTCCCAGCTTCTTGTGCATCTCCAGCCTCCTTGATGAAAACTCCTTGGTTTGGGATAAACATGGCTTAACAAGAACCAAAACATCCCTGTGCTATCAACATTCTTCTCAGATTAAATCCAACACACTGCACTCTACCAGCTGCTAGGAAGAAAATTAACTCTCTCCCAGCTGAAACCAGGACAGTGCCCCCCCCTTATTCTGCACCATCTGTGTTGTGCCCGGGTCCCACACTCTCCAATACATTCCAGTTACTCAAGAGCACTTTCCTGTCTCTGGATATACACACAGATCTCATTCCTCAGTCTATAGGCCACGCCTCTAAAATGTCCAGTGAGTTCATGTGGTCCATGGCTTTGGGCTCCAGGGGTCATAAGAGTCTTCCAGGACAGGAGAGACGGTCTTTGCTGTTGGACTGTTGTGTCCTGTGTCCAGAGCTCGTAGCTGGTGTATCTGTCACAGCCAGGGACAGGGTGTGAGTCTGGGTGGGCAGCGAGTGGCACCTCAGGGAGATCCTCTGACAGTGCCTGGCAGCTCCACTCCTCTCCAGGATGCATCTGCCACTGCTGGTGGGACAGCGCCAGGCAGATCAGTCACAGACGTGTCCCTGTCTTTTTGGATGTGTGCGACCAAGAAGGGAGCTCTTCATCCAGGCCTTGGTACCTCACAAATCCCCTGGGACCCTGAGCCAGACCCCAACCCTAACCACTTCCACTGACACCACTCCCTAAACCCTAACCCTAACACTTATCCATCCCTTACCCTAACCCTCGTCCTAACCCCTGGATTAAAACTTACCCTACACCTATCATTCACCTAAAACTAACCATAACATTAACCCAATCACCACCCTAACCCTATCTCTTAGCCCAAAATCTAACCTAAACCAAACCCTCCCTAACCCTAAAATTAACCCTAACCCTAACCCTAGCCTTCCCCTAACTCTTACCTGAAATATCACCCTAATGTTACCTCTAACCCTAACCCATAACACTAACCTAATCCTAAAACTAACCCCAACGCACCAGACTTAAACCAAACACTACACTAAACCAAGCCCTAACCCTAACTCCTAACCTATAACTCTTACGACTGACTCCAACCCTAAACTACCCCTAATTCAAACCCTAATCCATTATCCTAACCCTAAAGCTATGCCGACCCCTAACCCCAAAACCTAACTCCATAAGCTGTAACCCTAACACTTATCCATCCCTTACACTAACCATGATCCTAACCCCTAAACCTAAAACTTACCCTACACCTATCATTCACCTAACCATAACATTCACTCAAACACCATCCTAACCCTACGTCTTGCACAAAATCTAACCTAAACCAAACCCCCCTAACCCTAAAACTAACCCTAGTATAACCCAAAACCTAAACCTAACCCTAAACCTAAGCCTATCTAACCCCAACTTTAACCGCTTACACTAAAACTAACCCTAACTCTACCCTTACCCTAACTCGAACCACTGAAATCTTACCCTATGCGACCTCTAACCCTAACCCATAACCCTAGCCTAACCCTAAAACTAACCCTAACCCATCATACTAACACCAGCCTTAAACCAAACACTACACTAAACCAAGCCCTAACCCTAACTCCTAACCTGTAACTCTTACGACTGACTCTAACACTAAACTAACCCTAATTCAAACCCTAACCCATTATCCTAACACTAAAACTATCCCGACCCCTAAGCTCTAAACCTAACCCTTTACACTAATCCTAACGACTTACACTAACACTACCCCCTAACCACTAACCAGAATTGCAACCCTTAATGCCAACCCCAACCTCCATCTCCAATTTAAATCTAAAACCTAATTCTGACCATTCCACTGACACTACTGCCTAACCCTAATGCTAACCCCATCCCTAACTCTAACCTAAATCTAAAGCTAAAACATACTCCTAACTCTAACCCAAAACATAAAACTAACCCCTAACGCTAACTCCAACCCTACATTCTAACCCTCTTCTAATCTAACTCTAATACTTACCCATAATCCTAACTCTAACCCTAGTCCTACCCTTCACCCCTAATATTAAAACCTAACCCTAACTGCTTACACTAACACTATTCCCTAACTCTGAAACATAATGCTTAGCCCTAACACTAACTATATCCTAATATTAATCTAATCCTAACTGTAAACCTCATCCAAAGCCCTAACCATAAGTCTAACTGTAAACACCATCCCCTAACTCTAATCTAACCCTAACCCTAAATCTAATCTGAAACTTCACCCTAACTCAAACCCTAAATCCTAAAACTAACCCCTAACCTTAACCACTTCCACTGACACAACTACCTGGCCCCTAAATTTAACCCTAACTGTAAATCTAAAACTAACCACTAACCCTAACACTAACCTGAACACTAACCAAACCCAAAACGTAAATCCAAACCCTAACTCTAACCCAAAATCTAACCCTAGTACCTAAACCTACTCCTAAACACTTCCACTACTCCGTAACCCCAACCCATAACACTAACCCAACACTTAGCAAAAGCCTAATCCTTATCCTAAATCCTAACCCTGACTCTAAACTGAACCCCAAACCCCTGTCCCGAAACCTAATTCTACCTCCTAATCCCAAACCCTAAATGCAATCCTAACCCATCATTCTAACCTTAACCCTATCCACACCCCTAACCTTGCCCCCTTACAGTAATCCTAACCACTTTTAATAACACTACTCCCTAACCCCTAACCCTAAATAAACCCCTACCACCAACCCTAACACTAACCTAAAACTAATCTAACTATAACCCCAAGCCCTTACCCCAATTCCAACCCTAACCCTAACTCCTAACCCTAAGCCTAACCCTACCCTGAAAACTAAACCCTAACCCTACCTCAAATGCCTAACCCCAAGCACTAACCATAGGCCCTTACCCCTAAACCTAACCTGTACTCTAATCCTGACCCTGACTCTAACTCTATTCCCTAACCCTAATCTAAACCTAACCCTAAACCTTATCCAACACTAACCCTTATCTAAATGATAACCCTAGTGCTAACCCTAACTCTAAATGCAATCCTAACTCATAAACCTAACTCAACCCTTAAACTAAGCCCTAACTTTTACCCTAACACTAACCTTAACTGTAATTCCTAACCCCAACTCCAAATCTAACACTAAACATCTAACGCTAACTCTACCCCAACGAAAACCGTAACACCAGACCCTAACTCTAACCCTTCCCCCAACTGGTAATGCCAACTCTAACCCTAACCATCATCTAACCCTAGCTGAAACCCTAACCCTAAGTCATAACTGCTAACCCTAACTCTATCCTTAACTATAATACTAACTTATCTCCCTAATCACTAACCCTTCCCCTAACCAATAAAACTAACCCCTAACCATAACCACATATATGAACATTCATTGCTAAACCATAACTCTAACCTAATCTCTACCCCCATCCCCTAACCTTAACCCTATTCACAACCTAATCCTACCTGTAAGCCTACCCCCTAACACCTACCCCTAAAAAAATCTAACCATAATGCTTAACCCATACCCTCACTCTAATCCTAAATCAAAGCCTGAGTCTAAGCCTAAACTCAAACCCTAACCCTACCTCTAACTTTAATCATAAACCTAAATCTAAATCTAAACTTAACCATAACCCTATCTCTGTCCCTAACCCATAAACCTAAACTCTACACCTAACCACTTCAACTGACCGTAGCACGACACCCTAACCGCGAAACCTAACACTATTCCAACCCTTACCCTACACTTAATGCTAACCCCTACCGCTAATTCTAACAATAAATCTAAAACTGAGCTCTAACCCTAGCACTAACTCTAACAGTAACCCTAAACTCTAACCCCAATACTAAACTCTAACCCTAACCTAACACTAACTCGATCACTAACCTTAATGTTAAGCCGTAACTATCCTAACCTAAGGCTAATTCTAACCTGAAATCTACACCTAACCCCAAAATTCACCTCTAAACCAAACCTTAAACCTAAACATAACCCTAGTCTAATCCTAGCCCCATTCATATCCCTAGCCCATGAACCCAGCCACCAACCGTAAGCACTTATACTAAAATTAACACTAATCCAGCCCCATTATCTAACCCTAACCATTAACTCAACCTCTAAGCCTAACCCTAAACCCTAACCAAAACCCATCTCTAATTAAATACTAAATCCTAACCCATCATTCTAACTATAACCCTAAACCGCTATCCCAAAAATAACATTAACACTACCTCTAACCCTAACCCAGTGTCCTAGCCCTAACCCTTCAATATAAATCTAAAACCTAAACCTGACCATCCAAATAACAAAACTCCTAACCCCAACATCTAACTCTAATCCAACCCTTACCCCAACCCTAATCCTAATCCCTATCTTTAACTCAAATCTTTAAGTCTAAAATCTAAGACTAATTCTAACCCTAAATCTAATCAAAATTATAATGGTAACCCCTAAACTGACCTCTAACCTTTACTCTAAGCCTAACCCTAATTCTAACTCTAACCCCTAACACTCACCCCTAACCTAAACCTAACTATAACTGTAATACTTACAAATAGTGCTAACCTTAACCATATTCCTACCCTTTCCCCCTAAACATGAAGTCTAACTGCTTATACTAACACTATTCCCTAACCCCTAACCTTAATCCTTACCTCTAACACTAAGCCTAATACTAACCTTTGCCACTAACCGCATCCCTACCCATAAACCCTAAACCTAATCCTAATCAAACCTTAATAATAACCCCAACACTACCCCTAACACCTATCCCCAAATCTAAAGCTCTAATGTTCGTCCAATCACTTACTGTAATCCTAAAACAAAGGCTAAATCAACCTCTAACCCTAACTCTAAAACTAATTCAATGCCCTAACCCTGATTCTAACCCTAAACCTTAATCTAACCCTACCTCTAAAACTAACCCCAAAACTTAACTCTACCCCTAAGACAACTCTGGAACCCCTAACACTAACCCTAATCCAACCATTACCTTAAACCAAATCCTAAACCTTAAGCCTAAATGTAAACCTAAATACTAATTATAAATCTAATCCTAAAATTTAAGACAAACTCTAACTCTAACCCTAAGACTAACATCACACAAATAGAAATCCAATCCCCAACCTAACAACACCCCCAACCCAAAGTGTAACGCTAACATCAAACCCTAACTCCAACCTTTCTCCCTAACTGGTAACGCTACCCAATAACTGACTCTAATCTAACCCTAAAAGAAACTATAACCCTAAACCTAAGTCCTAACCACTTATCCTAGCCATAATCTTATCCTTCAGTCTAACCCTAATTCTTCTCCCTAATACCTAAGCCTAACACCAACCCCCTAAAGCTGACTCTAAAGCTCAGCCCTAAACCTTAACCCTAACCCTAGCCAGTAACCATCATTCTAAACCTCACCCTTACTCTAGCAATAACCCCTAAACCCTGAAACTAACCCTACCTAACCCTAACCAGTTTCACTAACCGTAACACTACTCCCTAACACAAACATGATAACCCTAATGCTGACCCCTAACACTAACTATAACCTTAATGGTAAGCCTAAACCCTAATACTAACTCGAACCCTAACTTGAAACCTAGTCCTAACACTAAACCTAAACCCTAACCTTAACCTAACCATAACCCTATCACTAACCTAACTTCAACCACAACCCTTCAACCAACTTAACCCAACACTAACCCTAACATGAAATCTAACCCTAACCTGACCTCTAAACAGAATCCTAACCCTAACTCTAGCCTCACCCCTAAACCTAATCTCCTATGCTAATCTTAACCATTTACAATAACATTACTCCATAACCATGAACCCGAACCCCTATCTCCAACAGAATTCTAAAACCTAACCCTAACCATCTTTTCTAACACTACTGCCTAACCCCTAAACTTTAATCTAACCCTTACCCTAATCCTAATTGTATTTCCTATCCCTAACTCTAATCCCAACCCCTAAATCTCACCCCAATTCCAACTCCTACACCTAAGCTACTCCTAACTGTGTCCACTAATGCTACTCCCTCAACCCTAAGCCTAACCCTAAATTCTACCCAATTCTCTTCACCCTAATGGAACTCTAATGCAAACCCCTAACTCTAACTCCAACTCTAAACCTAATGCTTAGCCCTCTTACTGTAATCACAAATCTAAGCCTAAACCTAAAACCAAACTCTACCCCTAACCCAAACCCAAAAGCCCTAACCTTAATTCTAACCCTAATCCTAATCAAACCCTGACCCTACCCCTAACTCTAACCCTAAACCTGACTCTAAATATAACCCTAACTTTAGCCCTACCACTTCCACTGACACTACTCTCGAACTCCAACACTAATCAAATCCTACCCCTAATAATTAAACACCTAACCCAAACCCCAATGCAAACACATACCCGAACCTCAAACCCTACCTCTCAGACTAATCCCTAGCTCCTAGCTCTAGCACTAACCATAACTCCTAACCCTAAAGCCTAACTCTAACACATAACCCTAATCCTAAACCTCATCTAACTCAAACACAGGAATTCTAACCGTAACTCTGACCCCTTGCCCTACGTTTAACCCTATTTCTAACCCTAAATGTAACCCTTCCCCTAACCCTAGCTCAAACCCCTATACCCCAAAGTCTAACCCAACCCCCTAATTCCTAAACCTAACCCTAACTGGAACTCCTAACACTTACTTTACCCTAAATCTAACCCTAGACCTTAACCCTACCACGGAACCCTAACCTAAACCTCATATAACCCAAACACAAACTCCTAACCCTAAACGCTATACTCTAACCTCTTGCCCAAACTTCAACTCCAGCTCTAAGACTAACTCTAACCCAAAACCTGACCCATAACCCTCACTCAAAATCCTAATCCCAAACACTAACCCTAACCATGCTCCATAAGCCTATCCCAAACTCTAACCCTAACTCTATCCCCTAACCCAAAACCTTATCTAACACTAACCCTCAACCTTATCTAAAACCTAACCCTCATCTAAATGCTAAACCTAAACCAAATTCTAACCCTAAATCTCAATCTAACCCTAATTTAACCCTTAAATTAAGCCCTAATTTTTACCCTAACTCTAACCTTTACTGTAAATCCTAACCCTAAGTCTAAACCTGAAACCTAATGCTAATTCTAGCCCTAACCAAACCCCTAACACCAAACCCTAACAATAACCGTAATCTAACCCTAAGCCTAACTATAACCATAACCCTAAGTCCTAACTGCTTACTATAACCCTGTCCTTAACTCTACTTCTAACTCTAACCACAAAAACAAACCCCTAACACTTATTCTAAACCTAACTCCTAAAACTTAACCCTATACCCTAGCCTGCAAGCCTCATTCTAAACCTCAGACTTACTTTAAAAATAACCCCTACACCTTAACACTAACGCAAATCCTATCCCTAAAACTAAAATTAATTCTTTTCCCTAAGGCTAAGTCTAGCCCTACCTCTAATTAGAACTCGAAAACTAACCACTAACCCTAACCGCAAACCCTAATCCTAACTATAACCCTAACCCCTAAACCTACCTGTAATCTAAACCTAACCTGAAACCTTACCTAATGCTAACTCTAACTCTACACCCAAACCCCTAACCCATATCTAAGCCTCACCATACACCTTATCTCAACCTAACACTACTCCTAATCCCTAACTGGTAACTCTAATCCTGACCCTGTGCTTTACCCAAAGCCCTATCCCTACATCTGACGAAACACTAGCCCCCTCTGATGCTAATACAAACCTAATCCTAACTCTAACCTGTAGCACTAATCTCAAACTAACATATCCTCTAACCCTAGCCCCTAACCCTAACACTGAAACCTAACCCTAAACACTAATCCTAACTCTAAACCTAACTAATACACACTAGCCAAGAAACCGTAACCAGCAAATGATAACCCTAAGCAAAACTCTGATCCTGGTCCTAACCGCTAACCCCAGCTCTACCCCAAATTCCAACCCTTAATCTAACTCTTAACTCTAACCACTATTCCAAGCACTACCAGACCCCTAATCCTAACCCCAAACCCAAAATCTAACCATTTCCCTTATCCACAAACCATACCACTAACTACAATGCCAGTTCTTCATCCCTAACCCTACCCTAATCCTAACCACTAACTCTAAACCTAAACCATAAACCTACCTCTAACCAAAACCCAACCTTAACTCTGTCCCTAGCCCTAACCCTAACTACTTACCATAATACTCTTCAATAACCCCAAGTCTAACCCTAGCACCTAACAGCAAACTGTAACTCTAATCCTAACCCCTAAACCTAACTTTAACCCTATCACTAACTCAAACCCTAAACACTAAACCTAAACCCAAGCCTTCATTCTAACCCTTACCCACAATCTGTAACCCTAATGCTAAACATAATTCTAACCCTGAGCAGCCCTCTTCTGTCTCCTCCATTCTCCTCTTTTTCTTCCTCTTGAGGGGGCAGATGGGCTCTGTGGCCAGACAGGTCCTGGGGACTGACACTTGCACCACGGGGCTGATCTTTCGGAGCTGACAGCTGGGTGCCTCCCTGACACCGCTGGGACCCTTGCCTGCCACCTCCTCCCCGCAGGGGACACTGAGCCCTCCTGTGAGATCCTTCCTCTTCTTCCTCGGGGGCTGGAGACTTGATCCTTGTCCTTCACAGCCAGAGCACAGGGCTGCTGTCTGCTCCACGGTGCTGCTTACACTGACACTTTCTGGAGGAACCAGGGGTGACCTGGCTGGGCTCCTTCTCGCTGCTGCAGGAGGAAGGTGGTGCGAAGGGTGGGCAGTGGAACAGGTGGTCACGGGGAGGCTGGGAGCCAAAGGGCTGAGCTGAGGATGAAGCTGAAGGTCGGCTTTTCATGATTTGGCCAACGGAGAGCAGATGAGGACAGCCTGCAGAACAGGAAAAGAGGCTGACATGATCTGAAGGCCAGGTCAGGAGGAGGAGCCCCCCTCTTCCTCCACACTCCACAGTGCACAAGCACAGCACCCAACTGCTGCCATCTTAGCCAATCCAAGAGAACAGGAGAGGTGGCTGCTGAAACCACTCCCCCGGGCCACCTGCCATGTCAGACATTTGCCTCGTGGACTACTGGCCTTGCTGCCATGCAGGAGCCTGGGAGCCACTGGCACCACTTACCTTGACTTGCCAACAGGCCAAGGAGTTGGGGTGGGTGGTGTCCATGGGGTAGGTGTGGTTGGCAAATTGTGAATGAGGTGGTGTGCAATGGTTACTTCTGCTCGCCTTCCACAGGATGCTGCGCTGCAGTTATTGACATGGAAAAAAATAAACAACAAACTTGGTGATCTAAAGAAAAGACGTTTCCATGACCCAAGAGAAGAAAATAAGAAGATGAGCCCAGAGAAAAAGGAAGGGTAAAGACACAGAAGGGGAGAGGAAAGTGGGGGGTGGTCAACCAATTAGAAGAGTTTTCTGTTAGAAGCAGAAACAAAAAAAGGAAGGAAGGAAGTTTAAACAACAGAAACCCCACCGTGCTGTCCTGAGCCCTGGTTGCACAGCGGCGCCCAGAGGGCCGGTCCCAGCCCCTGCCTGGGGAGGAGGAGACTCTGCAGCCTCCAGCTGGGGAGTCACCTGCTCCCATTGCCCCAGGGAACAGGACACTCAGAGAAGACTGGTGAGGCCACCCCGTTCCAGGGACTGGCACAGCCGCCCCTCTGTCCTGAGCAAGAAGACAGGAGGCGTTTCTCCAGCCTTAATCAGGGATGGGAACAACAGCGGGGACCTGGCCCTGTACCCCAAACCAGAGCAACTGCTGCAGCCCTGGGGCTGAGGGGCTCTCCCTGTCTGCCTCCAGCTTAGCAAGACACCCAGCATCCGGTCTGTGCTATCTCCAACACAATCTCCAGCTCAGAAGACACAAGGCACCTGTCGAAGACTGCAGGCAGAAGCTCAGGCTCACTTTTTGGCAGAAAGCACCAGCTTCATGGCTGGTGCTGGTGACGACATGGTGATGTTCAGCTCCAGAGCAGCACTGGCCAACAGGGACGATTTCAATTTTGCCAGTTTGGAGTCTTTGGGTGCAGCCATCTTGGTGCTGGAGGTAGTAGGGAGGTCCATGCCACAGCCTGATTCCTGAGATGTGCAGAAGCTGCTGGTTCCACCCTGGGCCTTCTGGGACGCTTTGGACAGATCCCCGCTGTGCCGTGCACTGGGCTGGCAGCACTGCTGCTGCAGGAGTCCCTCTCCAGGGTCTCAGCATTCTCCCCACAACCCCTGGGCTCCTGGCTGGGGATGGGCTCCAGCAGCAGCTTGGGTGAGATAGGTGGCTGATGCTCTCCCAGGAGCTCTGCCAGGACAGCTCTGCTTTGGCCCCACTTGTGTTGCTGGTGTTGCAGGAGCTCTGAACTGTTCTGGGCACAGGAGGCAGCTGCAGGAGGGCGAGCAGCTTTTTGGGCCTCCAGGCTGAATCACTGTGCCAAGGACACAGGGTGATACTGCAATCCCATCCCCTCCAAGCTCAAACAGCAACTCTTAACTGAGCAGGATCCTTCCTGCAAGCCATCCTCCCTCACACCTGTCCATTGGGTGCAGTGCCTGCCTCCCTGCCAAGCTGCAGCCCACCTGCCCTCGCAGAGCAGGCAGAGGGGCAGCAGCTCCCTGCAGCTCTGGCCCAGAACAGCCTTCAGGACTCACCTGGCCTGTCACTGGTGAAGACCTGGGTCTGTTGGTCACAGCTTTTTTCACCTGATCAGAGACGCTGGCCCCAAGAGATAAAACAGAGCATGAGCACAGGGCCACAGACTGCACCAAATTACTGAGCCTGACCCCAGCCAGGCACTGGCCAGCATGCCATGAGGGACGGCTGTACTGTCCCTAAGCCCATGGAGCCTCACTGGAGGAGTCGTGGCTCACGCTCAGGCAACAGGCTCTGCTCTGCCAGACAGAGGCAGCACAACAACAGAAGCTGCTTCTCTCTTGCCTGCACCCTGCCTGACACTGGCAGTTAAGCAGCCTCGAGAGCAGTAACGGTGCAGCTGCAGGAACATCCCCTGTGAGAGCAGAGCTCCCCCCACCCACACCCTGCCCCACTACCTGATCTCCAGCACCAGGTCCAGGAAAGGGTCAGAGGTCTCCCAGATGCTCTTGCACACTGAGAACTTCACTGCAAAAGCAAGAGCAGTAAGCACACCCTGGCACAACACCTGCACCCAGCACCACCCCAGCACAGCACAGGCAGCTGCCGTGATCCCCCTCTCCAGCTTTGGGCTCTGGGATGTTGGCACCAGGATCCACAGCGTGCAATTCCACTGTGTGCTGGGACAGCAAGTGCTGGTACATTACTGCCAACATGGGTTCCTCAGCTGGTGGCAAAGAGCTGGGGGCGCCCAGCCCACAGCTTTTTCCATCACTACAACACACGCCACAACCCACAGGAAACACAAGACTGACCAGCTGCACCTCTGGATAAGTTACACACACTCAGGAGTTTTCCCAAAAGATTTTTACTGCAAGGCTCTCAGGGAAACCGCTGCCCTGAGAGTCACAGGCCCAGGACCTGGCAGCCAGCGCTCAACACGGGACCACAGGGATCTGCCAAGGACTTGGTGAACCAGCATGGTGGCCTGGGTCTGGTGATCCAACCTGGAGACAGCAGCACCAGAGCTCACACTGCCCCTCCGCAATGGCCACCCCTGTCACCCACCGCTGTGTCCTCAGGATCCAAACCCATCCCAGTGGCAGCTCCTCTCTCCCTTCCCGTCAGGAGCATCTTGCCAACATTTATCCAGCACTTGCAGTGGCCACTAACCAGGCCTGGAGCTGTCAGGAGAAAGGACTCCCTGGAGCTCACCCAGCTCTAAACTCAGCCCCAACCTGCTGCTGGCTCGGCAGCCGGCACTGCGAGCAGCGCAGAGATGGAGCAGTTGGCAAAGAGCTTTGCAAGGCAGAGCCCTCTGGGGCACAGCACTGAGGCGGACCCACTTCCCCTCTGCGTGACCAAGCGTCAGCCAAGAAAGCAGCAAGCTAAATTTCACAGGAACAGAAAATTAACATGTAAACACTCATTTGTTCCAAGGTCGTACCTGTGGGATCGCCCCGAGGCTCACGGACAGACTCAAGTCAAGAAGTCAAGTAGCCGCTGCCTACAGGGACGGCTGGAATCAAGGAGAAAGGAAAAGAGTTTCCATTTCACGTTGTGATCTACCTTGTCCTCAGTGACCCGCAGTGCCTGGACGGGGGTCAGGCAACAACATGGGACCCAGACGCATGCTGAAATTGCCAAAGCTGCAGAGGGGCTGCAGACCCCTTGGCTGGGACCTGGCAGCTTCCAAACTACTGTGACCAGGCCACATGCAACACCCCTCAAGGACCAGATGGAGAAACGTGGGGGCTCTCAGGGCCTTCTGACCAGGACACCTCTCACACACACAAAAGAAAACCCACAGTAAGGTGGCAGCATGGAGCACCAGGGCAAAAAATCATCATCCATGTTTCTTCTAGCAAAGAGCCTGCTGGCTACTGCAAGGCTCAACTATTGCAGGAAAATGTTAACAAATAATAAACCAAATATTAACAAATGCAAAAGGCCAGTGACCAATGAAGACTGAACACCTACCCCTGGGATTGCCCCCAGGCTCAGGAACAGGATTACACCAAGAGGCTTGATCACCATGGACTGCAGGAACCAAACAGGGAGTCAAACACAGGGGAGGAGCTTCCATGGCATGTTGGGATCTCCTTCTTCCTCAGTCACCTGCAGTGACGGGAGGGGGTGAGGTAAGGACACAGGACACACACAAAGGTGTACGTTCCCACAGCTAGAAATGGAACATACGTGACCTTTTTGCTGAGACCTAGCAGGTTTGCAGGCAAATAGTATTTATGACTTGTCTGTGTAACACCACCAAGGACCAAAAAGCTTTTGAAAAGCCTCTGAGATGATCCTGGAGACAATCACATGTGAATAACCTATTAAAACGTGAGTGTTTATTCCTTCAAGCAGACAGGCAGTGACAACGTACCTCTGGGACAGCCCAAGGCTCATAACCAGGATCCAGCTGAGAAGCTCCATCAACTCTGCCAATGCCATGGCCTGGAGTCAAGCACAGACCAGAGAGGTTTCCAGGCTCACAGAGCAATACTCCTGCATTTCGGGTAAAAGAGGACATAAAGAAGAGAGAAACAATGCCCATCTATTGCAGAGAAATAGCCCTATTTAGGGAGAAAACTGGAGAAATGACTAAATATTCCAAATATTTGGGGGCTAAATTGGCCAATACAGGCAAAAGATTCTGAGTATTTGGGCAAAAAGTGGCCAAAAGAGGCAAAAACGTCCACATTTGGGAGCAAAACTGTTGGCAAAGGTGAAAACATCCCATAGTTGGGAACACAGCACCTCCATTAGGGGAAAAAATGGGCAAAAGCACCTGAGTATATCGGGTAAAAAGAGCCAGAAAAACCAAAGCACCACTAGATTTGGATCAAAACTGGCCAAAAACGGGTATAACATCCCCAGATTTGGGGTGAAATTGGACCACAAAGTCAAAGTATGCCCAGATTTGGGTAAAAAACGGCCAAAAGTGGCCCAAACACGCCCAGATTTGGGTAGAAACTGGACTGCAAAGCCAAAGAACTCCCAGATCTAGGCAGAAACGACCCCAAAGCGCACAAATGTGCCCAGATTTAGCTCAAAACTGGCCCAAAGGGCCAAAGCAATCCCAGCTTTGATTTGAAACAGGCCCAAAGGCTCAAAGCGAGCCCTGGGATGGGGCCGTGTGGCACGAGGCTGGGGGCAGCGAGGGCCCACAGGGACTCAGTGCTGGTTTCTGCCCCTGGGCCACCACTCCCAGCCCCTGCTTGCCCACAACTTGCCCCCGAAGCAGCCGCAGCCCCTCTCCCCTCCCTGCGGGGCGTCTGCCCCCTGCCCACACCCTGGTGCTGCCTGGCTCGCCCTGCCCGGCCCAGCCCGGCTGCTCTCCCGGCCCCAGCCCCAGCCCTGGCCCCACTGCTGCCCTGCTGAGCTGCTCGGGGCTGGGTGCTGCCCCTGCCCGCCCACCTGCTCCCTGCGCTCGGCTGGAGCAGCCTGGGCGTCCCGGGCTGGCAGGGGCACCAGGAGGAGGAGGAGGGTGAGGACCATGGCCCCCACGCTCGCACCATGATGCTGCCGCTGCTGCTGCCAAGACACAGCACAGCACGTCACCGTGGGGCTGTGACCTCATGGTCACATTGGAATCACCACATCTGCACACTACTGCATGGCCTTGTTCTACACCAGCATGGAAGGAACACAAGTGGAGAAGGGTGCACCTATTTGGGAGGCAGCGCTGCCTATGGGAGTGCACAGGCTCTCACTTCTTGCTTCCCAGAAATCAATCAATCAATCAATCAATCAATCCCAAAAGCACCAACTTCAAGGGTCTTGTAACTATTTTTGTCAGGCAGCTCTCTAGGAAGAAACCAGCTTTACCTGCTGGTTTTACCACAGCTTCAATGCCTTTAAAGCCACCACTTCTTACCTCTGCTGCTCCAACACAGCCTCACAGCCCAGCAAAATCATGGACGAGGCCATTTCAAATTTCACGAGGCCAACAAGAGTTTGTTTTTAATCGTGGCTTTGGCTGTTCTGCCCGCTGGTGCCCAGTGAGTGTTTCTGAGCAGCGATCCCAGCCGTGGCCGCAGGTTGCAGCTCTTCCTCCCGGGGCCTGTGGGCAGGCGGGCCGGCCGGCAGAGCTGCCCGTGGCTCTGGAAGGGCTCTCTGAGCTCTTCCTGCCAGAGGCAGCACTGGCTGCTGGTGCCCTGGGGCAGCTTGGTCCCTGCTGGGGCAGCTTTGCTGCCTCCTGGACTCTTCCTCCTCCTCTTCCTCCTCTCCAGCACCACAGGCGTCAGATGCTGTGTCCTCCCTCAGCCAGGCTGCAATCTGTCCCCGTCACCACCCACTGTTTTCCTCATCTGCATCTCCAGGGCACTGAAGCCTTCCTGCTCCTCCTCCTCCTCTGTGCTGAGGGGTCACAGTCCGTGATCTCCACAACTGCGTGTGGAGATCATAGCGGCGCCGCGGGGATCTGCTCCGCTCCCTCTGCCTCAGCTGGGTCTGCTCCCGAGCAGCTTTGGGTGCAGAACGACACCGGGAGCTGTGGCTGGAGGGCCCTGGAGCTGCATCATCCCTTAGGGCTCGGTCAGACCGTGGAGGACTGGTTCTCCAGCTCCTCGTCCTCCCTGCTGAGTGATGCTGGTCTGTGATCTCCAGAAACCGGCTGCGGAGATCACAGTCCCGGTCGTGGGGATCTGCTCCGATGTCTCATCCTTCCCCGGGTTTTCCTCTGAGCAGCTCTGGGGGCAGGAACAGACTGGGAGCTGCTGCTGGAGGACAGTGGAGGTGCTGGTGCAGACTGGGAGCTGCCATTGGAGGGTCTTGGAGCTGCCTCGTCCCTGTGAGTGGGGTCACAGCTCAGGGGACTGGTTCTCCCCCTCCTCCCATCTGAGTGTTCGTAGTCCGCGGTCTCCACAACCCAGCTGCGGAGATCGTTGCCCCAGTGCGGGGATCTGCTCCTGGGCCTCTCCCTGGCACCGTTCTCCTGGCAGGGGGCAGAAGAGCTGAATCCCCGCTCCTCTTTGCTGCTGTCCTCTCGTGCAGAGTGGAGCACACGGTCACGGGGGTGACAGCGCAGCGGGCACGCAGCTTTCCTTCTGGACACCAGCCTGAGACAGCCGTGGAAGAAGCGACGCAAGCAGGAGGCCATGGAGAAGCTGCTGTTGATCCTGCCTGGCCAGATGGGGCACGGCCAGCCCGCAGCTGCCTCCTGGGCTCCTGCCCGGCTTTGCTGGCTGGTGATGGCTGGTGCGGATGAGCTGCTGTCCTCTGGAGAGTCCTCCATGCCCCCCGCCATGTCCTGCAAAGAGAGCTGTGAAAAGGTCCTGCCCTCTCCTCCTGACAGGACTATAACAGTGGGGAACCCCTAGAAGCTGTGAGGGGACAGCCAAGGGCCCCCAGAGGCTCCTGGAGGCTGCAGAGGGGCCAA
Source organism: Columba livia (assembly GCF_036013475.1). Taxonomy (NCBI): domain Eukaryota; kingdom Metazoa; phylum Chordata; class Aves; order Columbiformes; family Columbidae; genus Columba; species Columba livia. The sequence goes on along the minus strand of NC_088623.1, from coordinate 707,376 downwards.
GGAGGACAAATGGGATGGATCCAGGTGGGTGCTGGGCGTGGGAGCCGTGCTGCAACTGTGCAGAAAGCTGCCGTGTAGGAGGGAAAAGAGAGCGCTGCCAAGATCCCCAAAAGAAACCCGCTGTCCATCTGGTGCCCTGACCACCTCCCCACAGCCGCCTTAGTCCTATGGGGCAGATGCTGCTGTCCCACAGAACGCACCTGCTTGCTGCCGGCCGCCCACTGACTGAGGAGGGAACGGGCTTCTGATGGTGCTGGTGAGGAAGAAGCCCTTTGTCCAACTTCCAAATCAGAGCACCTGGGGAAAAAAAGAGGGATCTCTGTTGGGGGCTGTTCTTGCAGCCTCCTCTGGGTTCCGGCATTTTCTTGGAACAGTTTATATGACAGGGAGAAGATGCAACTAAGACCACAAATGGGAAATGTGGTTGGGCTGAAGGATGCAGGTGGTAATTGTCTGCTATGACAGAAACACTCAACAGGATGAGAAGAAAAATAGCAAAGCCAGGAAAAGGAAATGTGTTCTGAACACAGTTTAAAACTTGTGATTACCTGATGTAAAACAGTAAATAGGCTTGCTGCCTGAGGACTGTGTCACTGTCGCAAAGATCCACAGACTTGTCGTCCATGTGGTACCACAGTCCATCACTGGCCTGCAAAGAAAAGCGTCGATATCTGGAGATGAATGGCACGGCTTCTCCACAAAACACAGGCCAAAAACTGCCGAACCAGCAGTGTTCAAAACATATGCATTCCAGCCCCTGAGGAAACCTTCTCTCCTCAAATCCATGGCTGTCAGTAACACGGCCAGGAAAGTCAGTTTTCCCCAGGATACATTTTTCCGTTGTTCAGAAGGAAGTAGCTTTTCACCTTTATGTAGCAGAAGTAGTGTCCTGCACGGCAGCTGCCACCTCCATGCACCAGGACGGCGTATAAGGAGTAGAGGAGCGGTTCTCCGGCTGCCTGAGACATGTACGGGCGAAGATCCAGGTACTGGGGATACTCCACGACCTACGGAGAGACCAGGAGGGCTCAGCAATGACCCTGGAACACTTCAGGACACAGCAATATGTCCCGAGTTGGGTGGCAGGAAACTCATCTGGACCAAAGCAGCTCTGTGGGAGCAGAGGACACACTTGTCTTCCCACAGGAAGTGTCCCCAGAAGGGAACGTGAAAATCTCAACATGAGCAGCTTGTGACAGAGCGTCCGGCTTTGGGAAACCCGCTCCAGGAAGAGAACGTTGCACTCCAGTTGTGCACACACCTTGCTGATCTTGTCGCCGGTGAAAGCTTCAAACCTCTTCAGACAGACCGTGAGAACCTTGGGCGCGCGATGGACCGAGAACCTCTTGGAGGCGGCAGTCACCTTGTCACACCTTGAAAGCCAGGACAGAGCCAAGGGCTGAAACGCACCATTTTTTCCCACAAAGGCCAGACAGACTTTCCTGTCTCACACATCCCTCTGCTCTTTTAAGGCTATTCAGTACCATAATGCCATGTTAAAAAACCTGCGTCTCATTACTGTGCCTTAATTCAATGTGAAAAGCTGACTTCTGCTCAATGACACCTTCGCACAGGATCCAGTATGAATACATCATCAATAATGGCCTTACTTGCTACATTTAAAGCAGTTTTCACCATCCAGGTGCTCCGGTTTCACAAAGTCTTCCAGAGCTGCGGTGACAGATGCGGCTGCCTGGAGGAGTGAGAAGGGAGAGCCCTGAGCTCTGGGAAATTCCCACACCCAAACACTTACGAGGAGTTTACGCAAAAAAACCAGCTCGATGAGGCTGAGGAGACCCACTGTGAACCCGCAAGCAGTGCCCAGGAGGCAGAAAGAGGGTGTGATGCTGAACATCTCCCTCATTTCTCAGGGATTCCCAGGGTTCTCCAGAGCCACCTCTTTGTGGCACTGCACAGTTCAGCTGCGATGGTATGGGTGTCACCAGTGATGGAAACAACACCCCCATGAGCCTGGGAGCCAGACGGGTGTTGCGGGAGGGCAAGGGAAGAAGGAGGAGGGTACGCCATGGTGCAGAGAGGGGCACGTGTGCCTGTCCAGCTGAAACCAGCTCTGACAGGGAGACCACTGCCATGGCCTCTGCAGAACACAGTCCATTCCACCTCCCGCCCACCGCCAACCTCTCTTGTCAGATACGTTTTTAAGCCAACTGTGTGGAATCTGGAAAGCTACAGGGGCCTTGGGACGTCTTGAAGCACAATTACAAACTCTCTTACTTTGATATCCAGAGGAACATCCAGGAAGGCCTCGTAGGAATCGGAAACCGCTTGGCAGCTCCAGCATGTGACTGGAAGGCAAATGGAAATGCTCAGTGACAGGGGAAGTCGACAGACTGTGCCGGGTTACCCTCTCACACCCACTGCGCCAATCACACCATCGGCTGTTATCGCAGGCAGACAGGAGGGCACAGACGATTCCAAGGAGAGCAATAGCAGTGGAAAAGTACCTCTGGATCTCAGAAAGCCCCCAAAGATCTGATGGACGATGGTGGTTGCTTGAGAGGACATGTCCAAGCTGCAAACCAATGGGAAGGCAGAGTTATCTCCTCCCAGAGTCTGGCTTTGTCTGAAAGCCCTGGGCATAGTTTTCCTTGAGGGGAGGACATCAAGGACTCCAAAGGGCTTGGGAACGCTGGAAACACAATTTGCTTGCACTTACTCGCTGTTTCCTCTCAGACAAGCTCTCTGCATGGCATCCATGGTGCAGCGTAAGAACTCGTGGGCGTCCTCCTGCCTGCCATGCTGGAAATTTTCTCCTATTTCTAAGAAAGAAGAAGTTACTAGTTCTCTCCTACGAGAACAGCATCAATCATGTCACAGCACCTGCACTGACTCACCTGTGAGAAAATCGACGACAGCCCAAGGCTCGATGGCACTGGCTGAGGAATGCAGGACCTGTTGAACGTGCACTTCCATCCTGCACATGACGCAGAAGCCTTTCTGGCCACCTGGAGAGAGAGGGAGGAATGGGAGAGGAAAGCTCCTCAGGTTTGCAAAATATCCACAGTGATGGGAAACCTAATGGAGGTCTTGCAGTTTAAGAATTCTCCATTCCTCCCAAGTTGCCCAAGTCCCAACAAGCCCGGGACATTTTAACGCACGGAAAACTTTCTTCAGAGGGATGCTGAACTGACGGAAGCTTTCTGTGCAATAAGCAAAGGAGTTTAACTTGCAGGAACAGGGACCAAGAGCCTGGGATAGAAAGAGGTGCCTTTCTGAAGATGAACACATCCAGATACAACAAGCTGCTTCTAGGCTTGAGTGTTCAGAGAACACCAACTCAGGGAGCTGACAAAGAAGGGCCACTTTTCTCCTAGATCAGCTTCCAGATTCTGGGAGCCCTTGGGCCCTGCTCAACAGATGGACAAGGAATGTTCCCGAAAGTACTCACAGGCCCGGCTGTGCTCCCCAGAGAGCAGGTGGTTGGCCAGAGGCGGGGTGTAGGTCAGGCACTGCAGGACGGAGTTGAGGAAGCACGTGTTGCCCAGGTTGTGCAGTCCCGCTCCAGCTCTCTGGCTGTGCTGCCAGGTCATGCAAATCTTCTCTGGGGGAAAGAGGATCCTCTGCGGCGGAGCCATTCCCTCAGCAACGACTGCCAAGAAACCACATTGGAAGAGAGATGAGTCCATGTTCTTGCACAGAAGCAGATTTAAAAGTTGAGTTCTGTATCTGTACAGGAGCACCCAGGAAAACAAGCTCTAACCTCCCACACAGAAAAACTGGGGGAAGCCTAACACTGCTCTTGAAAGTTCCTGGTCAAGGAGCACTTTTGGAAAATAGCGTGTTCCCCTGCTCACTTTGCCAAAAGTGCAACAAATCCGCACTCTGACTTCTGTGCCCTGAGCAACCTTCCTTTCCTTCTGGAGTCTTGACCTGGATCAGCCCCCGGCACAGTCTCCCCGTGCGTGTCAGGGCTGGAGGGTGCCCGGCAGACGGGCTGTGATGCTGGAGCCAGGCAGGACGGGGAAAGCCGGGTGCAGCGGGTGAGGAACTCGCTTCAGACGGGCAGGAAAGGTCCCCGTCCCACAGCACGGTTGCCTCCTGCCCGCCCAGCTGCCTCTCGCTGCCCGTGCCCTGGAGCAGGAGCTGGGTCCCCTCTGCACGCAGAGGCTGTGCTGGGGCCGGCTCCCAGCTCGGAGCAGCCCTGGACTTCAGGCAGCATCATGGCCAACACCTGTGGAACCCCCCTGCCAGCGTGCAGAGAAACGTGATCCCGGTGTTGAGCAGGGAGTGCTCGCTGGCCCCCGCCCTGCCCAGACAACCAGGGCCCCTCACTCACCCATCTCCAGGTCCTGGGCCATGCACAGCTCCTGGGGCTCTGCTGGAGAGCTGCTCTCCTGGGGAGCCCTGTCCTCCTCCTGGGCCACCACGGGGCGGGTGAGGTGTTTGTCTGCCATCTCGTGGGTTTGGGGAATGAGGTATAGGTGAGGAATTGGGAAGACTTGGTGAAACACCACGAGTCTGCCAAGGGCAGCCGGGAAAGACGTGGGCTGCACTTGGGGAGTCCTCAGCACAAGGCTGCCGGGGGCAGAGGGGAGTCTGCCAGGGGCAGCTAAAGTGAGGGTGTGGTTGGACTCGATGATCTTAAAGGTGCCGGACAGTGTGGGCCGGGGCTGCAGCTGCGCTGAGCACATGCAGCACCGCGATTGAGAGACGGGGCGCGGTTTGATGCAAACAAAATGTCCGCTTTATTAGTGTACTTCACATACATTTATACTTCTCCTCAGCAATGTGCTTCGAGCTGATTGGTGTTTCTGTTACCGTGTTACAGACTGATTGGTCTACACTGTACACATTCACAGACTGGCTGGTGCTAAGACATTTTCTTAAACAGTTACTACCCCAACCCAAGCAATCTTCCCTGTGCAAAAACAAGAGTCTCCTTTTTACAGGACAACATTATTAACTTGTGAACCTTGTCTAAACATAGAATCAGCGCTCTCCACTCCTTCTAATTAAGGTTCTCGCCTCTATCCTTCCCATGGCCTGTGACCAACAAGTTCCAGCACATCTCCTTTTACCAATTGATAAGTGCTGGGAGTTTTGCTGAGGCCAGCCAAATCCTGTCCCACAATGCAGGGCAGTGGGTGTCACAATGCGAGGTCACAAAGGGCCCCACTGTGACCCTGTGCCTGGGGAGCAAGGGGCACCATGTCCTGTTGGGAGGAACAGGCCAGTTCAGCCCTGGGCACCTGGGTGCTCTCAGGTGTCTCCAGGTCCCCCTTTGCCCTCATGTCCCCTTGGGACTGCCCTGTTGCCCTGTGGTATGTTCCAGAGACCCGTGTTCACCTGGCTGGCTGATCTGAACAGCAGTGAAGCTGCTCCTGTAGTGGGTTTGTAGAAGTTTCTAGGGAACTCCAAGGGTGGGCAGCAGAGGACATGGGCTTTGTGTGCTGTCTCACCGCTTACAGAAGCTCTCAGTGGCTTGAGGATAAACTGACCGTATAACCAAGTGACAAACTGTTGGAGCGGGCAGAGCACAAAAGGAGGAATCCAGGTGGTGGGGGGTGAAAAAGGTGAAGGGACTCTGCCGCCTGCCAGGGTCAGCGCTCAGCCTGCCCGGGGAGATCCCAGCAACACTGAGGGGAGAAGCTGTGGGGGGAAGGAGCAAACCCTATTGGGCAGGAAAGTTGCTTCTGCTGTTGAGAGGGCGCCGTGTGGTCAGTGCTGCTCACAGTTCCAGATCACCCGCAGGATTTTTTGCGGCGATTAGAAATGACGCATACCAGGACACAGACAGAAATTCGCGCAGAGGCAGAGATCTTGTTCAGGAAGGAGCGCAGAGCCTGGCCAAGCAGAGACCTGACCTAGGCCTAGGCTGCCTTCTTTATTCACCATTGACAACGTATAGGATTTACAGGTACGGGCCTGGACTAAGATGTTTGCAAAAGGTGTTTTTCCACTAATTGTTATTAAAAACACACTAAACTCATGTGATGTTTCTCTCACTTGTTTTTCCACTCATTCACAGACCAGGCCCAAGGACATTCACACATCCCATGCACTAGGGGTCGGTTGTCCAGCCCGAGATACCATTCTGACGAGTCTGGGCTATAACTTTTTACAATTAGGAGAAATGTACTTCAAAGTAATCTGTCCAAGGCCCTTTACATATTATTGTGTTAGTATTATGTCTTTGGCCGTCCGGATGGTCGTGTTAGTATTGATCTTCCTTTATCATCCAGGTGGCTGGAACCGCACATCTTGCTTTCCCACGTTTTACTTTCCAACACGGGTCCTCAAGACATTATCTTAGAATCTCTCACATATGGCCAGTTGAACAGCTTGTCAGAGGAAATAAGATGAAGTGAGTGCACTCTGATGAAAACAAGGTTTCATACAAGTTGCTCATTGTTTTACTTGTCTATTAATACTATTTAACAGATTTAAAGCAGTACAGACAATGCCACATTGTACACCTCGTGTTGCAAACATCGGCACTGAGTGTATTTCTGATATGAAATACAGGTGGATGCCTCTTGGAAAATTTTTGTTCCTTTATAGAATGTCTTTCCATTTTTTTTCAATTGTCTGGAATGCTTTTCCTATTCATATTCTTTCCCTTTTTTTCCATCCCAGGATGTGAATGTAACTTCCTACGATCGTCTCTTTAGGAAAGAGAGTGAAATCCAGGGGTTTACTTTGCTCTAGTTGGGAGGGGAGCAAATACAGCGGTTTTGACTATTGATGTGATTCAGAGCAGCACACCAGACAGATGTGCTGGGCGCAGCTTTTTAATGTGAGACTTGCAGAATCAACAAGAATAAACAAGCCATTTCTGCCAAAGCAGCAGCTGCTGAAAGTGACATAACACAGGCTGATTGTGCACGTCCCAATGTGAATGGTCAGCAAAGACCAGGAGAAAACCCTTGGACACTGAAGATGAATTTGGCGCTTCCCGCCATCACATCCTGCTCTGCTGAGGCCGTGACATGAGGGGCAAGGTGTCAGGCAGAGTGACAGCCCAAGCAGCCAATCAGAGGTCAGCCCCTCAGATGAAGGGCGGGCACTGCACTGCACACCCAGTCTGAGCAGTTTACGTGATGGGATTTTGAGAGCTGTGTGATGGCATGTGCCCATGTTGCAGTCTCTTTTGTTTTAAACATGGAGGTTGAGTCCCTGGAACTGAAATGGGCTGGATGAGCCAGCGGCAAGTGAGACTGACACTGGCTGACGGCCCGGTCCAGAGCGTGTTGCTCAGTGGCACCAAGTCTGGTTGCAGGCCAGTTACAGGCAGTGTCTCCCAGGGGTCAATACTGGGTCCAATCCTGTTTAACATCTTCCTTAAGTGGTCGGGATGGTGGGGCAGAGTGCACCCTCAGCAAGCTGGCGGAGGACACCACACTGGGAGGAGTGGCACTTAGGCCAGGGGGTCGTGCTGCCATCCGCAGGGACCTGGGCACACTGGAGAGATGGGCTGACAGAGATCTCACGCAGCTCAGCAGAGGGTGCTGTGTGAGTGACGCGCACTGGCAGAGAGTGCCCAGGGAGCTTGTGGAGTCTCCTTCCTTGGAGATGTTCCACAGCCCTGTGAACACCATCGTGGACAACCGGCTGCAGGTGGCCCTGCTTGAGCAGGGGGTGGGACCAGGTGACCTCACCCTCCAAGTGACCTCACCCTTCAGGTGACCTCCTGGCCAGTCTCAAGTAGCCTGTGATCTGTGAAATGGATGCCTAGAAGAGGATCCAGCCACTAACACTGTCACCCTCAGGCAGCCATCGACAACTCCACCAGCAAGCTGCAGTCCCTGGAGGGAGAAATCCACCCCTGAGGAGCACAGGCACCTGCACCCCGAATCCCAGAGCTGCCCCAGCCCGCTCCCCCTGCAGCTGTCCCAGCCCAAAACCTCCCTGACCTGTCCCACAGCTCCGGGCCACCCCACGGCCTCTCCTGGCAGCAGCAGCTGGGCCTGGGGCTGCTCCATCCTCCGTTAACGCAGGTGCCAGCAGCACGGGTGCGGGGAAGGAGCGGGGTGTGCAGGAGCTCCTGCAGCAGGCGGTCTCCAGCCAAGCAGCTGCGGGAATCGTGGCTGCTGGTTTGTTCTCTGCCAGAGGCTGCACTGGGGCCCTGGGGCTGTTGTTGCTGCATCTGGCTCAGGTGTGCGTGGGCTGCTTTGGCCTTGTTCTCCTGGTGGGGTGTGTAAAGGGGCAGGTGGGCACTTGCTGGCTTTGGAGAGGAGCTGCTGGGGCTGGAGCTGGAGAGAGCAGGAAAAGGTAAGGCAGCTGGAGGATGAAGTAGAGGGGATCCCCACAGCTGCTGCTCCAGCTGCACAAGAGACAGCTGCCCCTCTGGGCGAGGAAGAGTCCCTGTGAGCCGCCTCAGCAGAGCAGATCACAAACGTGCACCGCAGGGTCTGTGTCAGGGAGGAAAATTACTGTACGGCCGTAGAGTGTGTGTTTGCGTGGTGTGTGTCTGGGAAGCCTCGTGGTGTAAGAGCTGTCAAACACCAGTGTCTTCTCCTAGGTGGAGGATGGGCAAGCGGCTGGGGCTACAGAAGAGAAAGGGAGGACAGAAACACAGAGACAGAGTTGCCTGAACTCCACAACTTGCCTGGCAGTGCAGAGAGCGGGAACTGTGGTGAGCCCTGGGCCCTGGGGGTCGTGTCACCCTCTTTTGTGTCCCAGTCCTTCCCCGCCCTCTCCTGTTTCCTTCTTTGTCGGGTTTTTTTGGCTTCCACGTAGCTCTCTTCCCCTCTGTTATTATGCTCTGCTCCCTGTCACCCCTTTCTCTTTTCTCCAAGTCTTTGTCATCCAACTGTTCCTCTCCTCATTGCTGCTCTTTCCTGCTCCCTGTGCATTTTTTTTTCTGTCCCTCTCTACCCTTCAGGCCATTGTCTCTTTCTTCTTCTCCATCTCTTTGTCTTGATCTGCGTCCCTGTCTTTTTCCCTCATAATCTTCCTGACCTGTTCTCTGTCTTTTGTCTCTTTCTGCCTCTATGTCCTGCTCTCTGCCCTTGTCTTCCCCTCTCCTTCATTCCTTCTGCTCTTCTTTCCTTCTTTCTCTCTTGCCGTGTTCTGTTCGCTGTCGTGGGTCCAAAGCGGGGCAGAGTGACAGCCCAGGGACCAATGCGGGGCAGCGTCACCTCAGGGAGGAGACTGGCCGCCCTGCCGCCCTGTGCTGGCAAAGGTGGAAGTGAGAAGGCGGCGGCTCTGCCGGTGGCCGGGCTGAGCTGGGACGTGGCGCCCGTGGGGCTGCCCCAGGGCTGAGCAGCCCCCGGCCCTGGCCCCGCCTCCTCTCTTCAGCCCTCCCCCCCTTGCCCGTGTTCTGGACCCCCGTCTCTGTGGGAGCCACCGCCTCACAGAGTCAGTGTCCCTGGGCTGTGCCACCACACAGCAGCCATGGGCCACTGGGCTTCTCGCCGCCATCGCCGCCAGCACGTGACCGACAGCGATGAGGACGTGACGCTGAGGTGGAGGACGGGGTGGGTGGTGATGATGGCGGGGGCCGTGTTTGCCGTGGGGGTGCTCGCTCTCATCTCACCCACGTCCCCTCCCGCAGCACAAGCGACCCCACAGCGCCTGGAGGACGGTGAGGAGGGGAGGACGTGGCCGCCATCCCACGTCTGGCCTGAGATGGTGAGTGGAGCAGGGGGGTGGCGGGGCTGGGGTCTCCCCTCAGAGCAGGGGGTCCCAGGGCTGACGCTCTCCCCGCCTCCCCACAGCTCCTGCTCATCATCTCCTGACGCTGCCCGACCTGCTGAGCCGGGGCCAGACCTGCTGCTGCCGCCACGAGCTGTGAACAGCGAGGCCGCCTGGGGCCACTTCTGCCCCCTCTGCCGCCACCAGCACCCGGCCCTGCAAGATGCCGCAGTCTCAGCTGTGAGCCCCCGGCACCGCCAAGGGAGGGGAGGGTGGTGGCACTTTGTCCCCAGCCCATGACAACGTCTCTGCTTCCCCCTCCAGACACCAACGGGCTGAGCCTCCAGGGCCTGGGCCCCTGTCAGCAGCCAGCGCTGGTGGCCTCCATCCCATCCCCCTTTGCTCACGGCCACCACAAGCTGCCGCCTGCCCAGCAGCACCTCTTCCTCCTGGGTTATGGCAGGACCCTCTTCTTCCTCCATGACTCTGGCTGCCACACCTGCCACTGCCAGGCCCTCTCCCGTGGCATCGATGACGTACGCCGACCCCTCACCCCACCCCTTTCGCCCATGCCACCGCCACGCTGGGTGACCGTCCCCTCCTCCCCACGGGTGACAGCAGGCCCCTGTGAGGAGCCCACCCATATCTACGTGCTGATGGGGCAGGAGCAGCAACAGCTCAGCAGCAGGTCCTCGTCACAGAAGGTAACGTGCATTGGAGACTTTCAAAAGGCCTTTGAAACTGCTGTGAACTGGGGCCCCGTGAGAGTCATGGGAAGGTCATCAGCCTTGCAGCTCTGCAGCAGTTAAAACTGCCACTGAAACACTCTCGGTGGCAGATGCTGTTCTGTGGGTTTCAATTTGGGTATTTTTTAATCATTTTGTTGAGGTGCAATTCTTTATTTGGAATCAGGTGACGGGATTGACGCTCATCTTCTCTTTCTGGAGCACATCCTGACATCCTTTGTCATCCAGAGCCCTGTGTTCCTGAGAGGAGCGATGGCCACAATGGAGAATGACCTCTGTGAGCAGCAGCTGCAGCAGCAGCCTCGGACTTTGTGAATCCCCAAAGTCAACGGACGTGGCTGGTGCTCAATTCCTGAATACTGATGTGCTGACAACCCAGAGTGGATTCTGGGGCACTTCCTGAGAGCAGCCAGACTTACCAAGGTGTTCTCAATTAGACAGGGGAAGTTGTGTTTCCTCACTCCCTGCCGCTCTGTACAGGAGTTTTAAAGATGTCGTTGCTCGCAGAAAGGTCCGACATCAGTAGGGTTACCTTCTGTGCCAGGTACTTGGTTGTTTTCATCAACTTACAATCAAGAAAAGGGAAGACTTGACCTGCTAATGCCATTCAAGACTCTAGAGGGAAAGGAAGGTTGTCTGGGGCACAGAAACGAGTGTGGGTTTGTTGGACTTGAGGCAAAGTAAGCAGGGGAACACACTTTTTCAAAACTGTTTCTTGACCAGCAAATTGCAATGGCAGTGTTAGGCTTCCCCAACGTATCTCTGTTGGAGGTTAGGGCTGGTTGTCCTGGGTACTCCTGTAGAAAACTTGACTGTTAAAATGCGCTTTCATGCAACAACATTATTTCTTTTCAAATGTGGTTTCTTGGCAGTCGTTGCTGAGGGAATGGCTCCACCACAGAGGATCTTCTTTCCCCTAGAGAAGATTTGCATGGCCTCGCAGCACAACCAGAGAGCTGGAGCGGGACTGCACAACGTGGGCAACCCATGCTTCCTCAATTGCATCCTGCAGTGCCTGACGTACACCACGCTCTGGCCAACCACCTGCTCTCTGGGGAGCACAGCCAGGCCTGTCAGTACTTCTGTGAACATTTCCTTCTAAATCTGTTGGGCAGTTCCCAAGGGCTGCCAGTGTCTGGAACTGATTTAGGAGAAAAGCAGCCCTTCTTTGTCAGTCCCCGCAGGGCTGTTCTTTGAACATGCAAGCCTAGAGGCTGCTTGTTGTATCTCTTTCTTTCCCCAGGTCTCAGTCCCTCTTCTTGTAAGTTAAATTCTCTCTGCTTATTGTACAGAAACCTTTGGTGAGTTCAGCATCCCTATCCCAGCATCCAGCTGGATCCCTTCCATTTGTGCTCCTTGGCCCCCCTGCAGCCTCCAGGAGAGCGTCTGGGGGGCTCTTACAGCTTCTGGAGTTTCCCCACTGGTGGGTCCTGTCAGGAGGAGAGGGCAGGAGCTTCTCACAGCCCTCTTTGCAGGACATGGCAGGGGGCACGGTGGAGTCTCCAGAGGACAGCAGCTCATCCGCACCAGCCGTCACCAGCCAGCAAAGCCGGGCAGGAGCCCAGGAGGCAGCTGCGGGCTGGCCGTGCCCCATCTGGCCAGGCAGGATCAACAGCAGCTCCTCCCTGGGCTCCTGCTTGCGTCGCTTCTTCCACGGCTGTCTCAGGCTGGTGTCCAGAAGGAAAGCTGCGTGCCCGCTGCGCTGTCACCCCCGTGACCGTGTGCTCCACGCTGCACGAGAGGACAGCAGCAAAGAGGAGCGGGGATTCAGCCCTTCTGCCCCCTGCCAGGAGAACGGTGCCAGGGAGAGGCCCAGGAGCAGATCCCCGCACTGGGGCAACGATCTCCACAGCTGGGTTGTGGAGACCGCGGACTACGAACACTCAGACAGGAGGAGGGAGAGAACCAGTCCCCTGAGCTGTGACCCCACTCACAGGGACGAGGCAGCTCCAATACCCTCCAGTGGCAGCTCCCAGTCTGCACCAGCACCTCCACTGTCCTCCAGCAGCAGCTCCCAGTCTGCTCCTGCCCCCAGAGCTGCTCAGGGGCAAACCCGGCCAAGGATGAGACATCGGAGCAGATCCCCACGGCTGGGACTGTGATCTCCGCAGCCGGTTTCTGGAGATCACAGACCAGCATCGCTCAGCAAGGAGGACGAGGAGCTGGAGAACCAGTCCTCCACGGTCTGACCGAGCCCTAAGGGATGATGCAGCTCCAGGGCCCTCCAGCCACAGCTCCCGGTGTCGTTCTGCACCCAAAGCTGCTCGGGAGCAGACCCAGCTGAGGCAGAGGGAGCGGAGCAGATCCCCGCGGCGCCGCTATGATCTCCACACGCAGTTGTGGAGATCACGGACTGTGACCCCTCAGCACAGAGGAGGAGGAGGAGCAGGAAGGCTTCAGTGCCCTGGAGATGCAGATGAGGAAAACAGTGGGTGGTGACGGGGACAGATTGCAGCCTGGATGAGGGAGGACACAGCATCTGACGCCTGTGGTGCTGGAGAGGAGGAAGAGGAGGAGGAAGAGTCCAGGAGGCAGCAAAGCTGCCCCAGCAGGGACCAAGCTGCCCCAGGGCACCAGCAGCCAGTGCTGCCTCTGGCAGGAAGAGCTCAGAGAGCCCTTCCAGAGCCACGGGCAGCTCTGCCGGCCGGCCCGCCTGCCCACAGGCCCCGGGAGGAAGAGCTGCAACCTGCGGCCACGGCTGGGATCGCTGCTCAGAAACACTCACTGGGCACCAGCGGGCAGAACAGCCAAAGCCACGATTAAAAACAAACTCTTGTTGGCCTCGTGTGTCTCATTTGTGGGGTGTTTGCTTCTCGGTGGGTTTTGAGGCAATTGGAGAAATGCCCATTCCGAGAAGTCTCTGTGGTGGGTTTTGGGAGCTGTGTGCTGTGTGTGCCCATCTTGCCGTCTCTTCTGTTTCAATGTGGAGTTGTAAGGAGCCATTGAAAGGGGGAATGTTGTTTTTGGAACGGATCTGGCACCTGGCCCCAGCAGGGGAAGGACTCAGAGACATCAGCCCACGAATCCTTAACGTAAAACAAAGCCCATTTGAAATAATCCCGGAATCCAAACGGATTGCTGTATTTAAAAGTTAATCTAGGGGGAAGGGTACCCAAAGAGCCAGGAATCCATATTTTGAATAAATCAATAGGTTAGAGGTTGTTAGAATTAGATGAATGAGACAGGCAAACCGAGGCAAGCAGTGGGCAGTCTGTAAACCCTGCAGTACCAGCCGATGGGGAGCAGGGAGGGGATGTGCAGCTGGGATCGGTGGATATGTAAGCGGGGGCTTTTTGTCCTACTCCCCGTGCCTGTCTTTGGGTAGAACACCTGGTCTTGCAAAATGGTTTATAAAATACGCTTTGCTGAGAGATCCTGCCCGGGCCTGTTCTATTGGCAAGGTGATTGTTTCCTGCAGCAGGATTTGCAGCAGAAGTTGGGCAGGACAAGAGCGCCCATGCGGTCAGAAAGCACAGCAGACAGCTGGACCGTGGGGTCACGGGCACCAAACCCAGCTCGGGTGGGAGCCAAGAGGGTCCCCTCGTGTTCAGGGCCCAAAGCGCCACCTGTAGCATCTGCCCGTCATTCTGAGTGCCCAGAGCCTCCTTCCTGGGGCCAAATCCTCGTGTTCAGGGTCCCCACGTGTCTTTCATCACCCACGGCCTTTGCTCAGGGCCCACAGTTCATTCTCAGGTGGAGCTCGCTGCCTGGCAACAACCGCCCGGAAGTCCGGGGCCAGTCAGTGGATGAAACGCAGCCAATCACATTGGAGGAGGCGGGGTAACTCATGTGATTGAAATGTAAGCAGCCAATCAAGCTTTGCGAGCTGCAGGACAGTTGGCGACAGTGGAACAAACTGGGCAGCGTTCGGGGCGGGCTGTGCTGGCTGCACCAATCACTCCTGGTGGGAGTGCAGCACATGGATGATTGACAAGGGTCTGGCCAATCACTTGGTGGGGGGGGCAGTGGGAACACCCAGCCAGCCAAGCAGAGGAAACCTTGCCTCAGGGAAGGCGGACACTGTGGAGGGAAAGACCCCTCAGGCAGCCAATCAGAGAGAGCATCACCTCAGGGCAGGGTGGGCCCCAAACCAGGGCAGAGTCACAGCCCAGACAGCCAATCAGCTGCAGGATCAGCTCAGGGGAGGAGACTGACAGCCCTCCCGACCAATGGTGGCGCAGCCCAGGCTGAGCAGGCGGTTGCTCTGCAGGCGGCCAGGGTGAGTTTTGCCATGGCGCCCGTGGAGCTGCCCCGAGGCTGAGCAGCGCCCGGCCCAGCCCTGGGGCCCTTTTTCCTCCCTCTGGGGCCCTGGGGATGTTGTTGCTGCCTCTGGCTCAGGTGTGCTTGGGCTGCTCTGGCCTTGTTCTCCTGGGCGGGGGAGGGGGCAGGGGGCACTTGCTGGAGAGGAGCTGCTGGGGCTGGAGCTGGAGAGAGCAGGAGAAGGAGAAGCAGCTGGAGGGTGAAGTGCAGGAGATCCCCACAGCTGCTGCTGCAGCTGCACAGGAGACAGCTGCCCCTCTGGGTGAGGAAGAGTCCCTGTGAGCAGCCTCAGCAGAGCAGATCACGAACCTGCACCGCAGGGTCTGTGTCAGTGAGGAAAATTACAGCACGGCCGTACAGTGTGTGTGCGTGGTGTGTGTCTGGGAAGCCTCGTGGTGTAAGAGCTGTAGAACACCGACGTGTTCTCTTAGGTGCAGGATGGGCGAGCGACTGGAGCTGCAGACTAGGAGGGGAGGAAAAGACAGACAGACAGAAGTGCCTGAACTCCACAGCTTGCCTGGCAGTGCAGAGAGCAGGAACTGTGGTGAGTCCTGGGCCCTCGGGGTCATTTCATCCTGTTTTGTGCTCCAGTCCCTCCCTGCTCCCTCCTCTTTCCTGCTGTGTCCTTCTTCCTCTTCATCTCTTCTCTCTCTGTCCCTCTGCTGCTTCCTCACCGTTTCCCCCACCCTTCTCCATCTCTGTGCAGGGTTTCTCATATCTCCCTCTCTGTCTCCTCCCCTCTGTGGTTCTCATCATCCCTGGTTTCTCTTTGTCGTCATTCTGCTCTGTTCCTCTGTCCTGCTCCCTGCCCCATCATTTCTCACTGTATCCCTCTGTCCTGCTCCCTGCACCTATTCCTGCCCCTCTTCTTTTTTACTCCCTCTCCGTCTTGCTGCCCACCCCAGGATTTTTTCCCCAATCTCTGTCCTGCCCCCAACCCTTATTGTTCTTTCTCTCTCCTGCTCCCTTTCTGTCTTTCTGCCTGTCTTCCCTTTCCCTGTTCTTCTTTCTCCATCTCTGTCCAGATTACTGCCCCTTTTCCTTCTTGATGTCTTTCTGTCCTGTTTGTCTTTCTGTCTTCCTTGCCTGTTCCCAGTCCCATCCTTTCTCCCTATATCACCCCTGTCCAGATGGCTCTGCCTTTTCTTTTTCTTCTCTTCCTCTTTCCTGCTCCTCAGCCCTCTTTTCCTCTCCCTCCAGCTCATTGCTGCATGTTTCCCCTTTCCAGTGTCTTCATTTGGATCCGAACTTTGCTTTATTTCTCAGACTTTCTTTTTGTCTCTCCATCTGTACATCCCCCTCCCTGTCTTTCTCTAGCCCCTTCCTGCTTCTCCTCCTCCCCCCTCCCAATCCCTCTTTCCTGCTCATCAGCCCTGCTGTTTCTTCCTCCCTGTTTCTTCACAGCTCCTTGTCCCTTTCTGCCTTGATCTCTCCGTCTCTCCATCCTTTCCCCTGTGTGTTTCTTTCTCTCTCAGATCCTCTGTCTTCTCTCTTGTCTGATTTGTCTCTCTCTAGTCCTCTGTCCTTCTCCCCAGCAGCTTGAACTGAATGACCAGGTGTCCCTGCACTCTGGTGTTTGCTCATCCCTGCCCTGGGGAAGATCTGTGTCTGTAGGGCTGGGGATCATTCAGGAGCTGGTCTCCTGCAGACAGCAGAGCCAGGTGCAGCTACAGCAGAGGTTGTTCTCAGCTGCTGCTTGTGCAGCTTGTTGGAAGGGCAGCTGTGGGCCTTCTTTGGAAGGGAGGTTTCTTGTTCTGTGCTTACTGCTCCTCAGGACCCTGCACAGGAGCGCTGTTGGGGTCTGCAGGGACGGGTGGGAGCTGCTGTGACTCCTGGTGAATGTGAACTCAACTTGTCCTCATGTCCTCGAATGAAACCAGACTGGCTGTAGGTGGATTTCTTGCCTGTTTCAGTTCTAAACTACATGTTTGGCACTGAAGGACATGAGAGTTTGTGCTGTTTTCCAGATGTCAGTGGCTGCGAATCAGCTGAGAACATCACTGCCTTAGGTACCAGGGCAGGTGGTCTGTGATCAGGGATGTGGACTTGCATGGCAGTGCTTTTATGAACATTTGATGGTCTTGCCACTTCAAAGCCCGTCATTTTCCTAGAAATTTTAAGATGATATTTCTTATTCGGAGGTTCAGACTCGGGTTGGACTTGATGTTGAATGGTCCATATAATGGGCTCCATAAAATAAGAAGCTCGCTTCCTTGTTGTTTTCTTACACTGTCTGAATTTGGTAAGCGAGAGCAAGAGTGGTTGACAGTGTCTGTTTTTTGAGAGTAATGTATTCCTGACTCTCCCTCTCTGTATGGTGAAGGTTTCTGCCTGCACTATGATTTTGCTGGGCTGTGAGTCTGTGTTGGAGCAGCAGAGGTAAGAAGTGGTGGCTTTAAAGGCATTGAAGCTGTGGTAAATCCAGCAGGTAAAGCTGGTTTCTTCCTAGAGAGCTGCCTGACAAAAATAGTTACAAGATCCTTGAAGTTGGTGCTTTTGGGATTGATTGATTGATTGATTGATTGATTTCTGGGAAGCAAGAAGTGAGAGCCTGTGCACTCCCATAGGCAGCACTGCCTCCCAAATAGGTGCACCCTTCTCCACTTGTGTTCCTTCCATGCTGGTGTAGAACAAGGCCATGCAGTAGTGTGCAGATGTGGTGACTGCAATGTGACCATGAGGTCACAGACCAACGGTGACGTGCTGTGCTGTGTCTTGGCAGAAGCAGCAGCAGCATCATGGTGCGAGCGTGGGGGCCATGGTCCTCACCCTCCTCCTCCTCCTGGTGCCCCTGCCAGCCCGGGACGCCCAGGCTGCTCCAGCCGAGCGCAGGGAGCAGGTGGGCGGGCAGGGGCAGCACCCAGCCCCGAGCAGCTCAGCAGGGCAGCAGTGGGGCCAGGGCTGGGGCTGGGGCCGGGAGAGCAGCCGGGCTGGGCCGGGCAGGGCGAGCCAGGCAGCACCAGGGTGTGGGCAGGGGGCAGACGCCCCGCAGGGAGGGGAGAGGGGCTGCGGCTGCTTCAGGGGCAAGTTCTGGGCAAGCAGGGGCTGGGAGTGGTGGCCCAGGGGCAGAAACCAGCACTGAGTCCCTGTGGGCCCTCGCTGCCCCCAGCCTCGTGCCACACTGCCCCATCCCAGGGCACGCTTTGAGCCTTTGGGCCTGTTTCAAATCAAAGCTGGGATTGCTTTGGCCCTTTGGGCCAGTTTTGAGCTAAATCTGGGCACATTTGTGCCCTTTGGGGTCGTTTCTGCCTAGATCTGGTGGTTCTTTGGCTTTGCAGTCCAGTTTCTACCCAAATCTGGGCGTGTTTGGGCCACTTTTGGCCATTTTTTACCCAAATCTGGGCATACTTTGACTTTGTGGTCCAATTTCACCCCAAATCTGGGGATGTTATACCCCTTTTTGGCCAGTTTTGATCCAAATCTAGTGGTGCTTTGTTTTTTCTGTCTCTTTTTACCCGATATACTCAGGTGCTTTTGCCCATTTTTTCCCGTTATGGAAGTGCTGTGTTCCCAAATATGGGATGTTTTCACCTTTGCCGACAGTTTTGCTACCAAATGTGAATGTTTTTGCCTCTTTTGGCCACTTTTTGCCCAAATACTCAGAATCTTTTGCCTGTATTGGCCAATTTAGCCCCCAAATATTTGGAATATTTAGTCATGTTTCCAGTTTTCTCCCTAAGTAGGGCTATTTCTCTGCAACAGATGGGCATTGTTTCTCTCTTCTTTATGTCCTCTTTTACCCGAAATGCAGGAGTATTGCTCTGTGAGCCTGGAAACCTCTCTGGTCTGTGCTTGACTCCAGGCCATGGCACTGGCAGAGTTGATGGAGCTTCTCAGCTGGATCCTGGTTATGAGCCTTGGGCTGTCCCAGAGGTACGTTGTCACTGCCTGTCTGCTTGAAGGAATAAACACTCACGTTTTAATAGGTTATTCACGTGTGATTGTACCCAAGATCATCTCAGAGGCTTTTCAAAAGCTTTTTGGTCCTTGGTGGTGTTACACAGACGAGTCATAAATACTATTTGCCTGCAAACCTGCTAGGTCTCAGCAAAAAGGTCACCCATGTTCCATTTCTAGCTGTGGGAACGTACACCTTTGTGTGTGTCCTGTGTCCTTACCTCACCCCCTCCCGTCACTGCAGGTGACTGAGGAAGAAGGAGATCACAACATGCCATGGAAGCTCCTCCCCTGTGTTTGACTCCCTGTTTGGTTCCTGCAGTCCATGGTGATCAAGCCTCTTGGTGTAATCCTGTTCCTGAGCCTGGAGGCAATCCCAGGGGTAAGTGTTCAGTCTTCATTGGTCACTGGCCTTTTGCATTTGTTAATATTTGGTTTATTATTTGTTAACATTTTCCTGCAATAGTTGAGCCTTGCAGTAGCCAGCAGGCTCTTTGCTAGTAGAAACATGGATGGTCACGTTTTTGCCCTGGTGCTCCATGCTGCCACCTTAGTGTGGGTTTTCTTTTGTGTGTGTGAGAGGTGTCCTGGTCAGAAGGCCCTGAGAGCCCCCACGTTTGTCCATCTGGTCCTTGAGGGGTGTTGCATGTGGCCTGGTCACAGTAGTTTTCCTGGTCACAAACCCTGCATCTGGCCAGGAAGGCTGAACACGGCCTCCTCCCTGGGCTCCTGCTTGCACCGCTTCTTCCGTGGCGGCATAAGGCTGGTGTCCAGAAGGAAAGCCGCGTGCCCGCTGCGCTGTCACCCCCGTGACCGTGTGCTCCACTCTGCACGAGAGGACAGCAGCAAAGAGGAGCGGGGATTCAGCCCTTCTGCCCCCTGCCAGGAGAACGGTGCCAGGGAGAGGCCCAGGAGCAGATCCCCGCACTGGGGCAACGATCTCCGCAGCTGGGTAGTGGCCACCACAGACTACGAACACTCAGATGGGAGGAGGGGGAGAACCAGTCCCCTGAGCTGTGACCCCACTCACAGGGGTGACAGAGCTGCAGTGCCCTCCAACCGCAGCTCTCAGTGTGCTCCCGCCCCAGTGCTGCTCAGGAGCAAACCCAGCCAAGGCACAGGAAGCGGAGCAGGTCCCCACAGCAGGGCCATGATCTGCGCAGCCAGCTTATGGAGATCATGGACCAGCATCGCCTGGCAAGGAGCACGAGGAGGTGGAGAATAAGTTCTCCATGTTGGGACCGAGCCCCAAGGGAGGTTGCAGCTCCAGTTCCCCGCAATGCCAGCTCCCAGTGTGCTTCGGTACCCCCAGCTGCTCAGAAGAAACCTCAGCTGAGGCACAGAGACCGGAGCAGATCCCCACAGCGGGGTCATGATCTCCACAGCTGGTTTGTGGACACCACAGACTATGATCCCTCAGCAAGGAGGAGGAGGAGGAAGGCTTCGGTGCCCAAGAGATACACATCAGGAAAACAGTCATGGCACTGCAGTAGTGATGGGGGCAGATTGTGACCTGAGAGAGGAAGGAACACAGCATCTGACCCCAGCAATGTCAGAGAGGAGGAGGAGGAGGAGGAAGAATCCAGGAAGCACTAAAACTTCCTCTAGCAGGGACCAAGCTGCACCAAGGGCACCAGCAGCTCCCCCATCCCTCCTGCCAGTGCTGCCTCTGACCAGGAAGAGCTCAGAGAGCCCCTCCAGACACACGGACAGCTCTGCCTGCCTGCCCACAGGCCCCTTGAGGAAGAACCTGAATCTGGGTCCAATGTTTGGGATCGCTTCCCCAAAACAACACTCATTTCGTACCAGCAGGCAGAAAAGCCAAACCCATAATTAAAAATGTGTCCTTTACAGGGTGTTTTCTTCTCTGTGGATTTTGGGGCAATTGGTGAGTGCACCCAGTCTGAGCAGTTTACGTGATGGGATTTTGAGAGCTGTGTGATGGCATGTGCCCATGTTGCAGTCTCTTTTGTTTTAAATATGGAGGTTGAGTCCCTGGAACTGAAATGGGCTGGATGAGCCAGCGGCAAGTGAGACTGACACTGGCTGACGGCCCGGTCCAGAGCGTGTTGCTCAGTGGCACCAAGTCTGGTTGCAGGCCAGTTACAGGCAGTGTCTCCCAGGGGTCAATACTGGGTCCAATCCTGTTTAACATCTTCCTTAAGTGGTCGGGATGGTGGGGCAGAGTGCACCCTCAGCAAGCTGGCGGAGGACACCACGCTGGGAGGAGTGGCACTTAGGCCAGGGGGTCGTGCTGCCATCCGCAGGGACCTGGGCACACTGGAGAGATGGGCTGACAGAGATCTCACGCAGCTCAGCAGAGGGTGCTGTGTGAGTGACGCGCACTGGCAGAGAGTGCCCAGGGAGCTTGTGGAGTCTCCTTCCTTGGAGATGTTCCACAGCCCTGTGAACACCATCGTGGACAACCGGCTGCAGGTGGCCCTGCTTGAGCAGGGGGTGGGACCAGGTGACCTCACCCTCCAAGTGACCTCACCCTTCAGGTGACCTCCTGGCCAGTCTCAAGTAGCCTGTGATCTGTGAAATGGATGCCTAGAAGAGGATCCAGCTACTAACACTGTCACCCTCAGGCAGCCATCGACAACTCCACCAGCAAGCTGCAGTCCCTGGAGGGAGAAATCCACCCCTGAGGAGCACAGGCACCTGCACCCCGAATCCCAGAGCTGCCCCAGCCCGCTCCCCCTGCAGCTGTCCCAGCCCAAAACCTCCCTGACCTGTCCCACAGCTCCGGGCCACCCCACGGCCTCTCCTGGCAGCAGCAGCTGGGCCTGGGGCTGCTCCATCCTCCGTTAACGCAGGTGCCAGCAGCACGGGTGCGGGGAAGGAGCGGGGTGTGCAGGAGCTCCTGCAGCAGGCGGTCTCCAGCCAAGCAGCTGCGGGAATCGTGGCTGCTGGTTTGTTCTCTGCCAGAGGCTGCACTGGGGCCCTGGGGCTGTTGTTGCTGCATCTGGCTCAGGTGTGCGTGGGCTGCTTTGGCCTTGTTCTCCCGGTGGGGTGTGTAAAGGGGCAGGTGGGCACTTGCTGGCTTTGGAGAGGAGCTGCTGGGGCTGGAGCTGGAGAGAGCAGGAGAAGGAGAAGCAGCTGGAGGATGAAGTAGAGGGGATCCCCACAGCTGCTGCTCCAGCTGCACAAGAGACAGCTGCCCCTCTGGGCGAGGAAGAGTCCCTGTGAGCCGCCTCAGCAGAGCAGATCACAAACGTGCACCGCAGGGTCTGTGTCAGGGAGGAAAATTACTGTACGGCCGTAGAGTGTGTGTTTGCGTGGTGTGTGTCTGGGAAGCCTCGTGGTGTAAGAGCTGTCAAACACCAGTGTCTTCTCCTAGGTGGAGGATGGGCAAGCGGCTGGGGCTACAGAAGAGAAAGGGAGGACAGAAACACAGAGACAGAGTTGCCTGAACTCCACAACTTGCCTGGCAGTGCAGAGAGCGGGAACTGTGGTGAGCCCTGGGCCCTGGGGGTCGTGTCACCCTCTTTTGTGTCCCAGTCCTTCCCTGCCCTCTCCTGTTTCCTTCTTTGTCGGGTTTTTTTGGCTTCCACGTAGCTCTCTTCCCCTCTGTTATTATGCTCTGGTCCCTGTCACCCCTTTCTCTTTTCTCCAAGTCTTTGTCATCCAACTGTTCCTCTCCTCATTGCTGCTCTTTCCTGCTCCCTGTGCATTTTTTTTCTGTCCCTCTCTACCCTTCAGGCCATTGTCTCTTTCTTCTTCTCCATCTCTTTGTCTTGATCTGCGTCCCTGTCTTTTTCCCTCATAATCTTCCTGACCTGTTCTCTGTCTTTTGTCTCTTTCTGCCTCTATGTCCTGCTCTCTGCCCTTGTCTTCCCCTCTCCTTCATTCCTTCTGCTCTTCTTTCCTTCTTTCTCTCTTGCCGTGTTCTGTTCGCTGTCGTGGGTCCAAAGCGGGGCAGAGTGACAGCCCAGGGACCAATGCGGGGCAGCGTCACCTCAGGGAGGAGACTGGCCGCCCTGCCGCCCTGTGCTGGCAAAGGTGGAAGTGAGAAGGCGGCGGCTCTGCCGGTGGCCGGGCTGAGCTGGGACGTGGCGCCCGTGGGGCTGCCCCAGGGCTGAGCAGCCCCCGGCCCTGGCCCCGCCTCCTCTCTTCAGCCCTCCCCCCCTTGCCCGTGTTCTGGACCCCCCGTCTCTGTGGGAGCCACCGCCTCACAGAGTCAGTGTCCCTGGGCTGTGCCACCACACAGCAGCCATGGGCCACTGGGCTTCTCGCCGCCATCGCCGCCAGCACGTGACCGACAGCGATGAGGACGTGACGCTGAGGTGGAGGACGGGGTGGGTGGTGATGATGGCGGGGGCCGTGTTTGCCGTGGGGGTGCTCGCTCTCATCTCACCCACGTCCCCTCCCGCAGCACAAGCGACCCCACAGCGCCTGGAGGACGGTGAGGAGGGGAGGACGTGGCCGCCATCCCACGTCTGGCCTGAGATGGTGAGTGGAGCAGGGGGGTGGCGGGGCTGGGGTCTCCCCTCAGAGCAGGGGGTCCCAGGGCTGACGCTCTCCCCGCCTCCCCACAGCTCCTGCTCATCATCTCCTGACGCTGCCCGACCTGCTGAGCCGGGGCCAGACCTGCTGCTGCCGCCACGAGCTGTGAACAGCGAGGCCGCCTGGGGCCACTTCTGCCCCCTCTGCCCCCACCAGCACCCGGCCCTGCAAGATGCCGCAGTCTCAGCTGTGAGCCCCCGGCACCGCCAAGGGAGGGGAGGGTGGTGGCACTTTGTCCCCAGCCCATGACAACGTCTCTGCTTCCCCCTCCAGACACCAACGGGCTGAGCCTCCAGGGCCTGGGCCCCTGTCAGCAGCCAGCGCTGGTGGCCTCCATCCCATCCCCCTTTGCTCACGGCCACCACAAGCTGCCGCCTGCCCAGCAGCACCTCTTCCTCCTGGGTTATGGCAGGACCCTCTTCTTCCTCCATGACTCTGGCTGCCACACCTGCCACTGCCAGGCCCTCTCCCGTGGCATCGATGACGTACGCCGACCCCTCACCCCACCCCTTTTGCCCGTGCCACCGCCACGCTGGGTGACCGTCCCCTCCTCCCCACGGGTGACAGCAGGCCCCTGTGAGGAGCCCACCCATATCTACGTGCTGATGGGGCAGGAGCAGCAACAGCTCAGCAGCAGGTCCTCGTCACAGAAGGTAACGTGCATTGGAGACTTTCAAAAGGCCTTTGAAACTGCTGTGAACCGGGGCCCCGTGAGAGTCATGGGAAGGTCATCAGCCTTGCAGCTCTGCAGCAGTTAAAACTGCCACTGAAACACTCTCGGTGGCAGATGCTGTTCTGTGGGTTTCAATTTGGGTATTTTTTAATCATTTTGTTGAGGTGCAATTCTTTATTTGGAATCAGGTGACGGGATTGACGCTCATCTTCTCTTTCTGGAGCACATCCTGACATCCTTTGTCATCCAGAGCCCTGTGTTCCTGAGAGGAGCGATGGCCACAACGGAGAATGACCTCTGTGAGTAGCAGCTGCAGCAGCAGCCTCGGACTTTGTGAATCCCCAAGGTCAACGGACGTGGCTGGTGCTCAATTCCTGAATACTGATGTGCTGACAACCCAGAGTGGATTCTGGGGCACTTCCTGAGAGCAGCCAGACTTACCAAGGTGTTCTCAATTAGACAGGGGAAGTTGTGTTTCCTCACTCCCTGCCGCTCTGTACAGGAGTTTTAAAGATGTCGTTGCTCGCAGAAAGGTCCGACATCAGTAGGGTTACCTTCTGTGCCAGGTACTTGGTTGTTTTCATCAACTTACAATCAAGAAAAGGGAAGACTTGACCTGCTAATGCCATTCAAGACTCTAGAGGGAAAGGAAGGTTGTCTGGGGCACAGAAACGAGTGTGGGTTTGTTGGACTTGAGGCAAAGTAAGCAGGGGAACACACTTTTTCAAAACTGTTTCTTGACCAGCAAATTGCAATGGCAGTGTTAGGCTTGCCCCAACGTATCTCTGTTGGAGGTTAGGGCGGGTTGTCCTGGGTACTCCTGTAGAAAACTTGACTGTTAAAATGCGCTTTCATGCAACAACATTATTTCTTTTCAAATGTGGTTTCTTGGCAGTCGTTGCTGAGGGAATGGCTCCACCACAGAGGATCTTCTTTCCCCTAGAGAAGATTTGCATGGCCTCGCAGCACAACCAGAGAGCTGGAGCGGGACTGCACAACGTGGGCAACCCATGCTTCCTCAATTGCATCCTGCAGTGCCTGACGTACACCACGCTCTGGCCAACCACCTGCTCTCTGGGGAGCACAGCCAGGCCTGTCAGTACTTCTGTGAACATTTCCTTCTAAATCTGCTGGGCAGTTCCCAAGGGCTGCCAGTATCTGGAACTGATTTAGGAGAAAAGCAGCCCTTCTTTGTCAGTCCCTGCAGGGCTGTTCTTTGAACATGCAAGCCTAGAAGCTGCTTCTTCTATCTCTTTCTTTCCCCAGGTCTCAGTCCCTCTTCTTGTAAGTTAAATTCTCTCTGCTTATTGTACAGAAACCTTTGGTGAGTTCAGCATCCCTATCCCAGCATCCAGCTGGATCCCTTCCATTTGTGCTCCTTGGCCCCCCTGCAGCCTCCAGGAGAGCGTCTGGGGGGCTCTTACAGCTTCTGGAGTTTCCCCACTGGTGGGTCCTGTCAGGAGGGGAGGGCAGGACCTTTTCACAGCCCTCTTTGCAGGATATGGCAGGAGGCACGGTGGAGTCTCCAGAGGACAGCAGCTCATCCGCACCAGCCATCACCAGCCAGCAAAGCCGGGCAGGAGCCCAGGAGGCAGCTACAGGCTGGCCGTGCCCCATCTGGCCAGGCAGGATCAACAGCAGCTCCTCCCTGGGCTCCTGCTTGCGTCGCTTCTTCCACGGCTGTCTCAGGCTGGTGTCCAGAAGGAAAGCTGCGTGCCCGCTGCGCTGTCACCCCCGTGACTGTGTGCTCCACTCTGCACGAGAGGACAGCAGCAAAGAGGAGCGGGGATTCAGCCCTTCTGCCCCCTGCCAGGAGGACGGTGCCAGGGAGAGGCCCAGGAGCAGATCCCCGCACTGGGGCAACGATCTCCGCAGCTGGGTTGTGGAGACCGCGGACTACGAACACTCAGATGGGAGGAGGGGGAGAACCAGTCCCCTGAGCTGTGACCCCACTCACAGGGACGAGGCAGCTCCAAGACCCTCCAATGGCAGCTCCCAGTCTGCACCAGCACCTCCACTGTCCTCCAGCAGCAACTCCCAGTCTGCTCCTGCCCCCAGAGCTGCTCAGGGGCAAACCCGGCCAAGGATGAGACATCGGAGCAGATCGCCACGGCGGGACTATGATCTCTGCAGCCAGTTTCTGGAGATCACAGACCAGCATCGCTCAGCAAGGAGGACGAGGAGCTGGAGAACAAGTCCTCCACGGTCTGACCGAGCCCTAAGGGATGATGCAGCTCCAGGGCCCTCCAGCCACAGCTCCCGGTGTCGTTCTGCACCCAAAGCTGCTCGGGAGCAGACCCAGCTGAGGCAGAGGGAGCGGAGCAGATCCCCGCGGCGCCGCTATGATCTCCACACGCAGTTGTGGAGATCACGGACTGTGACCCCTCAGCACAGAGGAGGAGGAGGAGCAGGAAGGCTTCAGTGCCCTGGAGATGCAGGTGAGGAAAACGGTCAGTGGTGACGGGGACAGATTGCAGCCTGGATGAGGGAGGACACAGCATCTGACGCCTGTGGTGCTGGAGAGGAGGAAGAGGAGGAGGAAGAGTCCAGGAAGCAGCAAAGCTGCCCCAGCAGGGACCAAGCTGCCCCAGGGCACCAGCAGCCAGTGCTGCCTCTGGCAGGAAGAGCTCAGAGAGCCCTTCCAGAGCCACGGGCAGCTCTGCCGGCCGGCCCGCCTGCCCACAGGCCCCGGGAGGAAGAGCTGCAACCTGCGGCCACGGCTGGGATCGCTGCTCAGAAACACTCACTGGGCACCAGCGGGCAGAACAGCCAAAGCCACGATTAAAAACAAACTCTTGTTGGCCTCGTGAAATTTGAAACTGCCTCGTCCATTTGAAATAATCCCGGAATCCAGTGCTTTTATGAACATTTGATGGTCTTGCCACTTCAAAGCCCTTCATTTTCCTTGAAATTTTAAGATGATATTTCTTATTCGGAGGTTCAGACTCTGGTTGGACTTGATGTTGAATGGTCCATATAATGGGCTCCATAAAATAAGAATCTCGCTTCCTTGTTGTTTTCTTACACTGTCTGAATTTGGTAAGCGAGAGCAAGAGTGGTTGACAGTGCCTGTTTTTTGAGAGTAACGTATTCCTGATTCTCCCTCTCTGTATGGTGAAGGTTTCTGCCTGCACTATGATTTTGCTGGGCTGTGAGGCTGTGTTGGAGCAGCAGAGGTAAGAAGTGGTGGCTTTAAAGGCATTGAAGCTGTGGTAAAACCAGCAGGTAAAGCTGGTTTCTTCCTAGAGAGCTGCCTGACAAAAATAGTTACAAGACCCCTGAAGTTGGTGCTTTTGGTATTGATTGATTGATTGATTGATTGATTTCTGGGAAGCAAGAAGTGAGAGCCTGTGCACTCCCATAGGCAGCGCTGCCTCCCAAATAGGTGCACCCTTCTCCACTTGTGTTCCTTCCATGCTGGTGTAGAACAAGGCCATGCAGTAGTGTGCAGATGTGGTGATTGCAATGTGACCATGAGGTCACAGCCCCACGGTGACGTGCTGTGCTGTGTCTTGGCAGCAGCAGCGGCAGCATCATGGTGCGAGCGTGGGGGCCATGGTCCTCACCCTCCTCCTCCTCCTGGTGCCCCTGCCAGCCCGGGACGCCCAGGCTGCTCCAGCCGAGCGCAGGGAGCAGGTGGGCGGGCAGGGGCAGCACCCAGCCCCGAGCAGCTCAGCAGGGCAGCAGTGGGGCCAGGGCTGGGGCTGGGGCCGGGAGAGCAGCCGGGCTGGGCCGGGCAGGGCGAGCCAGGCAGCACCAGGGTGTGGGCAGGGGGCAGACGCCCCGCAGGGAGGGGAGAGGGGCTGCGGCTGCTTCAGGGGCAAGTTGTGGGCAAGCAGGGGCTGGGAGTGGTGGCCCAGGGGCAGAAACCAGCACTGAGTCCCTGTGGGCCCTCGCTGCCCCCCAGCCTCGTGCCACACGGCCCCATCCCAGGGCTCGCTTTGAGCCTTTGGGCCTGTTTCAAATCAAAGCTGGGATTGCTTTGGCCCTTTGGGCCAGTTTTGAGCTAAATCTGGGCACATTTGTGCGCTTTGGGGTCGTTTCTGCCTAGATCTGGGAGTTCTTTGGCTTTGCAGTCCAGTTTCTACCCAAATCTGGGCGTGTTTGGGCCACTTTTGGCCGTTTTTTACCCAAATCTGGGCGTACTTTGACTTTGTGGTCCAATTTCACCACAAATCTGGGGATGTTATACCCCTTTTTGGCCAGTTTTGATCCAAATCTAGTGGTGCTTTGTTTTTTCTGTCTCTTTTTACCCGATATATTCAGGTGCTTTTGCCCATTTTTTCCCCTAATGGAGGTGCTGTGTTCCCAACTATGGGATGTTTTCACCTTTGCCAACAGTTTTGCTCCCAAATGTGGACGTTTTTGCCTCTTTTGGCCACTTTTTGCCCAAATACTCAGAATCTTTTGCCTGTATTGGCCAATTTAGCCCCCAAATATTTGGAATATTTAGTCATTTTTCCAGTTTTCTCTCTAAGTAGGGCTATTTCTCTGCAATAGATGGGCATTGTTTCTCTCTTCTTTATGTCCTCTTTTACCCGAAATGCAGGAGTATTGCTCTGTGAGCCTGGAAACCTCTCTGGTCTGTGCTTGACTCCAGGCCATGGCACTGGCAGAGTTGATGGAGCTTCTCAGCTGGATCCTGGTTATGAGCCTTGGGCTGTCCCAGAGGTACGTTGTCACTGTCTGTCTGCTTGAAGGAATAAACACTCACGTTTTAATAGGTTATTCACATGTGATTGTCTCCAGGATCATCTCAGAGGCTTTTCAAAAGCTTTTTGGTCCTTGGTGGTGTTACACAGACAAGTCATAAATACTATTTGCCTGCAAACCTGCTAGGTCTCAGCAAAAAGGTCACGTATGTTCCATTTCTAGCTGTGGGAACGTACACCTTTGTGTGTGTCCTGTGTCCTTACCTCACCCCCTCCCGTCACTGCAGGTGACTGAGGAAGAAGGAGATCACAACATGCCATGGAAGCTCCTCCCCTGTGTTTGACTCCCTGTTTGGTTCCTGCAGTCCATGGTGATCAAGCCTCTTGGTGTAATCCTGTTCCTGAGCCTGGGGGCAATCCCAGGGGTAGGTGTTCAGTCTTCATTGGTCACTGGCCTTTTGCATTTGTTAATATTTGGTTTATTATTTGTTAACATTTTCCTGCAATAGTTGAGCCTTGCAGTAGCCAGCAGGCTCTTTGCTAGAAGAAACATGGATGGTCATATTTTTGCCCTGGTGCTCCATGCTGCCACCTTAGTGTGGGTTTTCTTTTGTGTGTGTGAGAGGTGTCCTGGTCAGAAGGCCCTGAGAGCCCCCACGTTTGTCCGTCTGGTCCTTGAGGGGTGTTGCATGTGGCCTGGTCACAGTAGTTTGGAAGCTGCCAGGTCCCAGCCAAGGGCTCTGCAGCCCCTCTGCAGCTTTGGCAATTTCAGCATGCGTCTGGGTCCCATGTTGTTGCCTGACCCCCGTCCAGGCACTGCGGGTCACTGAGGACAAGGTAGATCACAACGTGAAATGAAAACTCTTTTCCTTTCTCCTTGATTCCAGCCGTCCCTGTAGGCAGCGGCTACTTGACTTCTTGACTTGAGTCTGTCCGTGAGCCTCGGGGCGATCGCACAGGTACGACCTTGGATCAAATGAGTGTTTACATGTTAATTTTCTGTTCCTGTGAAATTTAGCTTGCTGCTTTCTTGGCTGACGCTGGGTCACGCAGAGGGGAAGTGGGTCCGCCTCAGTGCTGTGCCCCAGAGGGCTCTGCCCTGCAAAGCTCTTTGCCAACTGCTCCATCTCTGCGCTGCTCGCAGTGCCGGCTGCCGAGCCAGCAGCAGGTTGGGGCTGAGTTTAGAGCTGGGTGAGCTCCAGGGAGTCCTTTCTCCTGACAGCTCCAGGCCTGGTTAGTGGCCACTGCAAGTGCTGGATAAATGTTGGCAAGCTGCTCCTGACGGGAAGGGAGAGAGGAGCTGCCGCTGGGATGGGTTTGGATCCTGAGGACACAGCGGTGGGTGACAGGGGTGGCCATTGCGGAGGGGCAGTGTGAGCTCTGGTGCTGCTGTCTCCAGGTTGGATCACCAGACCCAGGCCACCATGCTGGTTCGCCAAGTCCTTGGCAGATCCCTGTGGTCCCGTGTTGAGCGCTGGCTGCCAGGTCCTGGGCCTGTGACTCTCAGGGCAGCGGTTTCCGTGAGAGCCTTGCAGTAAAAATCTTTTGGGAAAACTGCTGAGTTTGTGTAACTTATCCAGAGGTGCAGCTGGTCAGTCTTGTGGTTCCTGTGGGTTGTGGCGTGTGTTGTAGTGATGAAAAAAGCTGTGGGCTGGGCGCCCCCAGCTCTTTGCCACCAGCTGAGGAACCCATGTTGGCAGTAATGTACCAGCACTTGCTGTCCCAGCACACAGTGGAATTGCACGCTGTGAATCCTGGTGCTGACATCCCAGAGCCCAAAGCTGGAGAGGGAGAACAGGGCAGCTGCCTGTGCTGTGCTGGGGTGGTGCTGGGTGCAGGTGTTGTGCCAGGGTGTGCTTACTGCTCTTGCTTTTGCAGTGAAGTTCTCAGTGTGCCAGAGCATCTGGGAGACCTCTGACCCTTTCCTGGGCCTGGTGCTGGAGATCAGGTAGTGGGGCAGGGTGTGGGTGGGGGGAGCTCTGCTCTCACAGGGGATGTTCCTGCAGCTGCACCGTTACTGCTCTCGAGGCTGCTTAACTGCCAGTGTCAGGCAGGGTGCAGGCAAGAGAGAAGCAGCTTCTGTTGTTGTGCTGCCTCTGTCTGGCAGAGCAGAGCCTGTTGCCTGAGCGTGAGCCACGACTCCTCCATTGAGGCTCCATGGGATTGGGGACAGTACAGCCGTCCCTCATGGCATGCTGGCCAGTGCCTGGCTGGGGTCAGGCTCAGTAATTTGGTGCAGTCTGTGGCCCTGTGCTCATGTTCTGTTTTATCTCTCGGGGCCAGTGTCTCTGATCACGTCAAAAAAGCTGTGACCAACAGACCCAGGTCTTCACCAGTGACAGGCCAGGTGAGTCCTGAAGGCTGTTCTGGGCCAGAGCTGCAGGGAGCTGCTGCCCCTCTGCCTGCTCTGCGAGGGCAGGTGGGCTGCAGCTTGGCAGGGAGGCAGGCACTGCACCCAGTGGACAGGTGTGAGGGAGGATGGCTTGCAGGAAGGATCCTGCTCAGTTAAGAGTTGCTGTTTAAGCTTGGAGGGGATGGGATTGCAGTATCACCCTGTGTCCTTGGCACAGTGATTCAGCCTGGAGGCCCAAAAAGCTGCTCGCCCTCCTGCAGATGCCTCCTGTGCCCAGAACAGTTCAGAGCTCCTGCAACACCAGCAATACAAGTGGGGCTAAAGCAGAGCTGTCCTGGCAGAGCTCCTGGGAGAGCAAGCAGCCACCCACCTCACCCAAGCCGCTGCTGGAGCCCATCCCCAGCCAGGAGCCCAGGGGTTGTGGGGAGAATGCTGAGACCCTGGAGAGGGACTCCTGCAGCAGCAGTGCTGCCAGCCCAGTGCACGGCACAGCGGGGATCTGTCCAAAGCGTCCCAGAAGGCCCAGGGTGGAACCAGCAGCTTCTGCACATCTCAGGAATCAGGCTGTGGCATGGACCTCCCTGCTACATCCAGCACCAAGATGGGTGCACCCAAAGACTCCAAATTAGCAAAATTGAAATCGTCCCTGTTGGCCAGTGCTGCTCTGGAGCTGAACATCACCATGTCGTCACCAGCACCAGCCATGAAGCTGGTGCTTTCTGCCAAAAAGTGAGCCTGAGCTTCTGCCTGCAGTCTTCGACAGGTGCCTTGTGTCTTCTGAGCTGGAGATTGTGTTGGGGAGAGTGTAGACCGGATGCTGGGTGTCTTGCTAAGCTGGAGGCAGACAGGGAGAGCCCCTCAGCCCCAGGGCTGCAGCGGTTGCTCTGGTTTGGGGTACAGGGCCAGGTCCCCGCTGTTGTTCCCATCCCTGATTAAGGCTGGAGAAACGCCTCCTGTCTTCTTGCTCAGGACAGGGGGGCGGCTGTGCCAGTCCCTGGAGCGGGGTGGCCTCACCAATCTTCTCTGAGTGTCCTGTCCCCTGGGGCAATGGGAGCAGGTGACTCCCCAGCTGGAGGCTGCAGAGTCTCCTCCTCCCCAGGCAGGGGCTGGGACCGGCCCTCTGGGCGCCGCTGTGCAACCAGGGCTCAGGACAGCACGGTGGGGTTTCTGTTGTTTAAACTTCCTTCCTTCCTTTTTTTGTTTCTGCTTCTAACAGAAAACTCTTCTAATTGGTTGACCATCCCCCACTTTCCTCTCCCCTTCTGTGTCTTTACCCTTCCTTTTTCTCTGGGCTCATCTTATTTTCTTCTCTTGGCTCATGGAAACCTCTTTTCTTTAGATCACCAAGTTTGTTGTTTATTTTTTTCCACGTCAATAACTGCAGCGCAGCATCCTGTGGAAGGCGAGCAGAAGTGACCATTGCACACCACCTCATTCACAATTTGCCAACCACACCTACCCCATGGACACCACCCACCCCAACTCCTTGGCCTGTTGGCAAGTCGAGGTAAGTGGTGCCAGTGGCTCCCAGGCTCCTGCATGGCAGCAAGGCCAGTAGTCCACGAGGCAACTGTCTGACATGGCAGGTGGCCCGGGGGAGTGGTTTCAGCAGCCACCTCTCCTGTTCTCTTGGATTGGCTAAGATGGTAGCAGTTGGGTGTTGTGCTTGTGCACTGTGGAGTGTGGAGGAAGAGGGGGGCTCCTGCTCCTGACCTGGCCTTCAGATCACGTCAGCCTCTTTTCCTGTTCTGCAGGCTGTCCTCATCTGCTCTCCGTTGGCCAAATCATGAAAAGCCGACCTTCAGCTTCATCCTCAGCTCAGCCCTTTGGCTCCCAGCCTCCCCGTGACCACCTGTTCCACTGCCCACCCTTCGCACCACCTTCCTCCTGCAGCAGCGAGAAGGAGCCCAGCCAGGTCACCCCTGGTTCCTCTAGAAAGTGTCAGTGTAAGCAGCACCGTGGAGCAGACAGCAGCCCTGTGCTCTGGCTGTGAAGGACAAGGATCAAGTCTCCAGCCCCCGAGGAAGAAGAGGAAGGATCTCACAGGAGGGCTCAGTGTCCCCTGCGGGGTAGGAGGTGGCAGGCAAGGGTCCCAGCGGTGTCAGGGAGGCACCCAGCTGTCAGCTCCGAAAGATCAGCCCCGTGGTGCAAGTGTCAGTCCCCAGGACCTGTCTGGACACAGAGCCCATCTGCCCCCTCAAGAGGAAGAAAAAGAGGAGAATGGAGGAGACAGAAGAGGGCTGCTCAGGGTTAGAATTATGTTTAGCATTAGGGTTACAGATTGTGGGTAAGGGTTAGAATGAAGGCTTGGGTTTAGGTTTAGTGTTTAGGGTTTGAATTAGTGATAGGGTTAAAGTTAGGTTTAGGGGTTAGGATTAGAGTTACAGTTTGCTGTTAGGTGCTAGGGTTAGACTTGGGGTTATTGAAGAGTATTATGGTAAGTAGTTAGGGTTAGGGCTAGGGACAGAGTTAAGGTTGGGTTTTGGTTAGAGGTAGGTTTATTGTTTAGGTTTAGAGTTAGTGGTTAGGATTAGGGTAGGGTTAGGGATGAAGAACTGGCATTGTAGTTAGTGGTATGGTTTGTGGATAAGGGAAATGGTTAGATTTTGGGTTTGGGGTTAGGATTAGGGGTCTGGTAGTGCTTGGAATAGTGGTTAGGGTTAAGAGTTAGATTAAGGGTTGGAATTTGGGGTAGAGCTGGGGTTAGCGGTTAGGACCAGGATCAGAGTTTTGCTTAGGGTTATCATTTGTTGGCTATGGTTTCTTGGCTAGTGTGTATTAGTTAGGTTTAGAGTTAGGATTAGTGTTTAGGGTTAAGTTTCAGTGTTAGGGTTAGGGGCTAGGGTTAGAGGATATGTTAGGTTGACATTAGTGCTACAGGTTAGAGTTAGGATTAGGTTTGTATTAGCATCAGAGGGGGCTAGTGTTTCGTCAGATGTAGGGATAGGGCTTTGGGTAAAGCACAGGGTCAGGATTAGAGTTACCAGTTAGGGATTAGGAGTAGTGTTAGGTTGAGATAAGGTGTATGGTGAGGCTTAGATATGGGTTAGGGGTTTGGGTGTAGAGTTAGAGTTAGCATTAGGTAAGGTTTCGGGTTAGGTTTAGATTACAGGTAGGTTTAGGGGTTAGGGTTATAGTTAGGATTAGGGTTTGCGGTTAGGGTTAGTGGTTAGTTTTCGAGTTCTAATTAGAGGCAGGGTTAGATTTAGCCTTAGGGAAAAGAATTAATTTTAGTTTTAGGGATAGGATTTGCGTTAGTGTTAAGGTGTAGGTGTTATTTTTAAAGTAAGTCTGAGGTTTAGAATGAGGCTTGCAGGCTAGGGTTGGGGTTAAGGTTTAGGAGTAAGGTTTAGAATAAGTGTTAGGGGTTTGTTTTTGTGGTTAGAGTTAGATGTAGAGTTAAGGACAGGGTTATAGTAAGTAGTTAGGATTTAGGGTTATGGTTATAGTTAGATTAGGTTTATTGTTAGGGTTTGGTGTTAGGGCTTTGGTTAGGGCTAGAGTTAGCATTAGGTTTCAGGTTTAGACTTAGGGTTAGGATTTACAGTAAAGGTTAGAGTTAGGGTAAAAATTAGGGCTTAATTTAAGGGTTACGTTAGGGTTAGATTGAGAGTTAGGGTTAGAATTTGGTTTAGGTTTAGCATTTAGATGAGGGTTAGGTTTTAGATAAGGTTGAGGGTTAGTGTTAGATAAGGTTTTGGGTTAGGGGATAGAGTTAGGGTTAGAGTTTGGGATAGGTTTATGGAGCATGGTTAGGGTTAGTGTTTGGGATTAGGATTTTGAGTGAGGGTTATGGGTCAGGTTTTGGGTTAGAGTTAGTCTTAGAGCTGGAGTTGAAGTTTGGGCAAGAGGTTAGAGTATAGCGTTTAGGGTTAGGAGTTTGTGTTTGGGCTATATGAGGTTTAGGTTAGGGTTCCGTGGTAGGGTTAAGGTCTAGGGTTAGATTTAGGGTAAAGGTAAGTGTTAGGAGTTCCAGTTAGGGTTAGGCTTAGGAATTAGGGGGTTGGGATAGATTTTGGGGTTAGGGGTTTGAGCTAGGGTTAGGGGAAGGGTTACATTTAGGGTTAGAAATAGGGTTAAATGTAGGGCAAGGGGTCAGAGTTAGGGTTAGAATTCCTGTGTTTGAGTTAGATGAGGTATAGGATTAGGGTTATGTGTTAGAGTTAGGCTTTAGGGTTAGGAGTTATGGTTAGTGCTAGAGCTAGGAGCTAGGGATTAGTCTGAGAGGTAGGGTTTGAGGTTCGGGTATGTGTTTGCATTGGGGTTTGGGTTAGGTGTTTAAGTATTAGGGGTAGGATTTGATTAGTGTTGGAGTCCGAGAGTAGTATCAGTGGAAGTGGTTAGGGTTAGTGGTTAGTTTTAGGAGGTAGGGCTTGGGTTAGGGTTATGTTTAGAGTCAGGTTTAGGGTTAGAGTTAGGGGTAGGGTCAGGGTTTGATTAGGGTTAGAATTAAGGTTAGGGCTTTTGGGTTTGGGTTAGGGGTAGAGTTTGGTTTTAGGTTTAGGCTTAGATTTGTGATTACAGTAAGAGGGCTAAGCATTAGGTTTAGAGTTGGAGTTAGAGTTAGGGGTTTGCATTAGAGTTCCATTAGGGTGAAGAGAATTGGGTAGAATTTAGGGTTAGGCTTAGGGTTGCGGGAGTAGCATTAGTGGACACAGTTAGGAGTAGTTTAGGTGTAGGAGTTGGAATTGGGGTGAGATTTAGGGGTTGGGATTAGAGTTAGGGATAGGAAATATAATTAGGATTAGGGTAAGGGTTAGATTAAAGTTTAGGGCTGTCGAGGGTTAAGATTGCGGGGTGACAATAAAACCCAGTTATACCCAGTTGGTCAGTTTCTTGCTCACTTGTTTCTCATCGCCCCTCTCGCGAGATGTCCATCCATGCTTATCAATAAGTTTGCATTCCATTGCTAGGTTTACCAAAACATGTGTCTGGTGCTCCAGGAAAATGCAGTTAATATGAAGGCTTTAGCTGACAGGCAAATTCACTAAAAGAGAAACTTGTTTTTAGCAAAACCAGGACAAGGGGTTAGGCAGTAGTGTTAGAAAAGATGGTTAGGGTTAGGTTTTAGAATTCTGTTGGAGATAGGGGTTCGGGTTCATGGTTAGGGAGTAATGTTATTGTAAATGGTTAAGATTAGCATAGGAGATTAGGTTTAGGGGTGAGGCTAGAGTTAGGGTTAGCATTCTGTTTAGAGGTCAGGTTAGGGTTAGATTTCATGTTAGGGTTAGTGTTGGGTTAGGTTGGTTGAAGGGTTGTGGTTAAAGTTAGGTTAGTGATAGGGTTATGGTTAGGTTAAGGTTAGGGTTTAGGTTTAGTGTTAGGACTAGGTTTCAAGTTAGGGTTAGAGTTAGTATTAGGGTTTAGGCTTACCATTAAGGTTATAGTTAGTGTTAGGGGTCAGCATTAGGGTTATCATGTTTGTGTTAGGGAGTAGTGTTACGGTTAGTGAAACTGTTTAGGGTTAGGTAGGGTTAGTTTCAGGGTTTAGGGGTTATTACTAGAGTAAGGGTGAGGTTTAGAATGATGGTTACTGGCTAGGGTTAGGGTTAAGGTTTAGGGCTGAGCTTTAGAGTCAGCTTTGGGGGGTTGGTGTTAGGCTTAGGTATTAGGGAGAAGAATTAGGGTTAGACTGAAGGATAAGATTATGGCTAGGATAAGTGGTTAGGACTTCGGTTTAGGGTTATAGTTCCTTTTAGGGTTAGATTAGAGTCAGTTATTGGGTAGCGTTACCAGTTAGGGAGAAAGGTTGGAGTCAGGGTTTGATGTTAGCGTTACACTTTGGGTTGGGGGTGTTGTTAGGTTGGGGATTGGATTTCTATTTGTGTGATGTTAGTCTTAGGGTTAGAGTTAGAGTTTGTCTTAAATTTTAGGATTAGTATTTAGGTTTACATTTAGGCTTAAGTTTTAGGATTTGGTTTAGGGTAATGGTTGGATTAGGGTTAGTATTAGGGGTTCCGGAGTTGTCTTAGGGGCAGAGTTAAGTTTTGGGGTTAGATTTAGAGGTAGGGTTAGATTAAGGTTTAGGGTTAGAATCAGGGTTAGGGCATTGAATTAGTTTTAGAGTTAGGGTTAGAGGTTGATTTAGCCTTTGCTTTAGGATTACAGTAAGTGATTGGACTAACATCAGAGTTTTAAATTTAGGGATAGGTGTTAGGGGTAGTGTTAGGGTTATTATTAGGGTTTGATTAGGATTAGGTTTAGGGTTTATGGGTAGGGATGCGGTTAGTGGTAAAGGTTAGTATTAGGCTTAGTGTTAGAGGTAAGGATTAAGGTTAGGGGTTAGGGAATAGTGTTAGTATAAGCAGTTAGACTTCATGTTTTGCGGGAAAGGGTAGGAATATGGTTAAGGTTAGCACTATTTGTAAGTATTACAGTTATAGTTAAGTTTAGGTTAGGGGTGAGTGTTAGGGGTTAGAGTTAGAATTAGGGTTAGGGTTAGGGGTAAGGGTTAGAGGTCAGCTTAGGGGTTACCATTATAATTCGGGTTAGATTTAGGGTTAGAATTAGGGTTAGATTTTAGACTTAGAGTTAAGATTTGAGTTAAAGATAGGGATTAGGATTAGGGTTGGGGTAAGGGTTGGATTAGAGTTAGATGTTGGGGTTAGGAGTTTTGTTATTTGGATGGTCAGGTTTAGGTTTTAGATTTATATTGAAGGGTTAGGGCTAGGACACTGGGTTAGGGTTAGAGGTAGTGTTAATGTTATTTTTGGGATAGCGGTTTAGGGTTATAGTTAGAATGATGGGTTAGGATTTAGCATTAGATTAGAGATCGGTTTTGGTTAGGGTTTAGGGTTAGGCTTAGAGGTTAAGTTAATGGTTAGGGTTAGGTAATGGGGTTGGGTTAGTGTTAATTTTAGTATAAGTGCTTACGGTTGGTGGCTGGGTTCATGGGCTAGGGATATGAATGGGGCTAGGATTAGACTAGGGTTATGTTTAGGTTTAAGGTTTGGTTTAGAGGTGAATTTTGGGGTTAGGTGTAGATTTCAGGTTAGAATTAGCGTTAGGTTAGGTTAGGTTAGTTACGGCTTACCATTAAGGTTAGGCTGGTGATAGTGTTAGGTTAGGGTTAGAGTTTAGTATTGGGGTTAGAGTTTAGGGTCACTGTTAGAGTTAGTGCTAGGGTTAGAGCTCAGTTTTAGATTTATGGTTAGAATTAGCGGTAGGGGTTAGCATTAAGTGTAGGGTAAGGTTTGGAATAGTGTTAGGTTTCGCGGTTAGGGTGTCGTGTTAGGGTCAGTTGAAGTGGTTAGGTGTAGAGTTTAGGTTTATGGGTTAGGGACAGAGATAGGGTTATGGTTAAGTTTAGATTTAGATTTAGGTTTATGATTAAAGTTAGAGGTAGGGTTAGGGTTTGAGTTTAGGCTTAGACTCAGGCTTTGATTTAGGATTAGAGTGAGGGTATGGGTTAAGCATTATGGTTAGATTTTTTTAGGGGTTGGTGTTAGGGGGTAGTCTTACAGGTAGGATTAGGTTGTGAATAGGGTTAAGGTTAGGGGATGGGGGTAGAGATTAGGTTAGAGTTATGGTTTAGCAATGAATGTTCATATATGTGGTTATGGTTAGGGGTTAGTTTTATTGGTTAGGGGAAGGGTTAGTGATTAGGGAGATGAGTTAGTATTATAGTTAAGGATAGGGTTAGGGTTAGCAGTTATGACTTAGGGTTAGGGTTTCAGCTAGGGTTAGATAATGGTTAGGGTTAGAGTTGGCATTACCAGTTGGGGGAAGGGTTAGAGTTAAGGTCTGGTGTTATGGTTTTGGTTGGGGTAGAGTTAGCATTAGATGTTTAGGGTTAGACTTGGAGTTGGGGTTAGGAATTACAGTTAAGGTTAGCATTAGGGTAAAAGTTAGGGCTTAGTGTAAGGGTTAAGTTAGGTTTATGAGTTAGGATTGCATTTAGAGTTAGGGTTAGCACTAGGGTTGTCATTTAGATAAGGGTTAGTGTAGGATAA
Organism: Columba livia; assembly: GCF_036013475.1. Taxonomy (NCBI): domain Eukaryota; kingdom Metazoa; phylum Chordata; class Aves; order Columbiformes; family Columbidae; genus Columba; species Columba livia. The sequence goes on along the minus strand of NC_088623.1, from coordinate 668,740 downwards.
GGTTTAGGATTAGGTTTAGATTAGGGTTAGGGAATAGAGTTAGAGTCGGGGTCAGGATTAGAGTACAGGTTAGGTTTAGGGGTAAGGGCCTATGGTTAGTGCTTGGGGTTAGGCATTTGAGTTAGGGGTTAGTTTTCAGGTTAGGGTTAGGCTTACTGTTAGGGTTAGGAGTTAGGGTTAGGTTTAGAATTGGGGTAAGGGCTTGGGGTTACAGTTAGATTAGTTTTAGGTTAGGGTTGGTGGTAGGGGTTTATTTAGGGTTAGGGAGTAGCATTATTATAAGTGGTTAGGATTACTGTAAGGGGGCAAGGTTAGGGGTGTGGATAGGGTTAAGGTTAGAATGATGGGTTAGGGTTGCAGTTAGGGTTTGGGATTAGGGGGTAGAGTTAGGTTTCGGGACAGGGGTTTGGGGTTCAGATTAGATTCAGGGTTAGGGTTTAGGATAAAGATTAGGCTTTTGCTAAGTGTTGGGTTAGTGTTATGGGTTGGGGTTACGGAGTAGTGGAAGTGGTTAGGAGTAGGTTTAGGTACTAGGGTTAGATTTTGGGTTAGAGTTAGGGTTTGGATTTACATTTTGGGTTTGGTTAGTGTTCAGGTTAGAGTTAGGGTTAGTGGTTAGTTTTAGATTTACAGTTAGGGTTAGATTTAGGGGCCAGGGAGTTGTGTCAGTGGAAGTGGTTAATGTTAGGGGTTTAAGGATTTAGGGTTTGAGTTAGGGTGAAGTTTCAGATTAGATTTAGGGTTAGGGTTAGATTAGAGTTAGGGGATGGTGTTTAACAGTTAGACTTATGGTTAGGGCTTTGGATGAGGTTTACAGTTAGGATTAGATTAGTGTTAGGATATAGTTAGGGCTAAGCATTAGGTTTTAGAGTTAGGGAATAGTGTTAGTGTAAGCAGTTAGGGTTAGGTTTTAATATTAGGGTTGAAGGGTAGGACTAGGGTTAGGGTTAGAGTTAGAATTAGGATTATGGGTAAGTATTAGAGTTAGATTAGGTTTAGAAGAGGGTTAGAATGTAGGGTTGGAGGTAGCGTTAGGGGTTAGTTTTATGTTTTGGGTTAGAGTTAGGATTATGTTTTAGCTTTAGATTTAGTTTAGAGTTAGGGATGGGGTTAGCATTAGGGTTAGGGTTAGGCAGTAGTGTTAGTGGCATGGTCAGAATTAGGTTTTAGATTTATATTGGAGATGGAGGTTGGGGTTGGCATTAAGGATTGCAATTCTGGTTAGTGGTTAGGGGGTAGTGTTAGTGTAAGTCGTTAGGATTAGTGTAAGGGGTTAGGTTTAGGGGTTAGGGGTTGGGATAGCTTTAGGGTTAGGATAATGGGTTAGGGTTTGAATTACGGTTAGTTTAGTGTTAGAGTCAGTTGTAAGAGTTACAGGTTAGGAGTTAGGGTTAGGGCTTGGTTTAGTGTAGTGTTTCGTTTAAGGCTGGTGTTAGTATGATGTGTTAGGATTAGTTTTAGGGTTAGGATAGGGTTATGGGTTAGGGTTAGAGGTAACATTAGGGTGATATTTCAAGTAAGAGTTAGGGGAAGGCTAGGGTTAGGGTTAGTTTTAGGGTTAGGGAGGGTTTGGTTTAGGTTAGATTTTGGGCTAAGAGATAGGGTTAGGGTGGTGATTGGGTTAATGTTATGGTTAGTTTTAGGTGAATGATAGGTGTAGGGTAAGTTTTAATCCAGGGGTTAGGACGAGGGTTAGGGTAAGGGATGGATAAGTGTTAGGGTTAGGGCTTAGGGAATGGTGTCAGTGGAAGTGGTTAGGGTTGGGGTCTGGCTCAGGGTCCCAGGGGGATTTGTGAGGTACCAAGGCCTGGATGAAGAGCTCCCTTCTTGGTCACACACATCCAAAAAGACGGGGACACGTCTGTGACCGATCTGCCTGGCGCTGTCCCACCAGCAGTGGCAGATGCATCCTGGAGAGGAGTGGAGCTGCCAGGCACTGTCAGAGGATCTCCCTGAGGTGCCACTCGCTGCCCACCCAGACTCACACCCTGTCCCTGGCTGTGACAGATACACCAGCTACGAGCTCTGGACACAGGACACAACAGTCCAACAGCAAAGACCATCTCTCCTGTCCTGAAAGACTCTTATGACCCCTGGAGCCCAAAGCCATGGACCACATGAACTCACTGGACATTTTAGAGGCGTGGCCTATAGACTGAGGAATGAGATCTGTGTGTATATCCAGAGACAGGAAAGTGCTCTTGATTAACTGGAATGTATTGGAGAGTGTGGGACCCGGGCACAACACAGATGGTGCAGAATAAGGGGGGGGCACTGTCCTGGTTTCAGCTGGGAGAGAGTTAATTTTCTTCCTAGCAGCTGGTAGAGTGCGGTGTGTTGGATTTAATCTGAGAAGAATGTTGATAGCACAGGGATGTTTTGGTTCTTGTTAAGCCATGTTTATCCCAAACCAAGGAGTTTTCATCAAGGAGGCTGGAGATGCACAAGAAGCTGGGAGGGGCACAGGCAGGACAGGTGGCCCAAGTGGCCAAAGGGATATTCCACACCATATGATGTCATGCTTGGCATGTAAACTAGAGAAAAGTTATCTGGGGGACCGCTGTTTGGGATCTGGCTGGGTGTCACTCAATGGGTTCTGAGCAATTGCATTGTGCGTGACCTGGTTTATATCTCCAGTTATTATTATTACCATTTTTGCAATTACTACTATTACTACTGCCATCATTATTATTATAATTACTATTGCTATAATTATTTTATTTATTACCATTATTATGTTATATTTATTGTAGCTATTGTAGCTATTATTATTGTTTTCCCATTCTGTCTCATTAAACTGTCTTCATTCTAACCCAAGATGTTTATTTCTTTCCTGATTCCCTCTCCCATCCCACTGGGCTGGAGGGAGTAAGAGAAGGGCTGTGTGTGATGTTCAGCTGCCTGCTGGGTTAAACAAAACAGTCCTGGTAAAAGGAGTGATCGTGCAAGGTGTCCCAGAGGAAGAGGTGAACCTGAGGAGGGCACAGGGTAACAAGGGCCCTTCAATGCCAGGACAGGCTGTGAGGAGCCAGGATGCCAAAAGATGTCAGACTGGAGAATGTTTCAGGACACCATCCTGGAAGCCCAGAGGCTGGATCTGGTTCAGCCCTCCCCTGCCCTTGGTGCCATGAGAGACACCCCATGGTCCTGCCCAGCCTTGTCCTGGGCTCCTGAGCCAGCTGGGAGGATGGAAAGGGCTCAGCAGCAGTGATCCTCATCCAGCTGGGTCTGTTTCCCAGCCCAACCAGCGTGGCCAGAGCAGAGTCAGCCCATGGCCCCAGGGCACCGCAGCCCCTCGCTCTGCAGAGCAGCATCGCCAGCTCAGGGCCCTGTGGGGAGCACAGGGAGGGAACCAGGACCAGCCGGCCAGGCCAGGCTGGACACCCTCCCCTGGGGAAAGGGATGTCCCTGGAGAAGAGCAAGGGAGCATTTCTGTGCCTGCAGGGAGGAATCCAGGAGGAAGAGAAACCTCCTTCTGCAGACACTCCTTTGGGTCAGGCTGCTCTGTTGCTGGAGCAGGACTCTTGTTCTGGTCTGAGGAGAGGGGCTGGCACTGATGGACACAGCTCATCTGTGGTGGGGATCTGCTGGAGCTGGATCTGCTTTTCCTGTCTGTCCACAGCTCTTCAGGAGACACTCTGCATCGGTATCCATTGGAGAATTCTACTGTAATAAGTGATGGTCAAAATTTTTAATGTTGAACAAATCGAGTAGGATTCAATTGTATTATGCATATTATTGTAAGCAGTAACTGTGCTTGTGCGAGTTTGATTATGTTTTGTAGAACCTTGTAGTAGTAGTCAAAGACAATGCCATAAATAACAGGACTACCAGGTGGTGCCATAAATAACAGGACTCCCGGATGGTGCCACAGATAATAGGACTCCCAGATGGTGTTACAGATAACAAAGCGCTCGGATGTTGCAACAGATAACAAAAGTTCCAGAGGCGGAAATTCCCAGCACGTAAACGAACGCATAACGTATATAAGCACATACGAAAGGTTGATTTGGTGTGCCTGTTGGTGGAACTGAGCTTCCCCCGGTCACCCAGCGCTGTTTTGCCTAATTACCGCTTGCTAAATAAAATCGATTGATTGACGCAGAATCGATTGATTGGCTCTTATTTATAACAAATTTTGGTGCCGTGACTCGGATTAAGGATCTCTGGGAGGGACTCTTAAACTTCAGGGAGGCGCCCCGTCCCGTTTTCAGACGGCCCTGGAGTGGACAGAGGATTGCCCTGAAACCTTAACCTCCGAACCCTAAATTTAGGTAATTAGGCAAAAGAATTGAACCCCTTAAACCTTTGTGCACGAAGAACCGGACAAAGACCCCGGGGAGGGTAAGTATAGAAAGCGATTCCGTTCGGTTGGGGTGGGTATCCTGGAGTGTGCATGAACGAGACGCCCCCCCCGCTTGGGGAGGAAGCGAAGCGAGTGTGGACCCTGTAAGGCAGGGCGGGACTCTCTAGTAGTGCGGTTCTCATAGCCCGCGAGGGCGTGAGCCACGAACGAGGGGTGCGTGTGTGTGTGTGAAAAGAAGACACTCCGGAAGATGGGACAGAAGAAGGGCAAGCCTTCTGATCTCATGGGGAAGGGACCCACAGAGAGGTTGCCAGATATTCCCCGAGAATCCTCATTGGGCCTTGTGTTCACTGGGAAGGGACCCACGGAGAGGTCTAGCACGCGAAACAAAAATAGGGAAAAGATGGTTTGCTATTGCATGCATGGCTGGGGAAACCAGCAGATTAGACCAGATCATTTATTTTGGCCAATTTTTGGGTCATATGAGAATTGGATTTGTCAGGCCCTAAATCTTTACCAACGGCACCAACAAGGGCCGGGTGCTGACATTAAGTGGCCCCAGCAGCGCCCTAACTGGGATAATCAAAACCCGGAACACAGGGGCCATATGGGAGATCTTCGCACTATAATCGTCCAAGGGATTAAGGAATCTGTCCCTCAAGGGCAGAACATAAATAAAGCCTTTAAAGAACAACAAAAGAAAGATGAGACTCCCACAGAATGGCTAGAAAGACTAAGAAAGAGCTTGCAGCTTTATTACGGTATAGACCCTATGACACCGGTTGGGCAAGCTCTTTTAAAAACACAGTTTGTGGCGAAGTCATGGCCGGATATTAAAAAAAAAAAAAAAGTTAGAAAAATTGGAAAATTGGCAAGAGAAAGGGTTGGATGAGTTGCTAAGGGAAGCACAGAAGGTTTATGTGAGAAGGGAGGAAGAGACTCAGAAGAGGCAAGCTAAAATGTTGGTAGCGGCAGTTGGAGAGGGACAGAGGACGGCTCCACAGAAGGGAGGGCCACCACGCATAGGTGGGAACGGGCCACCTCAGGGAAGTCAAGTCGGACTGAAGGATTTGAAGGAAATCGAATGTTTTTACTGTCAGAGGAAGGGACATATGCGAAGGAGCTGTAGGAAACGTATACAGGATGAGAAAATGTATTATTTTGAGTAGGGGTGTCAGGGGCTCTATCTGCTGGGGACTCCTAAAACAACAGAGCCCTTGATAAAATTAAAGTTAGGTCCCCAGTGCCAGGAAATGGAATTCCTGGTGGATTCTGGGGCAGAAAGATCTATTGTCCAAACTGTGCCCCGGGGATGTGCTCCATCTTCGGAGAAAATAGAAGTAATAGGAGCAAAAGGAGACCCCTTTTCTGTACTAGTAATTAAAGGGGTAGAAATAGAATCCCCATCCCGAATAGGGATAGGGTCCCTTTTATTAGTGCCTGAAGCTGAACATAACCTATTAGGAAGGGATTTAATGGTCGAATTGGGAATTAGTTTAGAAATAAAAGATCGGGAATTGAAAGTAAAACTATACCAAGGTAAGAGAGGATTTAGAAGAAGAAGAGGAGTTTTTATGTGGATCATCATGGGTAGTGGACGGGAAAAGGAAGTCAGGATACGCTATAATAGATGGAAACAGCTGGACAACTAAGGAGTCAGGTCCCCTTAACTCAGGATGGTCAGCGCAGGCTTGTGAGCTGTTCGCAGTATTGAGGGTGTTACAGTTGTTAAAAGATAAGAGAGGGGACTGATGAATTCTCAGGGTAAAGGATTAATACATGAGACCTTAATAACACAAACTTTGGAGGCATTAAGAGGGCCCAAACAAATTGCGGTAGTTTATGTAAAGGGCCATCGGAAGGGAACCTCCGCGCAAATAAGAGGGAATAATTTAGCAGATGAGGAAGCTAAGAAAGCTGCGTTGCTGGTAATAAAAGAAATGGGCAGCTGGAATCAGCAGTTTCCAAAAAGTGTTAGAATGGAAGAATCCTTTTTGCACTCTTTTCTTAATATTAAGGACATTCTTAAAACTAGTTAACACGTCAGTATATTGGTTTTTAAACTTCAAGGTATTTTCGGGAGCTTTTACTTAATAAGAATAAAACTTTGTTATTGTGCAATATTTGTTCATTAGTTTAAAAATTGTCACCTTTAAGAGTTGGTCCCATATAAATGTATCTTCTGTCAGGGAGTTTTAAATACCAGATTTCTTTTTTGTTACTTTGTATTTTGAAATCTGTTTTCCTATGTGCTTGTACTCTGTGCCTTCAGCTTGTGCACTTTGCAACTTTATAGACCATATTTTGTTACTGCAAAATGTGTTCTTGAGGCAAAACTTGACGTGAACAAACATGCTGCAAAGTTGCACTTTTCTCTTGCTTTAATGGGAGGTGAATCTGAAAAAAAAGTCGAACCTATCACCGTCCCTAATCGTGACTTGGAAGTTTGTCCCCTTGTCCCCTTTTATTTTACATGTGTTTTAGTGTTCAGTGTGGGGACCAACTCTCGTAGAACCCCTTTCATTGACTTTTCAGTAGCTTCCATAATCGCAATAGATTGAGGTGTGAATTCCAGACTGAATAAGATACTAAGATGTGTTTGATGCTGTGCTATGTAGAAATATTTGGGGCAAATTCTTGGGTTTTGTAGGTCTGCAAAGTGCATCTCTGGCAGCACGAACCAGACTTGCAGCTGGTTGATCAGTGAACAGTGGCACCTGTCCAAGGTCACTTTGTGGCTCCTGTGCCGTTTCTCCTGTCCAGGGGACCGAGCAGAGTGGGGGGGGAGGTGTTGTCCCTGCCACATATGTTCTTTGTTTTTTTTTTCCTGCGTTGTGTGGTGAAGTCCCACGGGCCCTTTTGTGCTTGTGTGGCTTCGTAAGAACTGTTAAAGCGAGGTCTGGTGGTCTAGAGACCACCTTTAGATATAGCAATACATCGTATCAAACCAGGAAATCAAGTACTCATAAAAACATGGAGGGAATCATCGCTAACCCGTCCTGGGAGGGACCTTTCCTTGTTTTACTCACCACAGATACCGCAGTCCGCACCGCGGAAAGAGGATGGACACACGCTAGTCGAGTAAAAGGTCCTATCCTGCACACAGACTGGGAAGTCACCGGGAAACTGGATGAGTTGAAGCTGACCTTCAAGAGGAAACAGACACGTGATGCACAGCCCTGGATACTAGGCTTTTATGGACAATTGTAAGGAATTACAGAAGTCGCACATCGCATGTCCTGTATGTAAGCAATGCAATCCGTGGGTATGTCGCGTGTGTCACGGGTGCGGGATACAGCAGTGAAAAAAAAGTTTCCTTATGTTGAACGATGGTGTGATGAGTGTTGGGGAAAAACCTTAGATACCATTAGGATATTAATAATCACTGATAAGTCCAGACATTTGGGAAATAACCAAGAGGAAGTGTAAGAAGCGTTTTGGTAAGAAAAGATACAGGAAGTGTTCCAAACCCTGTGAGGATTCGGGACAGTGGCAAAACCCTTGTATTTGAAGATAGCCCTATTGGGTTGAGTATTGAAAAGTGGGTTGTGACAGAACAAGGAGAGGATTCAGGAGGCAGTCCCCTGAAGACTACAACTGCTGCCGAGAAGATAACTTACCCGGCTACTCTGAAGCAACAGAGTAGGCCCAGGGCAAGGCAGAGGGGTATCCTTGTGGGGATTGGCAAGTGCCTCCGAAAACTTCTAAAATAAAGCAGCTCCTTAAGCAGAACAACCCTCAACAAAATGGACCTCCACTGGCTGATTTTCAGCCAACCAGGGGCCGGGTTGCTCTCCCTAATCCTCCTTACCTTACCGGTAATGATAGCAATAAAGCAGGGGAGTTCTCACCGACCTTTTAAATGGACCCTCTATCGATGAGAGGACCAAACGATAATACAACAACAGACCACATCAGGGTCACCCTCTTTTACTCCAACCTTATGCCAATTAGTTCAGGTTGAGCCATGCCTTAACAAAATAGGGTTTTATATGTGCCCCAGCACAGGGACCTCGTATTGTAATACCCCAGGACACTATTACTGCACTTACTGGGGGTGTGAAACGATTGCTTCAAACTGGCCAATTCCTCGGGCAAATACTGATAAGTTCTTAAGGGTTGGATGGGGACCTGCAGGGTGCACTCCTCCCTCGGGAGAAAGGAGTTCCCTACAATTAGCTCCCCGCGGGTACACCCCACCCGATGGCAACTGTGAATATATTCCTTAACGTAACAGATCCTGAACATAGTGGATGGTTTGTTGGAAAAACCTGGGGAATGCGATATTATCAACCGGGTGCTGATCGAGGAGGCATGTTTCTCATAAAGAAAGAAGAAGTTAAACCGACCCCTAGAGCAATAGGTCCCAATCCAGTAGTAAGATCCCCTCCCCCTCTGGGTAGGGAGACAAAGACAGTAGAGAAGGAGAATATAATAATAATAGAGGAAACTGTCACTGAAGCCTTGAAATCTCTGAATATTGAAGCCCCGGAATCTTTGAATCCTCTATGGGGAATTATCCTGGCTGCTTATCAAACTCTAACTATACGCAACCCAACTTAACCACTGGTTGCTGGTTGTGTTATAATGTTAATCCACCCTTTTATGAAGCTATAGGGGATAATCGTCGGTATACCATAAACAAGGAGTCTGTGCCTATTCAATGTCCTTGGGAAAAGCAGAAAAGAGGGATAACTATGCAACATGTAACTGGGATAGGGACTTGTATAGGTAAAGTACCAAACTCCAAGAGACCACTTTGTGGGAATATCGTACCGAGCCTTAACGAAACCACAGGATATATTATTCCCCCGAATGGAACAAAATGGATATGTTCTAGGACGGGACTTACTCCATGTGTGTTTTTAAAGGTGTTCAACAGTTCCCGAGAGTATTGCATGTTAGTTACCATCATCCCAAGGATATTGTATCAAGAAAATGTAATGTATGATATTTGGGATACAGGGCTCCATCGTACCAAACGGGAACCCATTACAGCCATTACTATAGCCACGTTGCTAGGGTTAGGGGTAGCCGGAGCAGGAACAGGGATAGCTTCACTTGTTCAACAAAATCAAGGATTCAGTTCCTTGAAGACTGAGATAGATGAGGACCTAGAGAGAATTGAAAACTCCATAACCGCCTTAGAGAGATCTCTAACCTCGCTATCTGAAGTGGTGTTACAAAACAGGAGAGGGATGGATCTCCTTTTCTTACAGCAAGGGGGACTGTGCGCAGCCTTGAAGGAAGAGTGTTGTTTTTATGCAGATCACACAGGGGCAGTCCGAGACTCGATGGCAAAATTAAGGGAGAGACTGGAACAGAGAAAAAGGGAAAGAGAAGCTGCAAAAGGGTGGTACGAGTCTTGGTTTACTCAGTCCCCGTGGCTAACTACATTGCTATCCACAGTAGCTGGACCCTTGATGATATTATTACTCACCCTAACCTTTGGACCCTGTATCCTAAATCGACTTATTAGACTAGTTAAAAACCGTATAGAGCGGGTACACCTTATGTTGCTACAGAAACATGGAACTGATGAAGAAGCTGAAATAACCTTACTAGCCCGAAAAGCGGTAACTCGATTTGATCAACAAATAAATGAGTAAAAAAAAAAAAAAAAAGGGGGGGAATTGTAATAAGTGACGGTCAAAATTGTTAATGTTGAACAAATCGAGTAGGATTCAATTGTATTATGCATATTATTGTAAGCAGTAACTGTGCTTGTGCGAGTTTGATTATGTTTTGTAGAACCTTGTAGTAGTAGTCAAAGACAATGCCATAAATAACAGGACTACCAGGTGGTGCCATAAATAACAGGACTCCCGGATGGTGCCACAGATAATAGGACTCCCAGATGGTGTTACAGATAACAAAGCGCTCGGATGTTGCAACAGATAACAAAAGTTCCAGAGACGGAAATTCCCAGCACGTAAACGAACGCATAACGTATATAAGCACATACGAAAGGTTGATTTGGTGTGCCTGTTGGTGGAACTGAGCTTCCCCCGGTCACCCAGCGCTGTTTTGCCTAATTACCGCTTGCTAAATAAAATCGATTGATTGACTCAGAATCGATTTATTGGCTCTTATTTATAACAGTAGAGTTAATTAGAGAGGTTTCAGGAGAGCAGATAAAGAGGACATTTTGAATGAGCATTTTGAAGATGTGATAGTAGAATTCTCCAATGGATACTGATGCAGAGTGTCTCCTGAAGAGCTGTGGACAGACAGGAAAAGCAGATCCAGCTCCAGCAGATCCCCACCACAGATGAGCTGTGTCCATCAGTGCCAGCCCCTCTCCTCAGACCAGAACAAGAGTCCTGCTCCAGCAACAGAGCAGCCTGACCCAAATGAGTGTCTGCAGAAGGAGGTTTCTCTTCCTCCTGGATTCCTCCCTGCAGGCACAGAAATGCTCCCTTGCTCTGCTCCAGGGACATCCCTTTCCCCAGGGGAGGGTGTCCAGCCTGGCCTGGCCGGCTGGTCCTGGTTCCCTCCCTGTGCTCCCCACAGGGCCCTGAGCTGGCGATGCTGCTCTGCAGAGCGAGGGGCTGCGGTGCCCTGGGGCCATGGGCTGACTCTGCTCTGGCCACGCTGGTTGGGCTGGGAAACAGACCCAGCTGGATGAGGATCACTGCTGCTGAGCCCTTTCCATCCTCCCAGCTGGCTCAGGAGCCCAGGACAAGGCTGGGCAGGACCATGGGGTGTCTCTCATGGCACCAAGGGCAGGGGAGGGCTGAACCAGATCCAGCCTCTGGGCTTCCAGGATGGTGTCCTGAAACATTCTCCAGTCTGACATCTTTTGGCATCCTGGCTCCTCACAGCCTGTCCTGGCATTGAAGGGCCCTTGTTACCCTGTGCCCTCCTCAGGTTCACCTCTTCCTCTGGGACACCTTGCATGATCACTCCTTTTACCAGGACTGTTTTGTTGAACCCAGCAGGCAGCTGAACATCACACACAGCCCTTCTCTTACTCCCTCCAGCCCAGTGGGATGGGAGAGGGAATCAGGAAAGAAATAAACATCTTGGGTTAAAATGAAGACAGTTTAATGAGACAGAAAGGGAAAACAATAACAATAGCAACAATAGCTACAATAGCTACAATAAATATAACATAATAATGATAATAAATAAAATAATTATAGTAATAGCAATTATCATAATAATGATGGCAGTAGTAATAGTAGTAATTGCAAAAATGGTAATAACAATAACAGGAGATATAAACCACGTCACGCACAATGCAATTGCTCACAACCCATTGAGTGACACCCAGCCAGATCCCAAACAGCGGTCCCCCAGATAACTTTTCTCTAGTTTACATGCCAAGCATGACATCATATGGTGTGGAATATCCCTTTGGCCACTTGGGCCAGCTGTCCTGCCTGTGCCCCTCCCAGCTTCTTGTGCATCTCCAGCCTCCGTGATGAAAACTCCTTGGTTTGGGATAAACATGGCTTAACAAGAACCAAAACATCCCTGTGCTATCAACATTCTTCTCAGATTAAATCCAACACACCGCACTCTACCAGCTGCTAGGAAGAAAATTAACTCTCTCCCAGCTGAAACCAGGACAGTGCCCCCCCCTTATTCTGTACCATCTGTGTTGTGCCCGGGTCCCACACTCTCCAATACATTCCAGTTACTCAAGAGCACTTTCCTGTCTCTGGATATACACACAGATCTCATTCCTCAGTCTATAGGCCACGCCTCTATAATGTCCAATGAGTTCATGTGGTCCATGGCTTTGGGCTCCAGGGGTCATAAGAGTCTTTCAGGACAGGAGAGACGGTCTTTGCTGTTGGACTGTTGTGTCCTGTGTCCAGAGCTCGTAGCTGGTGTATATTGTCACAGCCAGGGACAGGGTGTGAGTCTGGGTGGGCAGCGAGTGGCACCTCAGGGAGATCCTCTGACAGTGCCTGGCAGCTCCACTCCTCTCCAGGATGCATCTGCCACTGCTGGTGGGACAGCGCCAGGCAGATCAGTCACAGACGTGTCCCTGTCTTTTTGGATGTGTGTGACCAAGAAGGGAGCTCTTCATCCAGGCCTTGGTACCTCACAAATCCCCCTGGGACCCTGAGCCAGACCCCAACCCTAACCACTTCCACTGACACCACTCCCTAAGCCCTAACCCTAACACTTATCCATCCCTTACCCTAACCCTCGTCCTAACCCCTGGATTAAAACTTACCCTACACCTATCATTCACCTAAAACTAACCATAACATTAACCCAATCACCACCCTAACCCTATTTCTTAGCCCAAAATCTAACCTAAACCAAACCCTCCCTAACCCTAAAACTAACCCTAACCCTAGCCTTCCCCTAACTCTTACCTGAAATATCACCCTAATGTTACCTCTAACCCTAACCCATAACACTAACCTAATCCTAAAACTAACCCCAACGCATCATACTAACACCAGCCTTAAACCAAACACTACACTAAACCAAGCCCTAACCCTAACTCCTAACCTATAACTCTTACGACTGACTCTACCCCTAAACTACCCCTAATTCAAACCCTAACCCATTATCCTAACCCTAAAGCTATGCCGACCCCTAACCCCAAAACCTAACTCCATAAGCTGTAACCCTAACACTTATCCATCCCTTACACTAACCATGATCCTAACCCCTAAACCTAAAACTTACCCTACACCTATCATTCACCTAACCATAACATTCACTCAAACACCATCCTAACCCTACGTCTTGCACAAAATCTAACCTAAACCAAACCCCCCTAACCCTAAAACTAACCCTAGTATAACCCAAAACCTAAACCTAACCCTAAACCTAAGCCTATCTAACCCCAACTTTAACCGCTTACACTAAAACTAACCCTAACTCTACCCTTACCCTAACTCGAACCACTGAAATCTTACCCTATGCGACCTCTAACCCTAACCCATAACCCTAGCCTAACCCTAAAACTAACCCTAACCCATCATACTAACACCAGCCTTAAACCAAACACTACACTAAACCAAGCCCTAACCCTAACTCCTAAACTCTGACTCTTACAACTGACTCTAACACTAAACTAACCCTAATTCAAACCCTAACCCATTATCCTAACCCTAAAACTATCCCGACCCCTAAGCTCTAAACCTAACCCCTTACACTAATCCTAACGACTTACACTAACACTACCCCCTAACCACTAACCAGAATTGCAACCCTTAATGCCAACCCCAACCTCCATCTCCAATTTAAATCTAAAACCGAATTCTGACCATTCCACTGACACTACTGCCTAACCCTAATGCTAACCCCATCCCTAACTCTAACCTAAATCTAAAGCTAAAACATACTCCTAACTCTAACCCAAAACATAAAACTAACCCCTAACGCTAACTCCAACCCTACATTCTAACCCTCTTCTAATCTAACTCTAATACTTACCCATAATCCTAACTCTAACCCTAGTCCTACCCTTCACCCCTAATATTAAAACCTAACCCTAACTGCTTACACTAACACTATTCCCTAACTCTGAAACGTAATGCTTAGCCCTAACACTAACTATATCCTAATATTAATCTAATCCTAACTGTAAACCTCATCCAAAGCCCTAACCATAAGTCTAACTGTAAACACCATTCCCTAACTCTAATCTAACCCTAACCCTAAATCTAATCTGAAACTTCACCCTAACTCAAACCCTAAATCCTAAAACTAACCCCTAACCTTAACCACTTCCACTGACACAACTACCTGGCCCCTAAATTTAACCCTAACTGTAAATCTAAAACTAACCACTAACCCTAACACTAACCTGAACACTAACCAAACCCAAAACGTAAATCCAAACCCTAACTCTAACCCAAAATCTAACCCTAGTACCTAAACCTACTCCTAACCACTTTCACTACTCCGTAACCCCAACCCATAACACTAACCCAACACTTAGCAAAAGCCTAATCCTTATCCTAAATCCTAACCCTGACTCTAAACTGAACCCCAAACCCCTGTCCCGAAACCTAATTCTACCTCCTAATCCCAAACCCTAAATGCAATCCTAACCCATCATTCTAACCTTAACCCTATCCACACCCCTAACCTTGCCCCCTTACAGTAATCCTAACCACTTTTAATAACACTACTCCCTAACCCCTAACCCTAAATAAACCCCTACCACCAAGCCTAACACTAACCTAAAACTAATCTAACTATAACCCCAAGCCCTTACCCCAATTCCAACCCTAACCCTAACTCCTAACCCTAAGCCTAACCCTACCCTGAAAACTAAACCCTAACCCTACCTCAAATGCCTAACCCCAAGCACTAACCATAGGCCCTTACCCCTAAACCTAACCTGTACTCTAATCCTGACCCTGACTCTAACTCTATTCCCTAACCCTAATCTAAACCTAACCCTAAACCTTATCCTACACTAACCCTTATCTAAATGATAACCCTAGTGCTAACCCTAACTCTAAATGCAATCCTAACTCATAAACCTAACTCAACCCTTAAACTAAGCCCTAACTTTTACCCTAATGCTAACCTTAACTGTAATTCCTAACCCCAACTCCAAATCTAACCCTAAACATCTAACGCTAACTCTACCCCAACCAAAACCGTAACACCAGACCCTAACTCTAACCCTTCCCCCAACTGGTAATGCCAACTCTAACCCTAACCATCATCTAACCCTAGCTGAAACCCTAACCCTAAGTCATAACTGCTAACCCTAACTCTATCCTTAACTATAATACTAACTCATCTGCTTAATCACTAACCCTTCCCCTACGCCATAAAACTAACCCCTAACCATAACCACATATATGAACATTCATTGCTAAACTTCAAACCTGATCCTAACCTCTAAACCATAACTCTAACCCTAACCTCATCTCTAACCCCATCCCCAAACACTAACCCTATTCACAACCTAATCCTAACTGTAAGCCTACCCCCTAACACCTATCCCTAAAAAGATCTAACCATAATGCTTAACCCATACCCTCACTCTAATCCTAAATCAAAGCCTGAGTCTAAGCCTAAACTCAAACCCTAACCCTCCCTCTAACTTTAATCATAAACCTAAATCTAAACTTAACCATAACCCTATCTCTGTCCCTAACCCATAAACCTAAACTCTACACCTAATCACTTCAACTGACCCTAACACGACACCCTAACCGCGAAACCTAACACTATTCCAACCCTTACCCTAACCTTAATCTTAACCCCTACCACTAATTCTAACCATAAATCTAAAACTGAGCCCTAGCCCTACCACTAACGCTAACAGTAACCCTAAACTCTAACCCCAATACTAAACTCTAACCCTAACCTAACCCTAACTCTATCACTAACCTTAATGTTAAGCCGTAACTATCCTAACCTAAGGCTAATTCTAACCTGAAATCTACACCTAACCCCAAAATTCACCTCTAAACCAAACCTTAAACCTAAACATAACCCTAGTCTAATCCTAGCCCCATTCATATCCCTAGCCCATGAACCCAGCCACCAACCGTAAGCACTTATACTAAAATTAACACTAACCCAGCCCCATTATCTAACCCTAACCATTAACTCAACCTCTAAGCCTAACCCTAAACCCTAACCAAAACCCATCTCTAATCTAATACTAAATCCTAACCCATCATTCTAACTATAACCCTAAACCGCTATCCCAAAAATAACATTAACACTACCTCTAACCCTAACCCAGTGTCCTAGCCCTAACCCTTCAATATAAATCTAAAACCTAAACCTGACCATCCAAATAACAAAACTCCTAACCCCAACATCTAACTCTAATCCAACCCTTACCCCAACCCTAATTCTAATCCCTATCTTTAACTCAAATCTTTAAGTCTAAAATCTAAGACTAATTCTAACCCTAAATCTAATCAAAATTATAATGGTAACCCCTAAACTGACCTCTAACCTTTACTCTAAGCCTAACCCTAATTCTAACTCTAACCCCTAACACTCACCCCTAACCTAAACCTAACTATAACTGTAATACTTACAAATAGTGCTAACCTTAACCATATTCCTACCCTTTCCCCCAAAACATGAAGTCTAACTGCTTATACTAACACTATTCCCTAACCCCTAACCTTAATCCTTACCTCTAACACTAAGCCTAATACTAACCTTTACCACTAACCGCATCCCTACCCATAAACCCTAAACCTAATCCTAATCAAACCCTAATAATAACCCTAACACTACCCCTAACACCTATCCCTAAATTTAAAACTCTGATGTTAGTCCAATCACTTACTGTAATCCTAAAGCAAAGGCTAAATCAACCTCTAACCCTAACTCTAAAACTAATTCAATGCCCTAACCCTGATTCTAACCCTAAACCTTAATCTAACCCTACCTCTAAAACTAACCCCAAAACTTAACTCTACCCCTAAGACAACTCCAGAACCCCTAACACTAACCCTAATCCAACCATTACCTTAAACCAAATCCTAAAACTTAAGCCTAAATGTAAACCTAAATACTAATTCTAAATCTAATCCTAAAATTTAAGACAAACCCCTAACTCTAACCCTAAGACTAACATCACATAAATAGAAATCCAAACCCTAACCTAAGAATACCCCCAACCCAAAATCTAACGCTCACATCAAACCCTAACTCTAACCTTTCTCCCTAACTGGTAACGCTACCCAATAACTGACTCTAATCTAACCCTAAAAGGAACTATAACCCTAAACCGAAGTCCTAACCACTTATCCTAGCCATAATCTTATCCTTCAATCTAACCCTAATTCTTCTCCCTAATACCTAAGCCTAACACCAACCCCCTAAAGCTGACTCTAAAGCTCAGCCCTAAACCTTAACCCTAACCCTAGCCAGTAACCATCATTCTAAACCTCACCCTTACTCTAGCAATAACCCCTAAACCCTGAAACTAACCCTACCTAACCCTAAACAGTTTCACTAACCGTAACACTACTCCCTAACACAAACATGATAACCCTAATGCTGACCCCTAACACTAACTATAACCTTAATGGTAAGCCTAAACCCTAATACTAACTCTAACCCTAACTTGAAACCTAGTCCTAACACTAAACCTAAACCCTAACCTTAACCTAACCATAACCCTATCACTAACCTAACTTCAACCACAACCCTTCAACCAACTTAACCCAACACTAACCCTAACATGAAATCTAACCCTAACCTGACCTCTAAACAGAATCCTAACCCTAACTCTAGCCTCACCCCTAAACCTAATCTCCTATGCTAATCTTAACCATTTACAATAACATTACTCCATAACCATGAACCCGAACCCCTATCTCCAACAGAATTCTAAAACCTAACCCTAACCATCTTTTCTAACACTACTGCCTAACCCCTAAACTTTAATCTAACCCTTACCCTAATCCTAATTGTATTTCCTATCCCTAACTCTAATCCCAACCACTAAATCTCACCCCAATTCCAACTCCTACACCTAAGCTACTCCTAACTGTGTCCACTAATGCTACTCCCTCAACCCTAAGCCTAACCCTAAATTCTACCCAATTCTCTTCACCCTAATGGAACTCTAATGCAAACCCCTAACTCTAACTCCAACTCTAAACCTAATGCTTAGCCCTCTTACTGTAATCACAAATCTAAGCCTAAACCTAAAACCAAACTCTACCCCTAACCCAAACCCAAAAGCCCTAACCTTAATTCTAACCCTAATCCTAATCAAACCCTGACCCTACCCCTAACTCTAACCCTAAACCTGACTCTAAATATAACCCTAACTTTAGCCCTACCACTTCCACTGACACTACTCTCGAACTCCAACACTAATCAAATCCTACCCCTAATAATTAAACACCTAACCCAAACCCCAATGCAAACACATACCCGAACCTCAAACCCTACCTCTCAGACTAATCCCTAGCTCCTAACTCTAGCACTAACCATAACTCCTAACCCTAAAGCCTAACTCTAACACATAACCCTAATCCTAAACCTCATCTAACTCAAACACAGGAATTCTAACCCTAACTCTGACCCCTTGCCCTACGTTTAACCCTATTTCTAACCCTAAATGTAACCCTTCCCCTAACCCTAGCTCAAACCCCTAACCCCAAAATCTAACCCAACCCCCTAATTCCTAAACCTAACCCTAACTGGAACTCCTAACACTTACCTTTACCCTAAATCTAACCCTAGACCTTAACCCTACCACGTAACCCTAACCTAAACCTCATATAACCCAACCACAAACTCCTAACCCTAAACGCTATACTCTAACCTCTTGCCCAAACTTCAACTCCAGCTCTAAGACTAACTCTAACCCAAAACCTGACCCATAACCCTCACTCAAAATCCTAATCCCAAACACTAACCCTAACCATGCTCCATAAGCCTATCCCAAACTCTAACCCTAACTCTATCCCCTAACCCAAAACCTTATCTAACACTAACTCTCAACCTTATCTAAAACCTAACCCTCATCTAAATGCTAAACCTAAACCAAATTCTAACCCTAAATCTCAATCTAACCCTAATTTAACCCTTAAATTAAGCCCTAATTTTTACCCTAACTCTAACCTTTACTGTAAATCCTAACCCTAAGTCTAAACCTGAAACCTAATGCTAATTCTAGCCCTAACCAAACCCCTAACACCAAACCCTAACAATAACCGTAATCTAACCCTAAGCCTAACTATAACCATAACCCTAAGTCCTAACTGCTTACTATAACCCTGTCCTTAACTCTACATCTAACTCTAACCACAAAAACAAACCCCTAACACTTATTCTAAACCTAACTCCTAAAACTTAACCCTATACCCTAGCCTGCAAGCCTCATTCTAAACCTCAGACTTACTTTAAAAATAACCCCTACACCTTAACACTAACACAAATCCTATCCCTAAAACTAAAATTAATTCTTTTCCCTAAGGCTAAGTCTAGCCCTACCTCTAATTAGAACTCGAAAACTAACCACTAACCCTACCCGCAAACCCTAATCCTAACTATAACCCTAACCCCTAAACCTACCTGTAATCTAAACCTAACCTGAAACCTTACCTAATGCTAACTCTAACTCTACACCCAAACCCCTAACCCATATCTAAGCGTCACCATACACCTTATCTCAACCTAACACTACTCCTAATCCCTAACTGGTAACTCTAATCCTGACCCTGTGCTTTACCCAAAGCCCTATCCCTACATCTGACGAAACACTAGCCCCCTCTGATGCTAATACAAACCTAATCCTAACTCTAACCTGTAGCACTAATCTCAAACTAACATATCCTCTAACCCTAGCCCCTAACCCTAACACTGAAACCTAACCCTAAACACTAATCCTAACTCTAAACCTAACTAATACACACTAGCCAAGAAACCGTAACCAGCAAATGATAACCCTAAGCAAAACTCTGATCCTGGTCCTAACCGCTAACCCCAGCTCTACCCCAAATTCCAACCCTTAATCTAACTCTTAACTCTAACCACTATTCCAAGCACTACCAGACCCCTAATCCTAACCCCAAACCCAAAATCTAACCATTTCCCTTATCCACAAACCATACCACTAAGTACAATGCCAGTTCTTCATCCCTAACCCTACCCTAATCCTAACCACTAACTCTAAACCTAAACCATAAACCTACCTCTAACCAAAACCCAACCTTAACTCTGTCCCTAGCCCTAACCCTAACTACTTACCATAATACTCTTCAATAACCCCAAGTCTAACCCTAGCACCTAACAGCAAACTGTAACTCTAATCCTAACCCCTAAACCTAACTTTAACCCTATCACTAACTCAAACCCTGAACAGTAAACCTAAACCCAAGCCTTCATTCTAACCCTTACCCACAATCTGTAACCCTAATGCTAAACATAATTCTAACCCTGAGCAGCCCTCTTCTGTCTCCTCCATTCTCCTCTTTTTCTTCCTCTTGAGGGGGCAGATGGGCTCTGTGGCCAGACAGGTCCTGGGGACTGACACTTGCACCACGGGGCTGATCTTTCGGAGCTGACAGCTGGGTGCCTCCCTGACACCGCTGGGACCCTTGCCTGCCACCTCCTACCCCGCAGGGGACACTGAGCCCTCCTGTGAGATCCTTCCTCTTCTTCCTCGGGGGCTGGAGACTTGATCCTTGTCCTTCACAGCCAGAGCACAGGGCTGCTGTCTGCTCCACGGTGCTGCTTACACTGACACTTTCTGGAGGAACCAGGGGTGACCTGGCTGGGCTCCTTCTCGCTGCTGCAGGAGGAAGGTGGTGCGAAGGGTGGGCAGTGGAACAGGTGGTCACGGGGAGGCTGGGAGCCAAAGGGCTGAGCTGAGGATGAAGCTGAAGGTCGGCTTTTCATGATTTGGCCAACGGAGAGCAGATGAGGACAGCCTGCAGAACAGGAAAAGAGGCTGACATGATCTGAAGGCCAGGTCAGGAGGAGGAGCCCCCTCTTCCTCCACACTCCACAGTGCACAAGCACAACACCCAACTGCTGCCATCTTAGCCAATCCAAGAGAACAGGAGAGGTGGCTGCTGAAACCACTCCCCCGGGCCACCTGCCATGTCAGACAGTTGCCTCGTGGACTACTGGCCTTGCTGCCATGCAGGAGCCTGGGAGCCACTGGCACCACTTACCTCGACTTGCCAACAGGCCAAGGAGTTGGGGTGGGTGGTGTCCATGGGGTAGGTGTGGTTGGCAAATTGTGAATGAGGTGGTGTGCAATGGTCACTTCTGCTCGCCTTCCACAGGATGCTGCGCTGCAGTTATTGACATGGAAAAAAATAAACAACAAACTTGGTGATCTAAAGAAAAGAGGTTTCCATGAGCCAAGAGAAGAAAATAAGAAGATGAGCCCAGAGAAAAAGGAAGGGTAAAGACACAGAAGGGGAGAGGAAAGTGGGGGGTGGTCAACCAATTAGAAGTGTTTTCTGTTAGAAGCAGAAAGGAAAAAAGGAAGGAAGGAAGTTTAAACAACAGAAACCCCACCGCGCTGTCCTGAGCCCTGGTTGCACAGCGGCGCCCAGAGGGCCGGTCCCAGCCCCTGCCTGGGGAGGAGGAGACTCTGCAGCCTCCAGCTGGGGAGTCACCTGCTCCCATTGCCCCAGGGAACAGGACACTCAGAGAAGATTGGTGAGGCCACCCCGCTCCAGGGACTGGCACAGCCGCCCCCCTGTCCTGAGCAAGAAGACAGGAGGCGTTTCTCCAGCCTTAATCAGGGATGGGAACAACAGTGGGGACCTGGCCCTGTACCCCAAACCAGAGCAACCACTGCAGCCCTGGAGCTGAGGGGCTCTCCCTGTCTGCCTCCAGCTTAGCAAGACACCCAGCATCCGGTCTACACTCTCCCCAACACAATCTCCAGCTCAGAAGACACAAGGCACCTGTCGAAGACTCCAGGCAGAAGCTCAGGCTCACTTTTTGGCAGAAAGCACCAGCTTCATGGCTGGTGCTGGTGACGACATGGTGATGTTCAGCTCCAGAGCAGCACTGGCCAACAGGGACGATTTCAATTTTGCCAGTTTGTAGTCTTTCGGTGCACCCATCTTGGTGCTGGAGGTAGTAGGGAGGTCCATGCCACAGCCTGATTCCTGAGATATGCAGAAGCTGCTGGTTCCACCCTGGGCCTTCTGGGACGCTTTGGACAGATCCCCGCTGTGCCGTGCACTGGGCTGGCAGCACTGCTGCTGCAGGAGTCCCTCTCCAGGGTCTCAGCATTCTCCCCACTGCCCCTGGGCTCCTGGCTGGGGATGGGCTCCAGCAGCAGCTTGGGTGAGGTGGGTGGCTGCTTGCTCTCCCAGGAGCTCTGCCAGGACAGCTCTGCTTTGGCCCCACTTGTGTTGCTGGTGTTGCAGGAGCTCTGAACTGTTATGGGCACAGGAGGCAGCTGCAGGAGGGCGAGCAGCTTTTTGGGCCTCCAGGCTGAATCACTGTGCCAAGGACACAGGGTGATACTGCAATCCCATCCCCTCCAAGCTCAAACAGCAACTCTTAACTGAGCAGGATCCTTCCTGCAAGCCATCCTCCCTCACACCTGTCCATTGGGTGCAGTGCCTGCCTCCCTGCCAAGCTGCAGCCCACCTGCCCTCGCAGAGCAGGCAGAGGGGCAGCAGCTCCCTGCAGCTCTGGCCCAGAACAGCCTTCAGGAGTCACCTGGCCTGTCACTGGTGAAGACCTGGGTCTGTTGGTCACAGCTTTTTTGACCTGATCAGAGACGCTGGCCCCAAGAGATAAAACACAGCATGAGCACAGGGCCACAGACTGCACCAAATTACTGAGCCTGACCCCAGCCAGGCACTGGCCAGCATGCCATGAGGGACGGCTGTACTGTCCCTAATCCTATGGAGCCTCACTGGAGGAGTCGTGGCTCACGCTCAGGCAACAGGCTCTGCTCTGCCAGACAGAGGCAGCACAACAACAGAAGCTGCTTCTCTCTTGCCTGCACCCTGCCTGACACTGGCAGTTAAGCAGCCTCGAGAGCAGTAACGGTGCAGCTGCAGGAACATCCCCTGTGAGAGCAGAGCTCCCCCCACCCACACCCTGCCCCACTACCTGATCTCCAGCACCAGGTCCAGGAAAGGGTCAGAGGTCTCCCAGATGCTCTTGCACACTGAGAACTTCACTGCAAAAGCAAGAGCAGTAAGCACACCCTGGCACAACACCTGCACCCAGCACCACCCCAGCACAGCACAGGCAGCTGCCGTGATCCCCCTCTCCAGCTTTGGGCTCTGGGATGTTGGCACCAGGATCCACAGCGTGCAATTCCACTGTGTGCTGGGACAGCAAGTGCTGGTACATTACTGCCAACATGGGTTCCTCAGCTGGTGGCAAAGAGCTGGGGGCGCCCAGCCCACAGCTTTTTCCATCACTACAACACACGCCACAACCCACAGGAAACACAAGACTGACCAGCTGCACCTCTGGATAAGTTACACACACTCAGGAGTTTTCCCAAAAGATTTTTACTGCAAGGCTCTCAGGGAAACCGCTGCCCTGAGAGTCACAGGCCCAGGACCTGGCAGCCAGCGCTCAACACGGGACCACAGGGATCTGCCAAGGACTTGGTGAACCAGCATGGTGGCCTGGGTCTGGTGATCCAACCTGGAGACAGCAGCACCAGAGCTCACACTGCCCCTCCGCAATGGCCACCCCTGTCACCCACCGCTGTGTCCTCAGGATCCAAACCCATCCCAGTGGCAGCTCCTCTCTCCCTTCCCGTCAGGAGCATCTTGCCAACATTTATCCAGCACTTGCAGTGGCCACTAACCAGGCCTGGAGCTGTCAGGAGAAAGGACTCCCTGGAGCTCACCCAGCTCTAAACTCAGCCCCAACCTGCTGCTGGCTCGGCAGCCGGCACTGCGAGCAGCGCAGAGATGGAGCAGTTGGCAAAGAGCTTTGCAAGGCAGAGCCCTCTGGGGCACAGCACTGAGGCGGACCCACTTCCCCTCTGCGTGACCAAGCGTCAGCCAAGAAAGCAGCAAGCTAAATTTCACAGGAACAGAAAATTAACATGTAAACACTCATTTGTTCCAAGGTCGTACCTGTGGGATCGCCCCGAGGCTCACGGACAGACTCAAGTCAAGAAGTCAAGTAGCCGCTGCCTACAGGGACGGCTGGAATCAAGGAGAAAGGAAAAGAGTTTCCATTTCACGTTGTGATCTACCTTGTCCTCAGTGACCCGCAGTGCCTGGACGGGGGTCAGGCAACAACATGGGACCCAGACGCATGCTGAAATTGCCAAAGCTGCAGAGGGGCTGCAGACCCCTTGGCTGGGACCTGGCAGCTTCCAAACTACTGTGACCAGGCCACATGCAACACCCCTCAAGGACCAGACGGACAAACGTGGGGGCTCTCAGGGCCTTCTGACCAGGACACCTCTCACACACACAAAAGAAAACCCACACTAAGGTGGCAGCATGGAGCACCAGGGCAAAAACATGACCATCCATGTTTCTTCTAGCAAAGAGCCTGCTGGCTACTGCAAGGCTCAACTATTGCAGGAAAATGTTAACAAATAATAAACCAAATATTAACAAATGCAAAAGGCCAGTGACCAATGAAGACTGAACACCTACCCCTGGGATTGCCCCCAGGCTCAGGAACAGGATTACACCAAGAGGCTTGATCACCATGGACTGCAGGAACCAAACAGGGAGTCAAACACAGGGGAGGAGCTTCCATGGCATGTTGGGATCTCCTTCTTCCTCAGTCACCTGCAGTGACGGGAGGGGGTGAGGTAAGGACACAGGACACACACAAAGGTGTACGTTCCCACAGCTAGAAATGGAACATACGTGACCTTTTTGCTGAGACCTAGCAGGTTTGCAGGCAAATAGTATTTATGACTTGTCTGTGTAACACCACCAAGGACCAAAAAGCTTTTGAAAAGCCTCTGAGATGATCCTGGAGACAATCACATGTGAATAACCTATTAAAACGTGAGTGTTTATTCCTTCAAGCAGACAGGCAGTGACAACGTACCTCTGGGACAGCCCAAGGCTCATAACCAGGATCCAGCTGAGAAGCTCCATCAACTCTGCCAATGCCATGGCCTGGAGTCAAGCACAGACCAGAGAGGTTTCCAGGCTCACAGAGCAATACTCCTGCATTTCGGGTAAAAGAGGACATAAAGAAGAGAGAAAAAATGCCCATCTATTGCAGAGAAATAGCCCTATTTAGGGAGAAAACTGGAGAAATGACTAAATATTCCAAATATTTGGGGGCTAAATTGGCCAATACAGGCAAAAGATTCTGAGTATTTGGGCAAAAAGTGGCCAAAAGAGGCAAAAACGTCCACATTTGGGAGCAAAACTGTTGGCAAAGGTGAAAACATCCCATAATTGGGAACACGGCGCCTCCATTAGGGGAAAAAATGGGCAAAAGCACCTGAGTATATCGGGTAAAAAGAGCCAGAAAAACCAAAGCACCACTAGATTTGGATCAAAACTGGCCAAAAAGGGGTATAACATCCCCAGATTTGGGGTGAAATTGGACCACAAAGTCAAAGTACGCCCAGATTTGGGTAAAAAACGGCCAAAAGTGGCCCAAACACGCCCAGATTTGGGTAGAAACTGGACTGCAAAGCCAAAGAACTCCCAGATCTAGGCAGAAACGACCCCAAAGCGCACAAATGTGCCCAGATTTAGCTCAAAACTGGCCCAAAGTGCCAAAGCAATCCCAGCTTTGATTTGAAACAGGCCCAAAGGCTCAAAGCGAGCCCTGGGATGGGGCAGTGTGGCACAAGGCTGGGGGGCAGCGAGGGCCCCACAGGGACTCAGTGCTGGTTTCTGCACCTGTGCCACCACTCCCAGCCCCTGCTTGCCCAGAACTTGCCCCTGAAGCAGCCGCAGCCCCTCTCCCCTCCCTGCGGGGCGTCTGCCCCCTGCCCACACCCTGGTGCTGCCTGGCTCGCCCTGCCCGGCCCAGCCCGGCTGCTCTCCCAGCCCCAGCCCCAGCCCTGGCCCCACTGCTGCCCTGCTGAGCTGCTCGGGGCTGGGTGCTGCCCCTGCCCGCCCACCTGCTCCCTGCGCTCGGCTGGAGCAGCCTGGGCGTCCCGGGCTGGCAGGGGCACCAGGAGGAGGAGGAGGGTGAGGACCATGGCCCCCACGCTCGCACCATGATGCTGCTGCTGCCAAGACACAGCACAGCACGTCACCGTGCGGCTGTGACCTCATGGTCACATTGCAGTCACCACATCTGCACACTACTGCATGGCCTTGTTCTACACCAGCATGGAAGGAACACAAGTGGAGAAGGGTGCACCTATTTGGGAGGCAGCGCTGCCTATGGGAGTGCACAGGCTCTCACTTCTTGCTTCCCAGAAATCAATCAATCAATCAATCAATCAATCCCAAAAGCACCAACTTCAAGGGTCTTGTAACTATTTTTGTCAGGCAGCTCTCTAGGAAGAAACCAGCTTTACCTGCGGGTTTTACCACAGCTTCAATGCCTTTAAAGCCACCACTTCTTACCTCTGCTTCTCCAACACAGCCTCACAGCCCAGCAAAATCATGGACGAGGCCATTTCAAATTTCACGAGGCCAACAAGAGCTTGTTTTTAATCGTGGCTTTGGCTGTTCTGCCCGCTGGTGCCCAGTGAGTGTTTCTGAGCAGCGATCCCAGCCGTGGCCGCAGGTTGCAGCTCTTCCTCCCGGGGCCTGTGGGCAGGCGGGCCGGCCGGCAGAGCTGCCCGTGGCTCTGGAAGGGCTCTCTGAGCTCTTCCTGCCAGAGGCAGCACTGGCTGCTGGTGCCCTGGGGCAGCTTGGTCCCTGCTGGGGCAGCTTTGCTGCCTCCTGGACTCTTCCTCCTCCTCTTCCTCCTCTCCAGCACCACAGGCGTCAGATGCTGTGTCCTCCCTCGTCCAGGCTGCAATCTGTCCCCGTCACCACTGACCGTTTTCCTCATCTGCATCTCCAGGGCACTGAAGCCTTCCTGCTCCTCCTCCTCCTCTGTGCTGAGGGGTCACAGTCCGTGATCTCCACAACTGCGTGTGGAGATCATAGCGGCGCCGCGGGGATCTGCTCCGCTCCCTCTGCCTCAGCTGGGTCTGCTCCCGAGCAGCTTTGGGTGCAGAACGACACCGGGAGCTGTGGCTGGAGGGCCCTGGAGCTGCATCATCCCTTAGGGCTCGGTCAGACCGTGGAGGACTGGTTCTCCAGCTCCTCGTCCTCCCTGCTGAGTGATGCTGGTCTGTGATCTCCAGAAACCGGCTGCGGAGATCACAGTCCCGGCCGTGGGGATCTGCTCCGATGTCTCATCCTTGGCCGGGTTTTCCTCTGAGCAGCTCTGGGGGCAGGAACAGACTGGGAGCTGCTGCTGGAGGACAGTGGAGGTGCTGGTGCAGACTGGGAGCTGCCACTGGAGGGTATTGGAGCTGCCTCGTCCCTGTGAGTGGGGTCACAGCTCAGGGGACTGGTTCTCCCCCTCCTCCCATCTGAGTGTTCGTAGTCCGCGGTCTCCACAACCCAGCTGCGGAGATCGTTGCCCCAGTGCGGGGATCTGCTCCTGGGCCTCTCCCTGGCACCGTTCTCCTGGCAGGGGGCAGAAGGGCTGAATCCCCGCTCCTCTTTGCTGCTGTCCTCTCGCGCAGAGTGGAGCACACGGTCACGGGGGTGACAGCGCAGCGGGCACGCAGCTTTCCTTCTGGACACCAGCCTGAGACAGCCATGGAAGAAGCGACGCAAGCAGGAGCCCAGGGAGGAGCTGCTGTTGATCCTGCCTGGCCAGATGGGGCACGGCCAGCCCGCAGCTGCCTCCTGGGCTCCTGCCCGGCTTTGCTGGCTGGTGATGGCTGGTGCGGATGAGCTGCTGTCCTCTGGAGACTCCACCGTGCCTCCTGCCATGTCCTGCAAAGAGAGCTGTGAGAAGCTCCTGCCCTCTCCTCCTGACAGGACCATAACAGTGGGGAAACCCCTGAAGCTGTGAGGGGACAGCCAAGGGCCCCCAAAGGCTCCTGGAGGCTGCAGAGGGGCCAAGGAGGACAAATGGGATGGATCCAGGTGGATGTCGGGAGTGGGAGCCGTGCTGCAACTGTGCAGAAAGCTGCCGTGTGGGAGGGAAAAGAGAGCGCTGCCAAGATCCCCAAAAGAAACCCGCTGTCCATCTGGTGCCCTGACCACCTCCCCACAGCCGCCTTAGTCCTATGGGGCAGATGCTGCTGTCCCACAGAACGCACCTGCTTGCTGCCGGCCGCCCACTGACTGAGGAGGGAACGGGCTTCTGATGGTGCTGGTGAGGAAGAAGCCCTTTGTCCAACTTCCAAATCAGAGCACCTGGGGAAAAAAAGAGGGATCTCTGTTGGGGGCTGTTCTTGCAGCCTCCTCTGGGTTCTGGCATTTTCTTGGAACAGTTTATATGACAGGGAGAAGATGCAACTAAGACCACAAATGGGAAATGTGGTTGGGCTGAAGGATGCAGGTGGTAATTGTCTGCTATGACAGAAACACTCAACAGGATGAGAAGAAAAATAGCAAAGCCAGGAAAAGGAAATGTGTTCTGAACACAGTTTAAAACTTGTGATTACCTGATGTAAAACAGTAAATAGGCTTGCTGCCTGAGGACTGTGTCACTGTCGCAAAGATCCACAGACTTGTCGTCCATGTGGTACCACAGTCCATCACTGGCCTGCAAAGAAAAGCGTCGATATCTGGAGATGAATGGCACGGCTTCTCCACAAAACACAGGCCAAAAACTGCCCAACCAGCAGTGTTCAAAACATATGCATTCCAGCCCCTGAGGAAACCTTCTCCCATCAAATCCGTGGCTGTCAGTAACACGGCCAGGAAAGTCAGTTTTCCCCAGGATACATTTTTCCGTTGTTCAGAAGGAAGTAGCTTTTCACCTTTATGTAGCAGAAGTAGTGTCCTGCACGGCAGCTGCCACCTCCGTGCACCAGGACGGCGTATAAGGAATAGAGGAGCGGTTCTCCGGCTGCCTGAGACATGTACGGGCGAAGATCCAGGTACTGGGGATACTCCACGACCTACGGAGAGACCAGGAGGGCTCAGCAATGACCCTGGAACACTTCAGGACACAGCAATATGTCCCGAGTTGGGTGGCAGGAAACTCATCTGGACCAAAGCAGCTCTGTGGGAGCAGAGGACACACTTGTCTTCCCACAGGAAGTGTCCCCAGAAGGGAACGTGAAAATCTCAACATGAGCAGCTTGTGACAGAGCGTCCGGCTTTGGGAAACCCGCTCCAGGAAGAGAACGTTGCACTCCAGTTGTGCACACACCTTGCTGATCTTGTCGCCGGTGAAAGCTTCAAACCTCTTCAGACAGACCGTGAGAACCTTGGGCGCGCGATGGACCGAGAACCTCTTGGAGGCGGCAGTCACCTTGTCACACCTTGAAAGCCAGGACAGAGCCAAGGGCTGAAACGCACCATTTTTTCCCCCAAAGGCCAGACAGACTTTCCTGTCTCACACATCCCTCTGCTCTTTTAAGGCTATTCAGTACCATAATGCCATGTTAAAAAACCTGCGTCTCATTACTGTGCCTTAATTCAATGTGAAAAGCTGACTTCTGCTCAATGACACCTTCGCACAGGATCCAGTATGAATACATCATCAATAATGGCCTTACTTGCTACATTTAAAGCAGTTTTCACCATCCAGGTGCTCCGGTTTCACAAAGTCTTCCAGAGCTGCGGTGACAGATGCGGCTGCCTGGAGGAGTGAGAAGGGAGAGCCCTGAGCTCTGGGAAATTCCCACAGCCAAACACTTACGAGGAGTTTACGCAAAAAAAACAGCTCGATGAGGCTGAGGAGACCCACTGTGAACCCGCAAGCAGTGCCCAGGAGGCAGAAAGAGGGTGTGATGCTGAACATCTCCCTCATTTCTCAGGGATTCCCAGGGTTCTCCAGAGCCACCTCTTTGTGGCACTGCACAGTTCAGCTGCGATGGTATGGGTGTCACCAGTGATGGAAACAACACCCCCATGAGCCTGGGAGCCAGACGGGTGTTGCGGGAGGGCAAGGGAAGAAGGAGGAGGGTACGCCATGGTGCAGAGAGGGGCACGTGTGCCTGTCCAGCTGAAACCAGCTCTGACAGGGAGACCACTGCCATGGCCTCTGCAGAACACAGTCCATTCCACCTCCCGCCCACCGCCAACCTCTCTTGTCAGATACGTTTTTAAGCCAACTGTGTGGAATCTGAAAAGCTACAGGGGCCTTGGGACGTCTTGAAGCACAATTACAAACTCTCTTACTTTGATATCCAGAGGAACATCCAGGAAGGCCTCGTAGGAATCGGAAACCGCTTGGCAGCTCCAGCATGTGACTGGAAGGCAAATGGAAATGCTCAGTGACAGGGGAAGTCGACAGACTGTGCCGGGTTACCCTCTCACACCCACTGCGCCAATCACACCATCGGCTGTTATCGCAGGCAGACAGGAGGGCACAGACGATTCCAAGGAGAGCAATAGCAGTGGAAAAGTACCTCTGGATCTCAGAAAGCCCCCAAAGATCTGATGGACGATGGTGGTTGCTTGAGAGGACATGTCCAAGCTGCAAACCAATGGGAAGGCAGAGTTATCTCCTCCCAGAGTCTGGCTTTGTCTGAAAGCCCTGGGCATAGTTTTCCTTGAGGGGAGGACATCAAGGACTCCAAAGGGCTTGGGAACGCTGGAAACACAATTTGCTTGCACTTACTCGCTGTTTCCTCTCAGACAAGCTCTCTGCATGGCATCCATGGTGCAGCGTAAGAACTCGTGGGCGTCCTCCTGCCTGCCATGCTGGAAATTTTCTCCTATTTCTAAGAAAGAAGAAGTTACTAGTTCTCTCCGACAAGAACAGCATCAATCATGTCACAGCACCTGCACTGACTCACCTGTGAGAAAATCGACGACAGCCCAAGGCTCGATGGCACTGGCTGAGGAATGCAGGACCTGTTGAACGTGCACTTCCATCCTGCACATGACGCAGAAGCCTTTCTGGCCACCTGGAGAGGGAGGGAGGAATGGGAGAGGAAAGCTCCTCAGGTTTGCAAAATATCCACAGTGATGGAAAACCTAATGGAGGTCTTGCAGTTTAAGAATTCTCCATTCCTCCCAAGTTGCCCAAGTCCCAACAAGCCCGGGACATTTTAATGCACAGAAAACTTTCTTCAGAGGGATGCTGAACTGACGGAAGCTTTCTGTGCAATCAGCAAAGGAGTTTAACTTGCAGGAACAGGGACCAAGAGCCTGGGATAGAAAGAGGTGCCTTTCTGAAGATGAACACATCCAGATACAACAAGCTGCTTCTAGGCTTGAGTGTTCAGAGAACACCAACTCAGGGAGCTGACAAAGAAGGGCCACTTTTCTCCTAGATCAGCTTCCAGATTCTGGGAGCCCTTGGGCCCTGCTCAACAGATGGACAAGGAATGTTCCCTAAAGTACTCACAGGCCCGGCTGTGCTCCCCAGAGAGCAGGTGGTTGGCCAGAGGCGGGGTGTAGGTCAGGCACTGCAGGACGGAGTTGAGGAAGCACGTGTTGCCCAGGTTGTGCAGTCCCGCTCCAGCCCTCTGGCTGTGCTGCCAGGCCATGCAAATCTTCTCTGGGGGAAAGAGGATCCTCTGCGGCGGAGCCATTCCCTCAGCAACGACTGCCAAGAAACCACATCGGAAGAGAGATGAGTCCATGTTCTTGCAGAGAAGCAGATTTAAAAGTTGAGTTCTGTATCTGTACAGGAGCACCCAGGAAAACAAGCTCTATCCTCCCACACAGAAAAACTGGGGGAAGCCTAACACTGCTCTTGAAAGTTCCTGGTCAAGGAGCACTTTTGGAAAATAGCGTGTTCCCCTGCTCACTTTGCCAAAAGTGCAACAAATCCGCACTCTGACTTTTGTGCCCTGAGCAACCTTCCTTTCCTTCTGGAGTCTTGACCTGGATCAGCCCCCGGCACAGTCTCCCCGTGCGTGTTAGGGCTGGAGGGTGCCCGGCAGACGGGCTGCGATGCTGGAGCCAGGCAGGACGGGGAAAGCCGGGTGCAGCGGGTGAGGAACTCGCTTCAGACGGGCAGGAAAGGTCCCCGTCCCACAGCACGGTTGCCTCCTGCCCGCCCAGCTGCCTCTCGCTGCCCGTGCCCTGGAGCAGGAGCTGGGTCCCCTCTGCACGCAGAGGCTGTGCTGGGGCCGGCTCCCAGCTCGGAGCAGCCCTGGACTTCAGGCAGCATCATGGCCAACACCTGTGGAACCCCCCTGCCAGCGTGCAGGGAAACGTGATCCCGGTGTTGAGCAGGGAGTGCTCGCTGGCCCCCGCCCTGCCCAGACAACCAGGGCCCCTCACTCACCCATCTCCAGGTCCTGGGCCATGCACAGCTCCTGGGGCTCTGCTGGAGAGCTGCTCTCCTGGGGAGCCCTGTCCTCCTCCAGGGCCACCACGGGGCAGGTGAGGTGTTTGTCTGCCATCTCGTGGGTTTGGGGAAAGAGGTATAGGTGAGGGATTGGGAAGACTTGGTGAAACACCACGAGTCTGCCAAGGGCAGCCGGGAAAGACGTGGGCTGCACTTGGGGAGTCCTCAGCACAAGGCTGCCGGGGGCAGAGGGGAGTCTGCCAGGGGCAGCTAAAGTGAGGGTGTGGTTGGACTCGATGATCTTAAAGGTGCCGGACAGTGTGGGCCGGGGCTGCAGCTGCGCTGAGCACATGCAGCACCGCGATTGAGAGACGGGGCGCGGTTTGATGCAAACAAAATGTCCGCTTTATTAGTGTACTTCACATACATTTATACTTCTCCTCAGCAATGTGCTTCGAGCTGATTGGTGTTTCTGTTACCGTGTTACAGACTGATTGGTCTACACTGTACACATTCACAGACTGGCTGGTGCTAAGACATTTTCTTAAACAGTTACTACCCCAACCCAAGCAATCTTCCCTGTGCAAAAACAAGAGTCTCCTTTTTACAGGACAACATTATTAACTTGTGAACCTTGTCTAAACATAGAATCAGCGCTCTCCACTCCTTCTAATTAAGGTTCTCGCCTCTATCCTTCCCATGGCCTGTGACCAACAAGTTCCAGCACATCTCCTTTTACCAATTGATAAGTGCTGGGAGTTTTGCTGAGGCCAGCCAAATCCTGTCCCACAATGCAGGGTAGTGGGTGTCACAATGCGAGGTCACAAAGGGCCCCACTGTGACCCTGCGCCTGGGGAGCAAGGGGCACCATGTCCCGTTGGGAGGAACAGGCCAGTTCAGCCCTGGGCACCTGGGTGCTCTCAGGTGTCTCCAGGTCCCCCTTTGCCCTCATGTCCCCTTGGGACTGCCCTGTTGCCCTGTGGTGTGTTCCAGAGACCCGTGTTCACCTGGCTGGCTGATCTGAACAGCAGTGAAGCTGCTCCTGTAGTGGGTTTGTAGAAGTTTCTAGGGAACTCCAAGGGTGGGCAGCAGAGGGCATGGGCGTTGTGTGCTGTCTCACCGCTTACAGAAGCTCTCAGTGGCTTGAGGATAAACTGACCATATAACCAGGTGACAAACGGTTGGAGCGGGCAGAGCACAAAAGGAGGAATCCAGGTGGTGGGGGGTGAAAAAGGTGAAGGGACTCTGCCGCCTGCCAGGGTCAGCGCTCAGCCTGCCCGGGGAGATCCCAGCAACACTGAGGGGAGAAGCTGTGTGGGGAAGGAGCAAACCCTATCGGGCAGGAAAGTTGCTTCTGCTGTTGAGAGGGCGCCGTGTGGTCAGTGCTGCTCACAGTTCCAGATCACCCGCAGGATTTTTTGCGGCGATTAGAAATGACGCATACCAGGACACAGACAGAAATTCGCGCAGAGGCAGAGATCTTGTTCAGGAAGGAGCGCAGAGCCTGGCCAAGCAGAGACCTGACCTAGGCCTAGGCTGCCTTCTTTATTCACCATAGACAACGTATAGGATTTACAGGTACGGGCCTGGACTAAGATGTTTGCAAAAGGTGTTTTTCCACTAATTGTTATTAAAAACACACTGAACTCATGTGATGTTTCTCTCACTTGTTTTTCCACTCATTCACAGACCAGGCCCAAGGACATTCACACATCCCATGCACTAGGGGTCGGTTATCCAGCCCGAGATACCATTCTCACGAGTCTGGGCTATAACTTTTTACAATTATGAGAAATGTACTTCAAAGTAATCTGTCCAAGGCCCTTTACATATTATTGTGTTAGTATTATGTCTTTGACCGTCCGGATGGTCGTGTTAGTATTGATCTTCCTTTATCATCCAGGTGGCTGGAACCGCACATCTTGCTTTCCCACGTTTTACTTTCCAACACGGGTCCTCAAGACATTATCTTAGAATCTCTCACATATGGCCAGTTGAACACCTTGTCAGAGGAAATAAGGTGAAGTGAGTGCACTCTGATGAAAACAAGATTTTATACAAGTTGCTCATTGTTTTACTTGTCTATTAATACTATTTAACAGATTTAAAGCAGTACAGACAATGCCACATTGTACACCTCGTGTTGCAAACATCGGCACTGAGCGTATTTCTGATATGAAATACAGGTGGATGCCTCTTGGAAAATTTTTGTTCCTTTATAGAATGTCTTTCCATTTTTTATCCATTGTCTGGAATGCTTTTCCTATTCATATTCTTTCCCTTTTTTTCCATCCCAGGATGTGAATGTAACTTCCTACGATCGTCTCTTTAGGAAAGAGAGTGAAATCCAGGGGTTTACTTTGCTCTAGTTGGGAGGGGAGCAAATACAGCGGTTTTGACTATTGATGTGATTCAGAGCAGCACACCAGACAGATGTGCTGGGTGCAGCTTTTTAATGCGAGACTTGCAGAATCAACAAGAATAAACAAGCCATTTCTGCCAAAGCAGCAGCTGCTGAAAGTGACATAACACAGGCTGATTGTGCACGTCCCAATGTGAATGGTCAGCAAAGACCAGGAGAAAACCCTTGGACACTGAAGATGAATTTGGCGCTTCCCGCCATCACATCCTGCTCTGCTGAGGCCGTGACATGAGGGGCAAGGTGTCAGGCAGAGTGACAGGCCAAGCAGCCAATCAGAGGTCAGCCCCTCAGGTGAAGGGCGGGCACTGCACTGCACACCCAGTCTGAGCAGTTTACGTGATGGGATTTTGAGAGCTGTGTGATGGCATGTGCCCATGTTGCAGTCTCTTTTGTTTTAAACATGGAGGTTGAGTCCCTGGAACTGAAATGGGCTGGATGAGCCAGCGGCAAGTGAGACTGACACTGGCTGACGGCCCGGTCCAGAGCGTGTTGCTCAGTGGCACCAAGTCTGGTTGCAGGCCAGTTACAGGCAGTGTCTCCCAGGGGTCAATACTGGGTCCAATCCTGTTTAACATCTTCCTTAAGTGGTCGGGATGGTGGGGCAGAGTGCACCCTCAGCAAGCTGGCGGAGGACACCACACTGGGAGGAGTGGCACTTAGGCCAGGGGGTCGTGCTGCCATCCGCAGGGACCTGGGCACACTGGAGAGATGGGCTGACAGAGATCTCACGCAGCTCAGCAGAGGGTGCTGTGTGAGTGACGCGCACTGGCAGAGAGTGCCCAGGGAGCTTGTGGAGTCTCCTTCCTTGGAGATGTTCCACAGCCCTGTGAACACCATCGTGGACAACCGGCTGCAGGTGGCCCTGCTTGAGCAGGGGGTGGGACCAGGTGACCTCACCCTCCAAGTGACCTCACCCTTCAGGTGACCTCCTGGCCAGTCTCAAGTAGCCTGTGATCTGTGAAATGGATGCCTAGAAGAGGATCCAGCCACTAACACTGTCACCCTCAGGCAGCCATCGACAACTCCACCAGCAAGCTGCAGTCCCTGGAGGGAGAAATCCACCCCTGAGGAGCACAGGCACCTGCACCCCGAATCCCAGAGCTGCCCCAGCCCGCTCCCCCTGCAGCTGTCCCAGCCCAAAACCTCCCTGACCTGTCCCACAGCTCCGGGCCACCCCACGGCCTCTCCTGGCAGCAGCAGCTGGGCCTGGGGCTGCTCCATCCTCCGTTAACGCAGGTGCCAGCAGCACGGGTGCGGGGAAGGAGCGGGGTGTGCAGGAGCTCCTGCAGCAGGCGGTCTCCAGCCAAGCAGCTGTGGGAATCGTGGCTGCTGGTTTGTTCTCTGCCAGAGGCTGCACTGGGGCCCTGGGGCTGTTGTTGCTGCATCTGGCTCAGGTGTGCGTGGGCTGCTTTGGCCTTGTTCTCCTGGTGGGGTGTGTAAAGGGGCAGGTGGGCACTTGCTGGCTTTGGAGAGGAGCTGCTGGGGCTGGAGCTGGAGAGAGCAGGAAAAGGTAAGGCAGCTGGAGGATGAAGTAGAGGGGATCCCCACAGCTGCTGCTCCAGCTGCACAAGAGACAGCTGCCCCTCTGGGCGAGGAAGAGTCCCTGTGAGCCGCCTCAGCAGAGCAGATCACAAACGTGCACCGCAGGGTCTGTGTCAGTGAGGAAAATTACTGTACGGCCGTAGAGTGTGTGTTTGCGTGGTGTGTGTCTGGGAAGCCTCGTGGTGTAAGAGCTGTCAAACACCAGTGTCTTCTCCTAGGTGGAGGATGGGCAAGCGGCTGGGGCTACAGAAGAGAAAGGGAGGACAGAAACACAGAGACAGAGTTGCCTGAACTCCACAACTTGCCTGGCAGTGCAGAGAGCGGGAACTGTGGTGAGCCCTGGGCCCTGGGGGTCGTGTCACCCTCTTTTGTGTCCCAGTCCTTCCCCGCCCTCTCCTGTTTCCTTCTGTGTCGGGTTTTTTTGGCTTCCACGTAGCTCTCTTCCCCTCTGTTATTATGCTCTGCTCCCTGTCACCCCTTTCTCTTTTCTCCAAGTCTTTGTCATCCAACTGTTCCTCTCCTCATTGCTGCTCTTTCCTGCTCCCTGTGCATTTTTTTTTCTGTCCCTCTCTACCCTTCAGGCCATTGTCTCTTTCTTCTTCTCCATCTCTTTGTCTTGATCTGCGTCCCTGTCTTTTTCCCTCATAATCTTCCTGACCTGTTCTCTGTCTTTTGTCTCTTTCTGCCTCTATGTCCTGCTCTCTGCCCTTGTCTTCCCCTCTCCTTCATTCCTTCTGCTCTTCTTTCCTTCTTTCTCTCTTGCCGTGTTCTGTTCGCTGTCGTGGGTCCAAAGCGGGGCAGAGTGACAGCCCAGGGACCAATGCGGGGCAGCGTCACCTCGGGGAGGAGACTGGCCGCCCTGCCGCCCTGTGCTGGCAAAGGTGGAAGTGAGAAGGCGGCGGCTCTGCCGGTGGCCGGGCTGAGCTGGGACGTGGCGCCCGTGGGGCTGCCCCAGGGCTGAGCAGCCCCCGGCCCTGGCCCCGCCTCCTCTCTTCAGCCCTCCCCCCCTTGCCCGTGTTCTGGACCCCCCGTCTCTGTGGGAGCCACCGCCTCACAGAGTCAGTGTCCCTGGGCTGTGCCACCACACAGCAGCCATGGGCCACTGGGCTTCTCGCCGCCATCGCCGCCAGCACGTGACCGACAGCGATGAGGACGTGACGCTGAGGTGGAGGACGGGGTGGGTGGTGATGATGGCGGGGGCCGTGTTTGCCGTGGGGGTGCTCGCTCTCATCTCACCCACGTCCCCTCCCGCAGCACAAGCGACCCCACAGCGCCTGGAGGACGGTGAGGAGGGGAGGACGTGGCCGCCATCCCACGTCTGGCCTGAGATGGTGAGTGGAGCAGGGGGGTGGCGGGGCTGGGGTCTCCCCTCAGAGCAGGGGGTCCCAGGGCTGACGCTCTCCCCGCCTCCCCACAGCTCCTGCTCATCATCTCCTGACGCTGCCCGACCTGCTGAGCCGGGGCCAGACCTGCTGCTGCCGCCACGAGCTGTGAACAGCGAGGCCGCCTGGGGCCACTTCTGCCCCCTCTGCCCCCACCAGCACCCGGCCCTGCAAGATGCCGCAGTCTCAGCTGTGAGCCCCCGGCACCGCCAAGGGAGGGGAGGGTGGTGGCACTTTGTCCCCAGCCCATGACAACGTCTCTGCTTCCCCCTCCAGACACCAACGGGCTGAGCCTCCAGGGCCTGGGCCCCTGTCAGCAGCCAGCGCTGGTGGCCTCCATCCCATCCCCCTTTGCTCACGGCCACCACAAGCTGCCGCCTGCCCAGCAGCACCTCTTCCTCCTGGGTTATGGCAGGACCCTCTTCTTCCTCCATGACTCTGGCTGCCACACCTGCCACTGCCAGGCCCTCTCCCGTGGCATCGATGACGTACGCCGACCCCTCACCCCACCCCTTTCGCCCATGCCACCGCCACGCTGGGTGACCGTCCCCTCCTCCCCACGGGTGACAGCAGGCCCCTGTGAGGAGCCCACCCATATCTACGTGCTGATGGGGCAGGAGCAGCAACAGCTCAGCAGCAGGTCCTCGTCACAGAAGGTAACGTGCATTGGAGACTTTCAAAAGGCCTTTGAAACTGCTGTGAACTGGGGCCCCGTGAGAGTCATGGGAAGGTCATCAGCCTTGCAGCTCTGCAGCAGTTAAAACTGCCACTGAAACACTCTCGGTGGCAGATGCTGTTCTGTGGGTTTCAGTTTGGGTATTTTTTAATCATTTTGTTGAGGTGCAATTCTTTATTTGGAATCAGGTGACGGGATTGACGCTCATCTTCTCTTTCTGGAGCACATCCTGACATCCTTTGTCATCCAGAGCCCTGTGTTCCTGAGAGGAGCGATGGCCACAACGGAGAATGACCTCTGTGAGTAGCAGCTGCAGCAGCAGCCTCGGACTTTGTGAATCCCCAAGGTCAACGGACGTGGCTGGTGCTCAATTCCTGAATACTGATGTGCTGACAACCCAGAGTGGATTCTGGGGCACTTCCTGAGAGCAGCCAGACTTACCAAGGTGTTCTCAATTAGACAGGGCAAGTTGTGTTTCCTCACTCCCTGCCGCTCTGTACAGGAGTTTTAAAGATGTCGTTGCTCGCAGAAAGGTCCGACATCAGTAGGGTTACCTTCTGTGCCAGGTACTTGGTTGTTTTCATCAACTTACAATCAAGAAAAGGGAAGACTTGACCTGCTAATGCCATTCAAGACTCTAGAGGGAAAGGAAGGTTGTCTGGGGCACAGAAACGAGTGTGGGTTTGTTGGACTTGAGGCAAAGTAAGCAGGGGAACACACTTTTTCAAAACTGTTTCTTGACCAGCAAATTGCAATGGCAGTGTTAGGCTTGCCCCAACGTATCTCTGTTGGAGGTTAGGGCTGGTTGTCCTGGGTACTCCTGTAGAAAACTTGACTGTTAAAATGCGCTTTCATGCAACAACATTATTTCTTTTCAAATGTGGTTTCTTGGCAGTCGTTGCTGAGGGAATGGCTCCACCACAGAGGATCTTCTTTCCCCTAGAGAAGATTTGCATGGCCTCGCAGCACAACCAGAGAGCTGGAGCGGGACTGCACAACGTGGGCAACCCATGCTTCCTCAGTTCCATCCTGCAGTGCCTGACGTACACCACCCTCTGGCCAACCACCTGCTCTCTGGGGAGCACAGCCAGGCCTGTCAGTACTTCTGTGAACATTTCCTTCTAAATCTGTTGGGCAGTTCCCAAGGGCTGCCAGTATCTGGAACTGATTTAGGAGAAAAGCAGCCCTTCTTTGTCAGTCCCCGCAGGGCTGTTCTTTGAACATGCAAGCCCAGAAGCTCCTTCTTCTATCTCTTTCTTTCCCCAGGTCTCAGTCCCTCTTCTTGTAAGTTAAATTCTCTCTGCTTA
Source organism: Columba livia (assembly GCF_036013475.1). Lineage (NCBI taxonomy): Eukaryota > Metazoa > Chordata > Aves > Columbiformes > Columbidae > Columba > Columba livia. Next base: position 629,367 of record NC_088623.1, on the reverse strand, counting down.
TTGTATAGAAACCTTTGGTGAGTTCAGCATCCCTATCCCAGCATCCAGCTGGATCCCTTCCATTTGTGCTCCTTGGCCCCCCTGCAGCCTCCAGGAGAGCGTCTGGGGGGCTCTTACAGCTTCTGGAGTTTCCCCACTGGTGGGTCCTGTCAGGAGGGGAGGGCAGGAGCTTCTCACAGCTCTCTTTGCAGGACATGGCAGGGGGCACGGCGGAGTCTCCAGAGGACAGCAGCTCATCCGCACCAGCCATCACCAGCCAGCAAAGCCGGGCAGGAGCCCAGGAGGCAGCTGCGGGCTGGCCGTGCCCCATCTGGCCAGGCAGGATCAACAGCAGCTCCTCCCTGGGCTCCTGCTTGCGTCGCTTCTTCCACGGCTGTCTCAGGCTGGTGTCCAGAAGGAAAGCTGCGTGCCCGCTGCGCTGTCACCCCCGTGACCGTGTGCTCCACTCTGCACGAGAGGACAGCAGCAAAGAGGAGCGGGGATTCAGCCCTTCTGCCCCCTGCCAGGAGAACGGTGCCAGGGAGAGGCCCAGGAGCAGATCCCCGCACTGGGACAACGATCTCCGTAGCTGGTTTGTGGAGACCGCGGACTATGAACACTCAGACAGGAGGAGGGGGAGAACCAGTCCCCTGAGCTGTGACCCCACTCACAGGGACGAGGCAGCTCCAAGACCCTCCAGTGGCAGCTCCCAGTCTGCACCAGCAGCTCCACTGTCCTCCAGCAGCAGCTCCCAGTCTGTTCCTGCCCCCAGAGCTGCTCAGGGGCAAACCCGGCCAAGGATGAGACATCGGAGCAGATCCCCACGGCGGGACTATGATCTCCGCAGCCGGTTTCTGCAGATCACAGACCAGCATCGCTCAGCAAGGAGGACGAGGAGCTGGAGAACCAGTCCTCCACGGTCTGACCGAGCCCTAAGGGATGATGCAGCTCCAGGGCCCTCCAGCCACAGCTCCCGGTGTCGTTCTGCACCCAAAGCTGCTCGGGAGCAGACCCAGCTGAGGCAGAGGGAGCGGAGCAGATCCCCGCAGCACCGCTATGATCTCCACACGCAGTTGTGGAGATCACGGACTGTGACCCCTCAGCACAGAGCAGGAGGAGGAGCAGGAAGGCTTCAGTGCCCTGGAGATGCAGATGAGGAAAACAGTGGGTGGTGACGGGGACAGATTGCAGCCTGGACGAGGGAGGACACAGCATCTGACGCCTGTGGTGCTGGAGAGGAGGAAGAGGAGGAGGAAGAGTCCAGGAGGCAGCAAAGCTGCCCCAGCAGGGACCAAGCTGCCCCAGGGCACCAGCAGCCAGTGCTGCCTCTGGCAGGAAGAGCTCAGAGAGCCCTTCCAGAGCCACGGGCAGCTCTGCCGGCCGGCCCGCCTGCCCACAGGCCCCGGGAGGAAGAGCTGCAACCTGCGGCCACGGCTGGGATCGCTGCTCAGAAACACTCACTGGGCCCCAGCGGGCAGAACAGCCAAAGCCACGATTAAAAACAAACTCTTGTTGGCCTCGTGTGTCTCATTTGTGGGGTGTTTGCTTCTCGGTGGGTTTTGAGGCAATTGGAGAAATGCCCATTCTGAGAAGTCTCTGTGGTGGGTTTTGGGAGCTGTGTGCTGTGTGTGCCCATCTTGCCGTCTCTTCTGTTTCAATGTGGAGTTGTAAGGAGCCATTGAAAGGGGGAATGTTGTTTTTGGAACGGATCTGGCACCTGGCCCCAGCAGGGGAAGGACTCAGAGACATCAGCCCACGAATCCTTAACGTAAAACAAAGCCCATTTGAAATAATCCCGGAATCCAAACGGATTGCTGTATTTAAAAGTTAATCTAGGGGGAAGGGTACCCAAAGAGCCAGGAATCCATATTTTGAATAAATCAATAGGTTAGAGGTTGTTAGAATTAGATGAATGAGACAGGCAAACCGAGGCAAGCAGTGGGCAGTCTGTAAACCCTGCAGTACCAGCCGATGGGGAGCAGGGAGGGGATGTGCAGCTGGGATCGGTGGATATGTAAGCGGGGGCTTTTTGTCCTACTCCTCGTGCCTGTCTTTGGGTAGAACACCTGGTCTTGCAAAATGGTTTATAAAATACGCTTTGCTGAGAGATGCTGCCCGGGCCTGTTCTATCGGCAAGGTGATTGTTTCCTGCAGCAGGATTTGCAGCAGAAGTTGGGCAGGACAAGAGCGCCCATGCGGTCAGAAAGCACAGCAGACAGCTGGACCGTGGGGTCACGGGCACCAAACCCAGCTCGGGTGGCAACCAAGAGGGTCCCCTCGTGTTCAGGGCCCAAAGCGCCACCTGTAGCATCTGCCCGTCCTTCTGAGTGCCCAGAGCCTCCTTCCTGGGGCCAAATCCTCGTGTTCAGGGTCCCCACGTGTCTTTCATCACCCACGGCCTTTGCTCAGGGCCCACAGTTCATTCTCAGGTGGAGCTCGCTGCCTGGCAACAACCGCCCGGAAGTCTGGGGCCAGTCAGTGGATGAAACGCAGCCAATCACATTGGAGGAGGCGGGGCAACTCATGTGATTGAAATGTAAGCAGCCAATCAAGCTTTGAGATCTGCAGGACAGTTGGCGACAGTGGAATAAACTGGGCAGCGTTCAGGGCGGGCTGTGCTGGCTGCACCAATCGCTCCTGGTGGGAGTGCAGCACATGGATGATTGACAAGGGGTCTGGCCAATCAGTTGGTGGGGGGGGCAGTGGGAAAACCCAGCCAGCCAAGCAGAGGAAACCTTGCCTCAGGGAAGACGGACACTGTGGAGGGAAAGACCCCTCAGGCAGCCAATCAGAGAGAGCATCACCTCAGGGCAGGGTGGGCCCCAAACCAGGGCAGAGTCACAGCCCAGACAGCCAATCAGCTGCAGGATCAGCTCAGGGGAGGAGACTGACAGCCCTCCCGACCAATGGTGGCACAGCCCAGGCTGAGCAGGCGGTTGCTCTGCAGGCGGCCAGGGTGAGTTTTGCCATGGCGCTTGTGGAGCTGCCCCGAGGCTGAGCAGCGCCCGGCCCAGCCCTGGGGCCCTTTTTCCTCCCTCTGGGGCCCTGGGGATGTTGTTGCTGCCTCTGGCTCAGGTGTGCGTGGGCTGCTCTGGCCTTGTTCTCCTGGGCGGGGGAGGGGGCAGGGGGCACTTGCTGGAGAGGAGCTGCTGGGGCTGGAGCTGGAGAGAGCAGGAGAAGGAGAAGCAGCTGGAGGGTGAAGTGCAGGAGATCCCCACAGCTGCTGCTGCAGCTGCACAGGAGACAGCTGCCCCTCTGGGTGAGGAAGAGTCCCTGTGAGCAGCCTCAGCAGAGCAGATCACGAACCTGCACCGCAGGGTCTGTGTCAGTGAGGAAAATTACAGCACGGCCGTAGAGTGTGTGTGTGGTGTGTGTCTGGGAAGCCTCGTGGTGTAAGAGCTGTAGAACACCGACGTGTTCTCTTAGGTGCAGGATGGGCGAGCGACTGGAGCTACAGACTAGGAGGGGAGGAAAAGACAGACAGACAGAAGTGCCTGAACTCCACAGCTTGCCTGGCAGTGCAGAGAGCAGGAACTGTGGTGAGTCCTGGGCCCTTGGGGTCATTTCATCCTGTTTTGTGCTCCAGTCCCTCCCTGCTCCCTCCTCTTTCCTGCTGTGTCCTTCTTCCTCTTCATCTCTTCTCTCTCTGTCCCTCTGCTGCTTCCTCACCGTTTCCCCCACCCTTCTCCATCTCTGTGCAGGGTTTCTCGTATCTCCCTCTCTGTCTCCTCCCCTCTGTGGTTCTCATCATCCCTGGTTTCTCTTTGTCGTCATTCTGCTCTGTTGCTCTGTCCTGCTCCCTGCCCCATCATTTCTCTCTGTATCCCTCTGTCCTGCTCCCTGCACCTATTCCTGCCCCTCTTCTTTTTTACTCCGTCTCCGTCTTGCTGCCCACCCCAGGATTTTTTCCCCAATCTCTGCTCTGCCCCCAACCCTTATTGTTCTTTCTCTCTCCTGCTCCCTTTCTGTCTTTCTGCCTGTCTTCCCTTTCCCTGTTCTTCTTTCTCCATCTCTGTCCAGATTACTGCCCCTTTTCCTTCTTGATGTCTTTCTATCCTGGTTTTCTTTCTGTCTTCCTTGCCTGTTCCCAGTCCCATCCTTTCTCACTATATCACCCCTGTCCAGCTGGCTCTGCCTTTTCTTTTTCTTCTCTTCCTCTTTCCTGCTCCTCAGCCCTCTTTTCCTCTCCCTCCAGCTCATTGCTGCATGTTTCCCCTTTCCAGTGTCTTCATTTGGATCCGAACTTTGCTTTATTTCTCAGACTTTCTTTTTGTCTCGCCATCTGTACATCCCCCTCCCTGTCTTTCTCTAGCCCCTTCCTGCTTCTCCTCCTCCCCCCTCCCCATCCCTCTGTCCTGCTCATCAGCCCTGCTGTTTCTTCCTCCCTGTTTCTTCGCAGCTCCTTGTCCCTTTCTGCCTTGATCTCTCCATCTCTCCATCCTTTCCCCTGTGTGTTTCTTTCTGTCTCAGCTCCTCTGTCTTCTCTCTTGTCTCATTTGTCTCTCTCTAGTCCTCTGTCCTTCTCCCCAGCAGCTTGAACTGAATGACCAGGTGTCCCTGCACTCTGGTGTTTGCTCATCCCTGCTCTGGGGAAGATCTGTGTCTGTAGGGCTGGGGATCATTCAGGAGCTGGTCTCCTGCAGACAGCAGAGCCAGGTGCAGCTACAGCAGAGGTTGTTCTCAGCTGCTGCTTGTGCAGCTTGTTGGAAGGGCAGCTGTGGGCCTTCTTTGGAAGGGAGGTTTCTTGTTCTGTGCTTACTGCTCCTCAGGACCCTGCACAGGAGCGCTGTTGGGGTCTGCAGGGACGGGTGGGAGCTGCTGTGACTCCTGGTGAATGTGAACTCAACTTGTCCTCATGTCCTCGAATGAAACCAGACTGGCTGTAGGTGGATTTCTTGCCTGTTTCAGTTCTAAACTACATGTTTGGCACTGAAAGACATGAGAGTTTGTGCTGTTTTCCAGATGTCAGTGGCTGCGAATCAGCTGAGAACATCACTGCCTTAGGTACCAGGGCAGGTGGTCTGTGATCAGGGATGTGGACTTGCATGGCAGTGCTTTTATGAACATTTGATGGTCTTGCCACTTCAAAGCCCGTCATTTTCCTAGAAATTTTAAGATGATATTTCTTATTTGGAGGTTCAGACTCTGGTTGGACTTGATGTTGAATGGTCCATATAATGGGCTCCATAAAATAAGAAGCTTGCTTCCTTGTTGTTTTCTTACACTGTCTGAATTTGGTAAGCGAGAGCAAGAGTGGTTGACAGTGTCTGTTTTTTGAGAGTAACGTATTCCTGACTCTCCCTCTCTGTATGGTGAAGGTTTCTGCCTGCACTGTGATTTTGCTGGGCTGTGAGGCTGTGTTGGAGCAGCAGAGGTAAGAAGTGGTGGCTTTAAAGGCATTGAAGCTGTGGTAAAACCAGCAGGTAAAGCTGGTTTCTTCCTAGAGAGCTGCCTGACAAAAATAGTTACAAGACCCTTGAAGTTGGTGCTTTTGGGATTGATTGATTGATTGATTGATTTCTGGGAAGCAAGAAGTGAGAGCCTGTGCACTCCCATAGGCAGCGCTGCCTCCCAAATAGGTGCACCCTTCTCCACTTGTGTTCCTTCCATGCTGGTGTAGAACAAGGCCATGCAGTAGTGTGCAGATGTGGTGACTGCAATGTGACCATGAGGTCACAGCCCCACGGTGACGTGCTGTGCTGTGTCTTGGCAGCAGCAGCAGCAGCATCATGGTGCGAGCGTGGGGGCCATGGTCCTCACCCTCCTCCTCCTCCTGGTGCCCCTGCCAGCCCGGGACGCCCAGGCTGCTCCAGCCGAGCGCAGGGAGCAGGTGGGCGGGCAGGGGCAGCACCCAGCCCCGAGCAGCTCAGCAGGGCAGCAGTGGGGCCAGGGCTGGGGCTGGGGCCGGGAGAGCAGCCGGGCTGGGCCGGGCAGGGCGAGCCAGGCAGCACCAGGGTGTGGGCAGGGGGCAGACACCCCGCAGGGAGGGGAGAGGGGCTGCGGCTGCTTCAGGGGCAAGTTCTGGGCAAGCAGGGGCTGGGAGTGGTGGCACAGGTGCAGAAACCAGCACTGAGTCCCTGTGGGGCCCTCGCTGCCCCCCAGCCTTGTGCCACACTGCCCCATCCCAGGGCACGCTTTGAGCCTTTGGGCCTGTTTCAAATCAAAGCTGGGATTGCTTTGGCCCTTTGGGCCAGTTTTGAGCTAAATCTGGGCACATTTGTGCCCTTTGGGGTCGTTTCTGCCTAGATCTGGTGGTTCTTTGGCTTTGCAGTCCAGTTTCTACCCAAATCTGGGCGTGTTTGGGCCACTTTTGGCCATTTTTTACCCAAATCTGGGCATACTTTGACTTTGTGGTCCAATTTCACCCCAAATCTGGGGATGTTATACCCCTTTTTGGCCAGTTTTGATCCAAATCTAGTGGTGCTTTGTTTTTTCTGTCTCTTTTTACCCGATATACTCAGGTGCTTTTGCCCATTTTTTCCCGTTATGGAAGTGCTGTGTTCCCAAATATGGGATGTTTTCACCTTTGCCGACAGTTTTGCTCCCAAATGTGGACGTTTTTGCCTCTTTTGGCCACTTTTTGCCCAAATACTCAGAATCTTTTGCCTGTATTGGCCAATTTAGCCCCCAAATATTTGGAATATTTAGTCATTTCTCCAATTTTCTCCCTAAGTAGGGCTATTTCTCTGCAATAGATGGGCATTGTTTCTCTCTTCTTTATGTCCTCTTTTACCCGAAATGCAGGAGTATTGCTCTGTGAGCCTGGAAACCTCTCTGGTCTGTGCTTGACTCCAGGCCATGGCACTGGCAGAGCTGATGGAGCTTCTCAGCTGGATCCTGGTTATGAGCCTTGGGCTGTCCCAGAGGTACGTTGTCACTGCCTGTCTGCTTGAAGGAATAAACACTCACGTTTTAATAGGTTATTCACATGTGATTGTCTCCAGGATCATCTCAGAGGCTTTTCAAAAGCTTTTTGGTCCTTGGTGGTGTTACACAGACAAGTCATAAATACTATTTCCCTGCAAACCTGCTAGGTCTCAGCAAAAAGGTCACGTATGTTCCATTTCTAGCTGTGGGAACGTACACCTTTGTGTGTGTCCTGTGTCCTTACCTCACCCCCTCCCGTCACTGCAGGTGACTGAGGAAGAAGGAGATCACAACATGCCATGGAAGCTCCTCCCCTGTGTTTGACTCCCTGTTTGGTTCCTGCAGTCCATGGTGATCAAGCCTCTTGGTGTAATCCTGTTCCTGAGCCTGGGGGCAATCCCAGGGGTAGGTGTTCAGTCTTCATTGGTCACTGGCCTTTTGCATTTGTTAATATTTGGTTTATTATTTGTTAACATTTTCCTGCAATAGTTGAGCCTTGCAGTAGCCAGCAGGCTCTTTGCTAGTAGAAACATGGATGGTCATGTTTTTGCCCTGGTGCTCCATGCTGCCACCTTAGTGTGGCAATGTCAGAGAGGAGGAGGAGGAGGAGGAAGAATCCAGGAAGCACTAAAACTTCCTCTAGCAGGGACCAAGCTGCACCAAGGGCACCAGCAGCTCCCCCATCCCTCCTCCCAGTGCTGCCTCTGACCAGGAAGAGCTCAGAGAGCCCCTCCAGACACACGGACAGCTCTGCCTGCCTGCCCACAGGCCCCTTGAGGAAGAACCTGAATCTGGGTCCAATGTTTGGGATCGCTTCCCCAAAACAACACTCATTTCGTACCAGCAGGCAGAAAAGCCAAACCCATAATTAAAAATGTGTCCTTTACAGGGTGTTTTCTTCTCTGTGGATTTTGGGGCAATTTGTGAGTTCACCCAGTCTGAGCAGTTTACGTGATGGGATTTTGAGAGCTGTGTGATGGCATGTGCCCATGTTGCAGTCTCTTTTGTTTTAAACATGGAGGTTGAGTCCCTGGAACTGAAATGGGCTGGATGAGCCAGCGGCAAGTGAGACTGACACTGGCTGACGGCCCGGTCCAGAGCGTGTTGCTCAGTGGCACCAAGTCTGGTTGCAGGCCAGTTACAGGCAGTGTCTCCCAGGGGTCAATACTGGGTCCAATCCTGTTTAACATCTTCCTTAAGTGGTCGGGATGGTGGGGCAGAGTGCACCCTCAGCAAGCTGGCGGAGGACACCACACTGGGAGGAGTGGCACTTAGGCC